>NC_138761.1:32176605-32509127 GCF_965113315.1 Podarcis vaucheri
CCTGAACTGTTGATCACCTATAGGTAACTCCAAGGTGAAAGGGTTACTTGTAGGCTAGTTTAAGGAAGCTTGTGTTGTTTTTGCCGGCCTGTAACAGGATGAGTGCTGTGACCTGTATTTGAACTGAGCCTGCTCCCTTTAAGAATTGTGTTAGGACCTGCCAGTGAAAAACTGTTGCCTGGGAAATTGTGGATGCTCTGAAGATCTTGCGAGAACATATACTGCTTACTTTCCAGTGTATGCATTGTATAAGTGTCCTAGAATTTGATTGGTGTGCACAGAATTTGTACCTAATACAGTGGTACCTCGGGTTACAGACACTTCAGGTTACAGACTCCACTAACCCAGAAATAGTACCTTGGGTTAAGAACTTTGCTTCAGGATGAGAACAGAAATTGTGCTCCGGCAGCACAGTGGCAGTGGGAGGCCCCATTAGCTAAAGTGGTATCTTGGGTTAAGAACAGTTTCAGGTTAAGAACAGACCTCCAGAATGAATTAAGTTCTTAACCCAAAGTACAGGAGATACCTTTTTGATGTGGCACTAAAATTTACAAATCAGATCTTGCCAATTTGCTTGAAGTTTTGTCATAGTAATGCTTCTGTTCAGGGCCCAGAACATTTAAAACTGTTCACCCATGTTTTGCTCTGGCTGTGCGGAAGGAGGCTCTCAACATGAACGTCAGCTGTCCCAGTGAACACATTGGCACTGAAGACTTTCCACTGGATTGCTAACTTACTTAGAACTCTATCCCCACTATATAGCTCCTAGATGCTCTCCAAGCAGCTTACAAAAAGTTATTGCAATACAATTGCAATGAAATGTAATACTGGACAGAGGAATAACACTGTGTCCATATGGTTCTGGGATTATACAGGCAGCTTTTCCCATTCTCATCCTTGGTCTTTGGGGAAGAATCATAGCTCAGCGGCAGACCATCAGCTTTGCATGGAGAGCTGGTCAGATGCCACGAACTGGTTGGGCACAGAGGAACGGTGTGAGGAGCCCCCAAGGGAAGAAGGCTCAGAGTCCAGGGGTTGGTGGTGGGACAACCATGAGTGGTCTGAAGGACCACTGGGAGGCGGAGGTGTCAAAAGCTGAAGAGGTAACGGGGCTGAATGAGCAGGAGGAGTCTGTGGCAGAGAGCAGTCCAGAATCAAAGGCAGAAGCTGAAGCAGGACAGGAGAGGAGGATGGCCAAGAGGCAGAGATGAATCTCCTGCTGTGACAAGTTCCCTTCTCTCCCGGTCTCCCAGAACTGGGAGAGGCATGAAGAGGGCAGAGGAGCAGTTAGCTTCACGCAGGCACAGTCTCAGATTGCTTGTCAAAAACCCTGGAAAGGAGGGAACTTAGGCAGCTGTGGGAAAGCAGGGGCCTTTAGCCTCTGCAATTGCTTCAGACCTGCCAGAGATGAGTTGCTGTGCTCATTAGACCGGACACGCCTGTACTGTTTGTGTTTTTGCTAATAAAGAGTTAATTCCAAATTGCTCAGTATAATTTACTGCTGGCTTGATCCTGTCACCAGGTAGGACTGGGAAAGAGAAACCCCTGGAAGCTCCTGCCAGTCAGTGTAGACAGAGCAGAATGAGATGGACCCAATTGTCTGTCTCACTCTAAGGCAGCTTCCTCTGTCCCTCCCCTCAGTGACCTCCTTTGGCTCCTGCGTAGTAGGCAGCAGAGCCACTGAAAACCTCTGAGGCAAGGGAAGAGGGCCCAGCGACAAGACCTTGCTCAGCTAATGGCAAAAGAAAGTGTTGCCAGGCTGCCTCACCCAGCGTGATCCTCTGAGCAAGGGCATTTCGCGGAGTAGCTGGAACCTGCTCTGCCTATGATGGAAGCAAGTCTTCTGTAATGGAGCGATCCACATGCCAAGTAGCAGCTTTCTAGCATGATGGCCTTTGCAGAGCTTCTGTCATGTGGCAGCATTTTCATGTGACAGTCGTAGTGTTTGAATTGACCCGCCGTTCTCCGCATGTCCTGTCTGCTGCCCCTAGCAACAGAAGCCAGCATGGTCAAGAGGTGCTATCAAACTTCAAAAGAATCTCCCCGGTTGGTTTTAATCTTCAGCTTCCTTCCTGTATTTTTACCAATAATAATAATAATAATAATAATTTATTATTTGTACCCCGCCCATCTGGCTGGGTTTCCCCAGCCACTCTGGGCGGCTTCCACAGAAACCAAAAAACACTAAAATATCATACATTAAAAGCTTCCCTGAATAGGGCCGCCTTAAGATGTCTTCTGAATGTCAGGTAGTTGTCCATCACCTTGACATCCAATGGGAGGGCATTCCACAGGGTGGGCGCCACCACCGAAAAGGCCCTCTGCCTGGTTCCCTGTAGCTTCGCTTCTCGTAATGAGGGAACCGCCAGAAGGCCCTCGGCGCTGGACCTCAGTGTCCGGGCAGAACGATGGGGGTGGAGACGCTCCTTCAGGTATACTGGGCCGAAGCCGTTTAGGGCTTTAAAGGTCAACACCAGCACTTTGAATTGTGCTCGGAAACGTACTGGGAGCCAATGTAGGTCTTTCAAGACCGGTGTTATGTGGTCTCGGCGGCCGCCCCCAGTCACCAGTCTAGCTGCCGCATTCTGGATTAGCTGTAGTTTCCGAGTCACCTTCAAAGGTAGCCCCACGTAGAGCGCATTGCAGTAGTCCAAGCGGGAGATAACTAGAGCATGCACCACTCTGGCCAGACAGTCCGCGGGCAGGTAGGGTCTCAGCCTGCGTACCAGGTGGAGTTGGTAGACAGCTGCCCTGGATACAGAATTGACCTGCGCCTCCATGGACAGCTGTGAGTCCAAAATGACTCCCAGGCTACGCACCTGGTCCTTCAGGGGCACAGTTACCCTATTCAGGACCAGGGAGTCCTCCACACCAGCCCGCCCCCTGTCCCCCAAAAACAGTACTTCTGTCTTGTCAGGATTCAACTTCAATCCATTAGCCGCCATCCATCCTCCAACCGCCTCCAGGCACTCACACAGGACATTCACCGCCTTCACTGGTTCTGATTTGAAAGAAAGGTAGAGCTGGGTATCATCTGCATATTGATGGACACCCAGTCCAAACCCCCTGATGATCTCTCCCAGCGGCTTCATATAGATGTTAAAAAGCATGGGGGAGAGGACGGAACCCTGAGGCACCCCACAAGTGAGGGCCCAAGGGTCTGAACACTCATCCCCCACCACCACTTTCTGAACACGGCCCAGGAGGAAGGAGCGAAACCACTGTATAACAGTGCCCCCAGCTCCCAACCCCTCTAGACGGTCCAGAAGGATGTTATGGTCGATTGTATCAAAGGCCGCTGAGAGATCCAGCAGAACTAGGAAACAACTCTCACCTTTGTCCCTAGCTCGCCGGAGATCATCAACCAGTGCGACCAAGGCAGTTTCAGTCCCATGATGAGGCCTGAACCCTGATTGGAAGGGATCCAAATGGTCCGCATCCTCCAGGCGTGCCTGGAGTTGTTCAGCAACCACACGCTCAATCACCTTGCCCAAGAATGGAAGATTTGAGACTGGGCGATAGTTGGCCATACTGGCCGGGTCTAAAGATGGTTTTTTAAGAAGCGGTTTAATGACCGCCTCTTTCAGCGGATCTGGGAATGTTCCCTCACAGAGGGAAGCATTCACCACCCCGCAGAGCCCATCGCCCAGCCCTTCCCGGCTTGCTTTTATTAGCCAGGATGGGCAAGGATCAAGGAGACAGGTGGTTGGTTTCACGCGTCCAAGCAGCCTGTCCACATCCTCGGGGGTAACGGATTGAAATTGATTCCATGCAACTTGACCAGACAGGGCTCTAGCACTCTCCCGCCCCGGCCCTGCTCCCACGGTGGTGTCTAGCTCCTTCCGAATATGAGTGATTTTATCTGCAAAAAACTTTGCAAAATCGTTGCAGGAGATCTTGGGGTCTTTACAAGGCCCCGGTGGTAAAGGTGGTTCCGTTAAATTGCGGACCACCTGAAAGAGTCTCCTGCTACTATTTTCTGCAGATGCAATAGAGGCGGTGAAGAAAGTCTTCTTCGCCGTCGCTATCGCCACTTGGTAGGCTCGACGTTGAGCTCTAACCTGTGTCCGGTCAGATTCGGAGTGAGTTTTCTGCCACCGACGCTCTAGCCGTCTCAGCGATTGTTTCATCGCCCTCAGCTCTGAAGAAAACCACGGGGCTGTCCGGGCTCCATGCAATCGGAGAGGGCGCTTCGGAGCCAGACAGTCGATACCAACACTTTGTTGAAATGGTAGGCATGCCTTTGTTCTGATTTAGGCTTTTGATTAACAGGATATGCTTGTTGAATAACAAGATGAATAATTATTTTTATTTTTGGTCCAATTGGCATGCATCAATTCAAGGTGTTTCCAGTTTCCAAATTATACCCTTAGACAGTGGGCTGCCACAAAGTGATCCATCTACAAACTGAACCCTGTGATCGTTGGCAAGGAGAGGTTGATGATCTACTTAAAGCTTTCAGACCTGAATTCTCTTCATGTCTTCTTTCAAAAGAAATGCAATATTCCTTGCAAAGGGGACAAGTGATTCATACATCATAGCCTGACATTTTGCGGTCAGGGTCATCTTTTTCTTTCTTTCCCCGACAGGCATCAAGGATTTCATAATTTGTGTGAAATCCTCCCCAGGCCTGTGTAATATCAGTTCCCTGTGAAAAAATATTTGTTCCTGAAACACTTGCATGAGGGTCCATTTTAGGACTTGGCAACTGAGGAGGGGAGGAGCGAATGGACCATGAAATGCGCAATCTATTGCCATGAAAAAGAATACAGCCCTAATTGCACAGAAATGAAGCTTCTCCTCCTTTCCCTTGGGGGGGAAAGTTAAGGCTCCAGCCTAATGGATATTGCAGCAATTTATTTTCCTGACATTTGGTCCGAATTCTTCCTTTCCTTGCTGTCCTTTGGCTTCTCTGCTCGCTCCACCAAGTGTTATTTGCACTCTGAATCCCCTTAAGAGTGTGTTTATCATCGCCGCACCTCATTACACAGAACAGAGCTTTTGGCGCTCTCCTTCCCCTTAGCTGGCAGCAGCTGCTCTTGTCCGTCATGGCACCTTCCTGGTTCACATTCCAAAACGCTCACGCCACTGTGTTGCCCCCAAAGTGCTTGCCAAAGGGGAGGGAGGCTGACAGGGCCTGCACTTTTGATGGCATCCCAGCTGAATGCAGCTCTTTGTTTCTTTCGTTAACAACAACAGGGAGTTCAAATACATCTCGATGGGAATCGGTTGACTTGGTCAATACCTCTGGCGGAGCCTGCGCCATCATCACAGAGGCTATTCTGATCACACAAACATGTAATTTCTTCCCTTGTTGCATGTAACGAATGATACACCCTTTCCTCATTCAACATGAAGCAGAGGAACCAGTGTGAATTCCAGATGGATGCCACAGCTCTCATACTTGCTCTGGTTTCACACTGTTATGATTTAGGATTAAGAGAACAGAGATCGATATCAGATGTTTCTCATGATCTCCCTCCCTCCCTGCCTGCCTGTTTGCACTTTTTGTTGCTGTGCATCTACTCTTCCTTGGAAATTCAGAAACCAATAAAATGGAGGCCCTTTGTGGTTTGGGGGAGAAGGGGCTGGGCTTTGCTTTAAGGGTTTGGGGCTTTTTTGTAAGGGGTATTTGTAGGGTGGAGAGAAAAGGTTTGAGGCTCAGAAGCTACACTTATAACCAGCTTTGTGTTCTCTCTAGTGCAGGGTTTCCCAAAGTAGTTGAAACTGATCCCACCACAAGTCAGTGGGACTGCCCAGAGGGTGACTAAGGATTGAAACAGAGTCAAACGTGACAGAAAAGGGGTTCATGAGGCACAGTGTGAAAAAATTACTTAGGCGCTATGGGCCTCAGAAATAAAGGGTATATAAAAAGTGTGCCTCCAGTGAGAAACCTTTCTATTTAATAAGATGATATCTTATCTGCTTTCTCAGACCATGCTGCTTTCTTGCTTTTAAAAAATACTGTATTCAGGTGCACTATTTTTGTTTTCAGTGGCAAAAAATAATTCCAATACTCCTCTTAAATATAGCTGTGTCTTGACTTGATTTCATTTACATTTCTAACAACTTGGGTTGGAGTCAATGACAACTTTATAAGCTCATAGCGGGGTGAATGAACTCAGAAATTTGGGGCACCCTGCTCTGGCGAGAGATTAGTGCTTGATGAAGGACTGTGTCAGATGAAGGCTTGCACCCTCCTTTGCCAGGAGTGGAAGGTATTTACTCCTTGAGTAGCATGAATGGGCTGAACCCCTGTAAGCAGCGCATTTGGTTTCATTTGCCAGTAGCTTGCAGAGGATGGAAGAGCAAAGAGGAACCTGAGAACACACTCCAGACTTCCTCACAAGTCCAAACCATTAATGGGCAACTCCTGTGAGCTGACGTCCACTTCTCAAGGGCTGATGCATCTTTCTCGATAATAACTTCATAACAAACATGTTTCGGTGCATCCTCCACCTGTTCTATTACTAGTGTGATCAAATTAATTGCCTGCCTAAGCTTAATGCTCTGAATCTCTTGCTGTGTTTTTTCTACTTAAAAACTGGAGATTCATCCAATCAGATATGAGAGTTAGCAAAGCTGCTATCAATGTCTCTTTCCAAGGGAGGTGTAAATCCTCTTTCTGTATGTAGTGTAATCATATTATATTCTCCGATGGCAGGGTATGGATTCCTTCTGGCCCTCAGCTGGGGATCAGCTTAAATCATTTGAGTTCCAACAATGCGGAGCTATCCTAATACTTATCCCATCTAGTGTAATGCCAGATGCTGCTGCTCTTTATAGAGGCTGTCTAATCCGGCTTTGTATTCTTCGAGCTGCCTCTCTAAAGGCGAAATACGGGAGGAGAACAAGCCAGAGATGCAGTTGTGGTGCTGGGTGAGCACAGTGTTTTATCAATTTGTGTGCTAGCAGTTGCGGGTTTTCCCTGCTTCAGGGTTTTGCTTCCTTTCGCCTGCAGCCTCTCCGAAGATCTGGCATCAGCCTCTCATATTTTTGTGTGTTCCTAATAATAGTGTTGTGGAAAAGTTGGGGCCTCCCCGCTGCAAAATATTGACACGACCTCAGGAAATTACATGCGCTGCTGCCAAAGCAAAGTTGCGCTCAATCAAAACACAGATCAAACAACTCCAGTTCAAGTGAGGTAGGAAGTCGAAGTCTTCCCCCAAACCATTGTGGTTTAGGAATTCCTTCTGCGTGCTTGCCAAAACCCAAATTTGTCTGAAAAAGCTATTCAGCGAGTGCAGCAAATTCCGTACAGGATCTTTAGAGCTCCATTGTGATGTTCTTTAGAGTGCAGCTGAAAAGAGTGCCACTGTTTTGTGGTGTTCCCTCTGCTATCTTCTCACTTTCTCCTGCCAATATGAACATCAATGCTCTGGGCTGTCTGAGGACATCGAAACAGCTTAGCTAGTTATAACAGGGATGGGGAACGTCCCGATGCAAGTTGCAAATGTGGGCTTCCACACCGCTCTATCTGGCCATGTCCTCCTTTGATGGTGCTTGCCTGGCTGAAATGCATTCTTGAACTGTGATCATGCCTCTTGGCTGCCAGGAGGGAGTGGTGGATGTATGTTCTATAAAGAAATTGATGGGTGTGCATTTGTGAATGTGCATGCACTCTACCTGTTACCTCTGCTGCATGTTGCTGTGGGGAAGGAATTTTTTCTAAATAATAATTTTATTTTATTCTAAAAGTATAAAATTATGACAATACAACCAAAAACATCCATATTTGAAGATTCCTCTGAATCTCTGGGGGACGCGGGTGGTACTGTGGTCTAAACCACTGAGCCTAGGGCTTGCCGATCAGAAGGTTGGCGGTTCGAATCCCCACGACGGGGTGAGTTCCCATTGTTTGGTCCCAGCTCCTGCCCACCTAGCAGTTTGAAAGCATGTCAAGTGCAAGTAGATGAATAGGTACCGCTCTGGCGGGAAGGTAAACGGCGTTTCCCTGAGCTGCTCTGGTTCACCAGAAGCGGCTTAGTCATGCTGGCCACATGATCCGGAAGCTGTCTGCGGACAAATGTCTGCTCCCTTGGCCTATAGAGGGAGTCATCCACAACTAGACTTAGGTCAGGGGTACCTTTACCTTTACCTTTACTGAATCTCTGGACTTCCCACCTTCCCCTCTGTGGGTCCTATTATTAAACCTTTTCTACTGCATCTTTTTCAATAGTCCATATTTTATATAAATCCATTACCTCCATAGTACTTGTTACATTACAAATGTTATTGCAATCCTGCTAACGTTTTCATCTGCTTACAGTGGTCTCCAAGATAAATGGTAAATTTTCCCCATTCTTTGTTAAAGTTTTGGTCGTCTTTTTTCCTGAGCTTCCTGGTCAGTTTTGCCATTTTGGCATAGTCCAACAGTTTAATTTGCCATTCTTCTCTTGGTAGAGACTTTATCTTCTTTCCATCTCTGGGCTAATAGCATCTGTGCAGCACGGATGTGGGGAAGGGATTAGCTGAGTGAAAAGAAAAGGAGCTGGAGGCTGCACCTACTGACCTGGACTGAAGAAGAGGCAAATGAGGGAATTTATCACATGATTCCTATATTGATATTGCCAAAGATTTCATTTCCTAACAGAGTTGACTCTCTGCCACTAACAGGTGTGGTACAGTGTCAGAAGCAAAGGCAAGAAATTCCCCCTTTTCTCTGAAGCTTTCTGTTTGGAAGTGTGGAGTGAGTGGGCAGGTAATATAATAAATAAATAAATAAATAAATAATTTTTTTCATACCCCGCCCATCTGGCTGAGTTTCCGCAGCCACTCTGGGCGGCTTCCAATCGAGTGTTAAAAACAATACAGGATTAAATATTAAATATTTATTATAAATATTAAATATTAAAAGCTTCCCTAAACAGGTAAGCTTCCCTTGCTGAATTTGTGCCAATCCTGATCACTTCAAAACAAAACGAAAAAGATTGCCCTGCTACATACAGAGGCTTGATGGCAAGGAAAGAGCAAACTTAAAATGAGGATTGGTCATGCTCACGTTATGGCCTTCAGTAATAGGAGCACAAACATTCCCATAGGCTTCTGTAGGAAGTTTTGTTGTTTGAAAACTGCAGTTGAAAGTGGAAGCAATAGCACTGAAGATGCCTGCATTTGCTGAGATAGTAGATGCCCCGATTGGATGTGTAGTTCTGTCGGAAACCTTTGCTGAATGTAAAAGGCCTGAAGGAAGACGAAACTTCTCTGTTCCTTTTTCCTTAAATTCTACACTGTTTTGGTCCAGTTTCCTTAGTAACTCGGTAAAGTGTTATCAGGATTTCTTTTCTCTCTGGACCCCATCTGCATTATTTAGGCAATGTTGCTACGAAATAGCATTCGAAGCAAGCATTTTCACACAGTATATGTATTGAGCTGCAAACTATATCATCAAATTCAGAGAAATGCAAAAACCAGAGAATAACTTTATTATGATTCTGAATGAAGACCTCAAGAACAATTGCTACCATTGCTCCAGTTGACACTCTGTTGATTGAGTTTCCCAAATGACTCTCTAGCTTTGCTGCTCTGTTTTTGCTTGGCCTGGCCCTGCTTACCAGGGCTCAAAGGAGACTCCAGTGGTTGTCTAGGTGAACCTTACTTCCGAATGATATAGTTGCAAAGGGAGTATATACTTTTCATTTACTACTTTGCTCCTGGAAAGGATTTTTATAACTGGATGTTTAACAGCAAGGCCAAGTAATATCCTTAACAGTGTCATGCATTTAACAGTTTAGAAGACTGCATAGCAGGCCATGGTGAAACATTAGTTATTTCCTTTCTTTGCTTTCAAGAAGAATTTTGTGTCACCCAAAAAGTAGGCTTTTCCAGCATTTAATGTGCTAATCATGCCCAATAAAGACATTGTTCAATTTGATGTACATCTTTTGCTTCAGTTGGATCAACCAAGCAATGATGATTCCTGTTTTACTCATGATCGGCTCTTTGGAATTTCCTAAATTGGAGGGGAGGGAGCTCTGCCTTGCCCCAGAAACTGAATGCTATTCAGTTAAACCTGCATCTGCAAAAATCCTCAGCTGCTCAAGAGAGAGAGAGAGAGAGAGAGAGAGAGAGAGAGAGAGAGAGAGAGTCACCCACTTCTGCTCTTTATACAACACTCTTCTTTCCATTCTGTTACACAAAGATCTCCTTTAATGAAGGCATTCTGCTTTGTCAAATAACCCTCTGAGGACTCTGCCTTTTTGTTTTTGTTTTCTCAAGATGGGATGGAGTCATGCAGCTTAATTGGCCAGTTATTGACATTTTGTCCGAACAAAACACTTCTGTCCAAAGGGAAGTAGTAATAGGTTTGGAATGGTGCATTTCAGCTAGGAAAAACATTTTTCTTAAAAAACCCCGAATAGCATTTGATTGGGGACCATCAATGGCAAAATGCTTAGTTGATAATTTGATTCACTATAACAAGACATCATCAGACTCTCATGGTGAACCCAGAATTGCAAATGTGTCACACAAGGCATCACATTTGAGTTGAGAGGAGTTTTCCTTTCCATGGTGCACACACACCATTTTTTGTCCCATTCTTGTTTCTGGCTAAAAAATGTATTGTAGGTTTTTGAAATAATACAAAACTTCTTTGCCAGAGACTATAATGCAGTGTTCTCTTCAAGTCTTAGGGCAGGAGAAATCACCTTTCAGCTTTACGGAAGCCTAGAGTTGAAGGTTAAATTCCCATGAACACTGCCACAATCCATCACACAGATAGTGGGACTTGATTATTGTTTCACAATATTTATTGCTATAAAACCTCAAAGTGGTTTACAAATATAAAAAAAAACAACCTACTGAAAATGTTCAAAAAAATAGTTAAAATCAATGAAAACCAGAAAACCAAATTAAAGCAAAATTCTACATGTCTGGATAGGCTTGCCTAAAGAAAAATGTTTTTAGCAGGCACCAAACAGAGTAGTAAAGCAGAAGAGCCTGTCTGATGTCAATAGGCAGGGAGTCCAAAGGGTAAGTCCTGCCACACTAAAAGATCAATATCTTACAAAAGCAGAACAAGCATTATGTGGCACTGCCAGTTTCAAAGCAGTGGCATATGCGATCTTGCAATTATAAGCAGCTGTGCATCAGATTTTATCCCAGGTTAGCTGCTCCTTGTAGCTGTCTGCCTCTGGGGAATTGCTATCTGTGGCTTAGGAGCAATATTATGATGGCAGGGGGATACATGTGTAAGGACATTTCGTGTCACAGAGATCATGAGAGAGGGCCACTTGTTGTGGCTATAGCGCAGTTGCAGAGAACGTTTTTTGCATGCAGGAGGTCCCAGGGTCCATCCTTAGGTAGGGCTAGGAGAGACTCCTGCCTGAAGCCCTAGAGAGCCATTGCCAGTCCGTGTTGACAGTCCTGGTCTAACTCTGTATTAGGCAGCTCCCTGTGCTCTTTCCACCAGCCCTTACATCATTTTAATGCTGTCAGTGCTCATGGACAAGCTTTGTGAGTTTACATGGCCTAGTACTGTAAAATGTTCAGGGCTTGCGGCCATATATTTTCATGGACAGTCAAATAGATCATCATGCATGAGTAATAACCCACTATGATTCTGCAGCCCTCCACAGGTTGGGTTGTCAAACATCCATTATTTTACTTGCCCAGCTAATAAAACAGCGTTCTGGCAGGCAACTAGAACTGGGATCTGAGTAGCCAGTGAATTCCAGAAGCAGCCAGACAGTTTCTTTCTTTGCTATGAACCCTGCCCCTAGACCCACCAGAATCTACCAGGCTCTGCCCTTGACCTATCTTGCCCCAGCTGAAACCTGCCAACACCATCTCTGCCTCAGCACCTCAGGGATCCTCCATCTCTGTAAATTGAGGCAAGAATGCCTGACTCACTAGGGCTATGCCTGTGCTTGCAGAGCAGCTTGAAATTTCTAATTACTTTATAATTACTGATTATTATCATTCCACCAGTAAGCAGAGCTGCTTCGACAAGAGCTGCTGTGCTTGACATTTCGGCACAACTTGATACAGAAATGCTTTCCTAGGGCAACACACACACACACACACACACACACACACACACACACAGAGTACTCACTGATGCTCTGGTTCGGATGGGACTCAAGTGAAGCTTAAGCACCTTCATGTATTATCCCAAATGTTTTTTTGGTTTACATTCTGCTTGGGAACACATTTGCATTACCTTGTCTCTTGGGCTTTTCAAACTTCAGCTCTGCTTCCAGGCGCTATTCAAGTTTTATTCATATGTGTTCTTCCTCCTTGTTATGTACTGAAGTTCTCACCCTGAGCCAGCAGGGGGATACTGTAGATAGTTATGCAAATGAAGGATCGAAAGTGACGTTCAGTGATTGGATAGTTTTAGAAAATGGCAACAGTTGCATTGTTCTGGAGCTCTATATAAGCAGGCTGACTGAGCTCCTCAGTTAGTTCTGTTCCAGCTTACAAATAAAGAGGTGCTTTGGAAGAATCGCTGTGTCGTCTGATATGTTTGCCCACAACTTAACACTCCTGTTGTTGCCAATGTATTTTCACTTAGTATCTGAGTTACCAAATGCTCTATCCTGCATCTCAGACCATTCAAGTTCTAAATGTTCCACCCAGATACTTTGGCAAAGAGTCCATTACAAGCCTGTTTTTCTTTACTGATGAGAACAGAAGCTGGGATGGAACCCGGAGGCTTCAGCTGCTCCAGAAAGGATACTTTTCTAGATTGAGTCCCGCAGAACCAAATTAGGCTTCAGTCAAGGCCCAGACCCTATTATTAGGCAAAGTGAGGCATCTGGCTCAGACACCAAATACTGGTGGGTGGGGCAACAACCCCCCCGACTTTCCCCAAGTCCCCTAAGTTAGGCAGCCCTGCACCTCCTAAGCTAGTTTACTGCCCTCTGGTGTGGTAGAGGTAGCTATCTCCTTGCCACGGAAATTGGTTTGGGGACCATGTTGTCTTGCCCCAGTCATGCAGCTTCTGAATCTTGGATTGCTGGTGTTCCTGAAGCATGAAGAGGCACTTGGGGACAGGAGCTGAGGAACCATTCTGTGTAAGCCACCAATATACCTTGTCATATTGAGAGAAATCCATAGAGTACCATTGACTTGAAAATGAAGCTGTGCCAGCATTTGAATCATTGTAGGTGGGATCGTAAGAACATAATAAGAGCCTTCTGGATAAGCTGAGCATCCTGTTCTCCCAGCAGCCAACCAGGTGTGTGGATAATGGTATCACAAATAAAACCTGCCTTCATTTTTCTCAGTGAAAATGGCAAACAATGTAGAAAGGGACAAGGTGAGGCTAGAGAGTAGATCATACAATATTGGGGTTGTTGGATCAAAAGCAAGCCAGAATGCCCATAATAACTGCATGTATGAATGCTGAGCTGAATACCAGTGCTTTTAATACTGCCTATGGAAAATACCAGAGGAGGGGCAATTTTCCTCCGAGTATCAGTGGTAGTCAGACTTGAACAAAATAAGGTAAGCAGTGGTGGGGATGCTCACAGGTAACAGCAGTCAACCAATATCTAAACAACTGTGTTGCACTTGGGGGGGGGGGACACACACAGCATACCTCTGAGCCCTTAAGGAAGGAACACGAAGCAACTGGCTGAAGTGACAAAGCAGATTTACATTGGATATCAGAAACTGCTTCCTAATATTAAAAAAGTCAGGCGGTGAGGTGAGGCTTATGCTCTGGAATTTCCTTTCCTGCAGGGTTTTAAGAAGACTCGATGGGCACATACTGAATGCAGCAATTAACTTCCAGGCGATTGAAATAGATTACCCATAATCTGTCTTCCAGATCCACAGTCCTATGATTTTCTGTCATAGCAATCATCTCGCAGGCTTTTTATTACAGTTGCAGTACCTCTGGGTTATCCATCCCTTCCTCAATTTACAGATGGAAGACAGAATGACAAAAATATGTACATGCCTGCATGCTGCCTATTGGCATTACAGCCATCATGGTTTTAACATCTGCAGAGGGCCAAAAGTGGCGCTTTCCAGACCTTGTTACCCTTTCACAAGAATGTACAGAGAGTCCTGCTGGACCAGACCGAAGGCCCATGTAGTCCAGCACTCTGTTCTCAAAGCAGCTAGCCAGATGCCCATAAGCAGGACCACCTTGCAATGGTCCTCTCACCACTTCTGATTCACAGCAACTGATCTCTAGACATACAAACAGTGGAGTTTGAACATAGGCATCAGAGCAGGTAGCCACTGGTAGGCTGATCCTCCATGAATTTGTGTAGCTCCCTTTTAAAGCCAACCAAGTTGGTGGCCATCACTACTCCATATAGGAACAAATTCCATGGTGTAGCCATCTTCCGTGTGAAGACATACTTTCATTTGTTCATCCTGTATTCAGGTTCATTGGAGGGCACTGGGTTCTAATATTATGAGAGACAAAACTGCCCTATGTCTACTTTATCAGGCATGTCCAACAGGTAGATCGCGATCTACTGGTAGATCATGGAGTGCTCCTGGTAGATCTCTGGCCCCTCAGCAATCTCCTTACAAAATAGCAAAAAACCCAAAAACAAACCAAAACCCAACTTTGGCTTCCTAAAAAAAGCTCCACAACTTTGGGTAGATCACTGCCAGTTTTTTAAATACTGTGAGTAGATCGCAGTTGGGAGTTGGACGTCCCTGATCTACACCATACATAATCTTCTACTCAGTCATATCCTCCCTGATTCGCATTCAAAAACAACACTAAAAGGCTCCAAATGTTGTAGGCTTCCGTCACAGGGGGGATGTTTCATCCCCTTAATCATGTTGGTCCTCTTTTCACATGATTGTTTAGCTTACTCAAGAGCCACGTACTTTGTCCAAAACCCTTTGGAAGTCTTAAGTACATATTGTTGACTGGATCGCTTCTATTTTTCATAAAGTTGAGACAGGGCTTATCCTTGGAGAAGCCATCCTTGTTCTTTTGCCGCCCTCATTCTTCTAAATGCTTGGTAGTTGTTGTAGTGTCAGAACAGTTGTGGTGTGCGTCTTTTTTGTGCTGCACCAGCAGCAATGGTAGACCAGACTTAAATTAGGAGTCCACAACAAGGCTCTTTTACATACAAGTGCCACTGCTGCTGGAAATGGCACCTCCAAGGTGAATTCAGGCTTCTGACAGGATCAGAGCAATGCAAAAATGGCATGTGTTGCAGTGGCTCTCACACTGCTAAGGTAACTTCTGAAGGGGCCTTCAGAAGTCACCTCAGAATGGTTCTGAAAATGATGTGCGAGCAGCTTCCTCATGATGTAGACTTTGAGCTCATCTATATGGGAAAATTCTTTCCCATGCTCTCATTTCATGCTCTTGAATGCTTCATAAATAAATAAACGATTCCCAAGCCATTTTTAGGTCCAAGGTGGTGTGCATTAGTTCGTGCCAGAATACTGCTTTATTGTGTATGAGTGCACACTTAAACAGTACCTATAGTCCAGAATGTCTCACTTCTACTGTGGAGATAAGATGGGACCGTGACACTGGCAACATGCACGGGTGCCATGTACAAATAAAAATATAATATTTGTACCCAACAACTTCAAAAGCTCTGTGCAGGAGTATCCTTTTTGTGCCAGATGATTTAGCCAACATGATTTACCAAGACAGCTATAACAAATCTAGGATTCAGATCTAGACACCTTAACATATTTCAAATCAACACAGTTATTCCTTTCCCCCAGTAGAGTAGTTTTCAGCCACCAGGAATGTAAAGTGAGGGGAAAATAGCAACTCATTCTGTAAGTTCTTGCTTCGTTGCTCTTATTAATGATGAGGGTTTAAAAAATATCTGCTACTTGAAAACATTCCCCTCTTGCTGTTTTTCAACCACAGCAGAATGTTATTGCTACGTTTAAAGACAATGACAAGGTCTGAAGCTCAGGGAGGAGAACCAAACAAAACAATCATCTGTCTAACATGAACTGAGAGCTGACTGATAGTAATTAATATGTTCCTGATCTATCACATCTACAGACATGTTTTTATCTGCAAAACTCAGATTCCGTGCAAATTGCTTGAAACAGATCCATTAAAAGATCATCATTCTTTTTGGCACTAAAATGCAGAAAGCAGGATAAATTTCCTTAGTCAGTGTTCAGAGAATATGAAGTTTTGATTCTGGCTTAAAAAGAATAAAGAAAAAAGCTGAATTTTGAAATGCTAACAAATCTTAACAAGATTTGGGAGAGACAGAGGCCCCTCCTATTTGAATCACTGATGCAACAGCTTCAGGGGATAATACATCAATGAGTGGCAGGATGTAAAAGAGTCTTGAAAATTATTTTGGTTTCAGGGATCTGCCTGTGTTGCTGTTTTGGTTCATTTAGGGGTTAGAATCATGACACAATCTGAACACACTTTCTGAAGAAGTACCCAGGTCACTCTGGTTGCATTTGACACCAGTGTAGAAGATTCTTCCTCACACACTCTTGTTCATCTTGTTTGGAGCCAGTGTGGTGTAGTGGTTAAGAGCGGTGGACTCGTAATCTGGTGAACTGGGTTCGCATCTCCGCTCCCTCCACATGCAGCTGCTGGGTGACCTAGGGCTAGTCACATTTCTCTGAAGTCTCTCAGCCCCACTCACCTCACAGAGTGTTTGTTGTGGGGGAGGAAGGGAAAGGAGAATGTTAGCCGCTTTGAGACTCCTTCGGGTAGTGATAAAGCGGGATATCAAATCCAAACTCTTCTCTTCTTCTTCATCAGCAAACATGATATGAAATTGGACCAAGGCGCATGGCATGCTTTAATTTCCCTACTCCATCATGCAAAGTCTGCTGGTGCAACTGACATGGGTGCAGATATCCGTTGTCATTTTGGAGTTAATAGCCACCTGCACTCTCCAGTCCCCAAATGTGTACCTAAACGAATAAAATGTGTACTAGACCATCAGGTGCACCATCTAATTAGACACATTTGAAATTGAAATTCCCATGGTCTATTTTGAATAGTAAATGGTGCTTTTTTACTTCTTTAATTCCCCCTCCCCACAAAAAAATCCATGTTAAACTTCAGAGTTGTGAGTGGAGTGGATTTATCTGCCGAGAGTATTGGGCCAACGACACTTCAGTTTTTTTGTTTCAAGTCAGTTTATTTGGTTGCTTAAATCTTAAACAAAAACTGCATAAGGTTCTCAAGACAAGAAGAGTTGGGCAGGGGAGAGGAACATTTTACATCCACACAAATGTAATTCAAACTTTTTGAGGAGGGTAAGGAATCTCAGTATGTAGGATTTGCTTCAAACCCCAGTTCTAAAGGCGAGCTGTCGTAGGCACTTTTACTACACCAGGGTCACAGAACTCAAAAACATGCATGCTCGGTGTTATGTACTGAGTTGAATAGGATCCAAAATGCAGCAGTCTGATTGATCCTAGCACAATAGGACCCAGAATGCAGCAGTCTGATTGGTCTGCAGGAGCCACCCAATCCAATCCAACTCCTGGTGGAAGTTAATCCGCAACCTGGCTGGCCTACAGGAGAATCCCGGAGTTAGCCAATCACGTGGGGCCCATTATGTAAACAATGTATATAAAGCAGACATTTTGGGGAGACTTGCATTCCTCACTACTATGAGCTGAATAAAGAGCATGAAATCCACACTCGACTCCGAGTATATTTCACTCTGCTTGAGGTTCGGTCACAGAAGTATGATCTTACATGTGTGAACTTGCCTTCCAGAGGTCTGGCACATTTGATAAAGTTTTAGGCATCCTCTCCCCGCCCCCCTTTCCCTGCTGGTTTCAGGTATTTGGACTCACCTACGAGAAGCAGGAGACTGATAGCTGGCAAAAGGTGCTCTGAGCCAAAGGTTTGGACTTGGACTTCCAAACCAATAGTTCTATGGTTTATTTTATGGGTTTGGCAGGAAACAAATTGGGCTCAACATCCTATTTTATCCCAAACATTCTTTTTTAGAAGAAAAAAGAGGTTCCAGTACTGTACTTGTTTGGATAGAGTTTGTGCATTTAATAGACATCTTCTCACAACATAAAAAGAAAAAGAAACCAGCTCTGTTTGCATGGCTTTCCTCACAGCCGGTTCTGATAGTATTTTAAGCCTTCGACTAATGTGGCTGTAGAATAAATGTTTTGGGGTTTTAATATGACATGCTCTCCATGGAAGCACATTTTGAGGACATCATTTTAATGAGTAGGATCTTGGTTCTGTTTGTTCACCAACAACCCTTGAATTTTGTTTTTGGTTCCTTTTTAAATAGGTGGCAAGATTTTATCCTTGCTCCATAAATATGGATGAATAGTATATAGAAAGCCTGTTCCATATTTAGGATCTGCTAAAACCAGTCACGGCTTCCCCAAGTGATTTGCCTACAACTGAGCAAACAATAAATATCTGTATAGGGCATGCTCCAGCAATTTAGTTCCATTGGTTTAAATAGGCTTACTCTCTGGTGTGTTTAGGATTGCAGACTTTATTGGAGATAATCAGAAATAGACTGAATCATAGAATCATAGAATCATAGAATCATAGAGTTGGAAGAGACCACAAGGGCCATCGAGTCCAACCCCCTGCCAAGCAGGAAACACCATCAGAGCACTCCTGACATATGGTTGTCAAGCCTCTGCTTAAAGACCTCCAAAGTAGGAGACTCCACCACACTCCTTGGCAGCAAATTCCACTGTCGAACAGCTCTTACTGTCAGGAAGTTCTTCCGAATGTTTAGGTGGAAGCAGCAGAAAACAACCTTTCTCCCTCCTCTATGTGACATCCTTTTATATATTTGAACATGGCTATCATATCACCCCTTAACCTCCTCTTCTCCAGGCTAAACATGCCCAGCTCCCTTAGCCGTTCCTCATAAGGCATCGTTTCCAGGCCTTTGACCATTTTGGTTGCCCTCCTCTGGACACGTTCCAGTTTGTCAGTGTCCTTCTTGAATTGTGGTGCCCAGAACTGGACACAGTACTCCAGGTGTGGTCTGACCAGAGCAGAATACAGTGGCACTATTACTTCCCTTGATCTAGATGCTATACTCCTATTGATGCAGCCCAGAATTGCATTGGCTTTTTTAGCTGCCGCGTCACACTGTTGGCTCATGTCAAGTTTGTGGTCAACCAAGACTCCTAGATCCTTTTCACATGTACTGCTCTCAAGCCAGGTGTCACCCATCTTGTATTTGTGCCTCTCATTTTTTTTGCCCAAGTGCAATACTTTACATTTCTCCCTGTTAAAATTCATCTTGTTTATTTTTGCCCAGTTCTCTAATCTGTCAAGGTCGTTTTGAAGTGTGATCCTGTCCTCTGGGGTGTTAGCCACCCCTCCCAGTTTGGTGTCATCTGCAAATTTGATCAGGATGCCCTTGAGTCCATCATCCAAGTCGTTGATAAAGATGTTGAATAAGACCGGGCCCAAGACAGAACCCTGTGGCACCCCACTAGTCACTCTTCTCCAGGATGAAGAGGAACCATTGATGAGCACCCTTTGGGTTCGGTCAGTCAGCCAGTTACAAATCCACTGAGTGGTAGCATAGTCAAGACCGCATTTTACCAGCTTCTTTACAAGAATATCATGGGGCACCTTGTCAAATGCCTTGCTGAAATCAAGGTAGGCTACATCCACTGCGTTCCCTTCATCTACCAGGCTTGTAATTCTGTCAAAAAACGAGATCAGGTTAGTCTGACATGACTTATTTTTCAGAAATCCATGCTGACTATAGGTGATCACAGCATTCCTTTCTAGGTGCTCACAGACTGTTTGCTTAATGATCTGCTCTAGAATCTTCCCTGCTATTGATGTCAGACTGACTGGGCGGTAATTATTTGGGTCCTCTCTTTTCCCCTTTTTGAAAATAGGGACAACATTTGCCCTCCTCCAGTCTGCCGGGACTTCGCCTGTTCTCCAGGAATTCTCAAAGATGACTGCCAGTGGTTCTGAGATCACATCTGCCAGTTCTTTTAATACTCTTGGATGCAGTTCATCTAGCCCTGGAGACTTGAATACATCTAAACTAGCCAAATATTCTTGTACTATCTCCTTAGTTATTCTGGGCTGTGTTTCCTTTGCTGAATCATTTGCTCCAAATTCTTCAGGTCGGGCATTGTTTTCTTTATCGGAGAAGACTGAGGCAAAGAAGGCATTGAGGAGTTCAGCCCTTTCTGTGTCCCCTGTTTGCATTTCACCATCTTCTCCTCTGAGTGACCCCATTGATTCTTTGTTCTTCCTTTTGCTACGAACATACCCATAAAAGCCTTTTTTGTTGCTTTTAACCTCTCTAGCAAGCCTGAGTTCATTCTGTGCTTTAGCTTCTCTGACTTTGTGTCTACACGTGCTGGCTATTTGTTTGAATTCCTCTTTGGTGGTTTCTCCCCTTTTCCATTTTTTGTACACATCCTTTTTTAATCTTAATTCAGTTAAAAGTTCTTTAGATAGCCACCCTGGCTTCTTTAGGCACCTTCCATGTTTCCGTCTCATTGGTATTGCCTGACGTTGTGCTTTTAGTATCTCCCTCTTAACAAACTCCCAGCCATCATGAACTCCCTTTCCTTTTAGTATTGTTATCCATGGGATCTCACCCAGCACTTCCCTAAGTTTTATGAAGTCGGCTTTCTTAAAGTCAAGAAATTGAGTCCTAGTATGCTTGGCTGCTCCTTTCCGCTGTATAGTAAACTTCAGAAGAGCATGATCACTCGCGCCTAATGATCCTTCCACTTCTACCCCACTAACCAGGTCATCAACATTGGTTAGGACCAGATCTAAAATGGCTGTTCCTCTTGTTGCTTCTCCCACTTTCTGGACAATGAAGTTGTCTGCAAGGCCAGTGAGGAATCTGTTTGACCTTATGCTCTTGGCTGAGTTTGACGTCCAACAAATATCCGGGTAATTGAAGTCGCCCATTACTACTATCTCCCTTCCTTTTGCATGCTTGGCCATCTGTTCCAGGAAGGCATCATCTATGTCCTCCGTTTGGCTTGGGGATCTATAGTAAACTCCCACAATGAGGTCTCTGTTATTCTTCTCTCCCTTAATTTTGACCCAAATGCTCTCACTTTGGCTTTGAGGATCTAAATCTTGGATCTCTTCACAGGTATACACATCCCTGACATATAACGCCACTCCTCCTCCTTTCTTGTCTGGTCTGTTTCTCTGAAATAGATTGTATCCCCCCATTATTACATTCCAATCGTGGGACTTATCCCACCAGGTTTCAGTGATGCCTATTATGTCATATTTAGTTTGCTGTACCAAGAGCTCAAGCTCATCTTGTTTATTTCCCATGCTTTGCGCATTAGTGTACAGACATTGAAGTCCATTAATCATTCCCCCGTGTCTCTTATTTAAGGATTTTTTCCTCCCACCACTAGGTCCGCGTGCTGTTTGCTCCATTTGGTCTATGACATTTGGATGATCATCTTCATTAATTGATAGACTCCTACCTTCAGGAGCACTGTCTCCCTCCCCCACATTAGTCAGTTTAAAGCCCTCCTGATGAGGTTTCTGAGATTTTTGGCAAAAACATTTCTCCCAACCGTTGTGAGGTGCAGCCCATCACTTGCCAGAAGTCCATCTTCAAGAAACTGCAGTCCGTGATCTAAGAATCCAAACCGTTCCTGTTTACACCATTTGCGAAGCCAGCTGTTCACTTCCACTATTTTCCCCTCTCTCCCTGGGCCACGTCGTTCAACTGGGAGGACAGATGAGATGACAATTTGTGCATTTAGTTGCTTCAATTTCCTGCCGAGAGCCTCGTAGTCTCTTTTGATCTTCTGGAGGCTATTGCTTGCAGTGTCATTGGTTCCCACATGAACCAAGAGGAAGGGGTATTTGTCAGTGGGTTTTATGATTCCTTGCAGTCGTTCAGTTACATCTTGGATCTTAGCCCCGGGGAGACAGCACACTTCCCGAGACATCTTGTCAGGCCCACAGATCACTGCTTCTGTTCCCCTCAGTAGGGAATCCCCTATCACCACTACACGCCTCCTCTTGGGTTTGGTCGGGGTTCTTCCGTGAGCTGTCCGTTCCAAGGTCGCCTGCACATTCCCTGAGGACTGACTTTGCTGCTCATCTTCATATACCTGATCGACTGTAATGAGGGAGAGATCCTCAAATGGAGTCTGCTCTTCGTCTTCCATGCTAGGGGAGAGGACCTCAAAGCGGGGCTATGTTCTCCACCATCCGCAAGTTACCTTCTGCCCACATAAACCGTCCTGATTATCCCCATATAAACTGTCCTGGATTCTGCATTCATCATCTGAGGCCCTTTGTGTGCCTCCTCTACAAGAGGTCCAGAGGGTGGCAACACGAGAAGAGGCCTTTTCTGTAATGGCTCCCTGTTTGTGGAATAAAGGTTTGCCTGGCACCTTCATTATATATTTTAGGCACCCGGCGAAAACGTTCCTCTTCAAAAAGGCCTTGGGCTGATTAATATTCTACAGCCTTTTAAATGTGTCTGTAGGAAGGCAGTGGGTGGAGTGGGTCATGCTGTGCAGATGCCTGATTATCGTCTTCCAAAGCAACTACTCTATTCTGAACTTAAAAATGGAAAGCGTAACACTGATGTGGTCAACAAAAGAGGTTTAAAGATTCTCTCAAGGCAAATCTAAAAAATGTAGTATAAACACCAGCAACTGGAAAACACTGGCCTGTGAGTGCTCCAGTTGGAGAACAGCCTTTACCAAGGGCTTTGAAGACACTCAAACTCAGGACGAAAGGGAGAAATGTGCTAAGAGGAAGGCACGTTTGACAAACCCTCACCATGATCAACTCCTGCCCCGAAACTTACATCCCCACTGTGGAAGGACATGTGGATCCAGAATTGGCCTCCACAGTCACTTACGGACTCACTGTTAAAACCGTGTTTATGGAAGGCAATCTTACTCAGCTACGAGTGATCACCAAAGATAGTTTTGTTGTTTTTGTTTTAAACCTTGTGTTTTTATCTTGTATTTTATTCTGTGAACTGTCCTGAGATCTTGTGATGTACCGTATTTTTCGCTCTATAACACGCACCCGACCATAACACGCACGTAGTTTTTAGAGGAGGAAAATCCGTAGGCATGCCACTCATAGGCATTTCCTCCATAACACGCACAGACATTTCCCCTTACTTTCTAGGAGGAAAAAAGTGAGTGTTATGGTGCAAAAAATACGGTATATAAATTTAGTAAATAAAATAATAATAATAATAATAATAATAATAACCTTCCTCCTTTTCCTACCACCATCAGAGATTGCTTTTAGGTGAGGTGTGTACTTTTTTTGCCACTACAAGACTATTTGTTGGGCTGGCTGATGGGGAGCTATACAGCCACAGTACATGCCAGGAGGCTGAAAACATTACTTGGCCACCAATGTTGCCGTGCTTCTATAGTGCTCCCAAGGAATAGGAGTGGTGGACTGAAACCACATTTCTCTTGGGCAGCTATGGCTACTCCTGTCTCCTGCTCATTCTGCTTTACTGTAGTCTAAGCCTCTTGCAGTCTGGTCCAATGCATGTTTACACAAAAGAAAGCCTTGTGGATTTCGGTGGGGCTTGCTCCCAGGGAAGTGTGTATGATTGCAGCTTTAGATGCTTCAGCTAAAAGACTTATTTTTTATAGCCCTAATTAACTTTTAAGGTTTGAGTTGCAGCTGGTGCCAGGTTCCAACAGGTTTGGGAAGCCACACAGAATGCATAAAAGGCGAGTGGCCCTGCCAGGAGATCTCGCCTACTTACCATGCTGAAACCTTTACTTCTCTCTCTCTTTTTGCACTCTGCCATCTGTGTCTGTGAGTACATCACGTTTTCTGTATAATCAGTGTTCTACCAATTAGGATAAATTACCGTTTCATTACTGTTAACTACACTATTAAAATGCCATTCATGTCTCTTGCTGACAAAGCAATGCCTGCAACTCTCCCCATTTTCAGGGAGATTCATCTAATTTCAGAATGTTGATGGAGGAGCTCATTCAACTGGCAGGATTTGCCAGCATTTTTGAGCATTAAAAGCTTTCAGGGCACTTAGTTGCATGCCAATTTCACTCTGGGGACAGGCCTTCACAAATGGCAGAAGATTGCACTGAAATGTCTGTCTTGGGCGTGATTCACAGTCTAAATGCTTGGGGCAAGGCCTTAGGAGCTATGCTAGTGGATGGTTGAGGAAAGCAACACTTAGAGCAGGACTGGGTAACCTGTAGCCCTCCAGGGACCGTTAACCACAGCACCCATCACCCCTGAGAATCGGCCATGATGTCAGGTGATGGACAGATGGGCAGCCCCTCCCACCTCAAAGCTGGCCTATAGGAGCTGGGGAAATTAGGGATCCAGCCTGCTGGCTGGATCCAGTTGCCCACCCCTGACCTAAGACATCCTTAGCCTAAAGGGAAGCTTTCCACAGCAGGACTGTATGATTCATAACATCATAAAACTGTGCTACACCTACAATAGAGGTTCTTCACGTGTTTTTGGTGGCATTGGGCCCAGGATGTCGTAAAACATTTAATCTCTCCCATAATTTGCTTAGGCAACAGTCTTCCTCACACGGTGTACTGTACATGTTCTGGCTAGGCACAAGTTGTGGTTGGGAAATACAGATGAGCTGCCAGATCTTCGAGATGTAAAATCCCCAAGCCAAACCCAAGGCTTAAAATAGAATGTGTATCTCTGAGTAAACTTCCTTGATGTTCCCCCCACCACAGAAAGAGTTGTCAAATAAGTGTGCATTTAGTATTTGAATAAAGCTGTGGACTTAAAAATAAATAAAAAAATCTGTGAGGCCCGTGTGTTCTGCCACCTAAGAATATGATGAATGAAACTCTTCAGAGATGAACACCAATGAAAAGGACACTGTTAAGTAGAAATTACCACAGAAGCAAGAGCACATGCTCCTACATTTGCACAGGTTCTTAGTGAACCGTGTTGTCTCTGGGCCTGGTGAATTGGAAAATGTCCTCCTTTCCTGAAGGAAGTTGAAACAGGCATGTCTTGTGTCTATAATTACAGTGGTAGCTCGGGTTAAGAACTTATTTCTTTCTGGAGGTCCATTCTTAACCTGAAACTGTTCTTAATCTGAGGTACTACTTTAGCTAATGGGGCCTCCCACTGCTGCCACACCGTCGCCATGAGATTTCTGTTCTCATCCTGAAGCAAAGTTCTTAACCCAAGGTACTATTTCTGGGTTAGCAGAGTCTGTAACCTGAAGCGTCTGTAACCCAAAGTACCACTGTAATAGGGAAGAGACTTGAGGTAGCAAGACTAGCCTGCTGGTTGGGGGTAATGGGAGATGCAGTCCAACAGACAGGGGAGGGGGCCAAATAACAGGACAAGGTGAGAAGAGCTACTGCTGCCTCATATTGCAATGCCTTTGCTTTTAAAATGTGCATTAATTCTGCATTAAATGGCGCATGCAATATTAAGCAACCCTGCAGGGCTTAACAGTTGTTGTGAGCTATAGTTCCATTCTTGGTAGAGGGTTTTGTTCCTCAAATTGTTCTGAAGCGCTTTACGCAATGTGTTAACCTTTCACATGTTTCACAATTTGCTTGAATCTCTGTGAATTAAGTTACTCACTTGGTTTTAACTCACTTTGTTACTGTACAGTGGTACCTCGCAAGACGAACGCCTCGGAAGACAGAAAACCCGCTAGACGAAAGGGTTTTCCGTTTTGGAGGCGCTTCGCAAGACGAATTTCCCTATGGGCTTGCTTCGCAAGACGACAGCCCATAGGGAAATATCCGGGACAGCGGGGAAGCGCAGCGCGTCTTCCCCACTGTCCTCGGACCTCCTCCGAAGCCGGGCGGTGGGGCGGGAACGCCTCCTCCCGCCGCCGCCGGGCTTCGGAACGCTGCTCCGAAGCCGGGCGGGGGGGCGGGAACACCTTCTGAAGGCGGGCGGGGGGCAAAAGTCTTTGTCCCCCCCTGCCTGCCTTCCCAGGGGCTTTTAAATTGCCCCGGACAGCGGAGAAGTCCTCCGCTGTCCCGGGGTTTTTTAAAATGCTGGGGGTGGGAAGAAAAGCCCTTGTCCCCCCCCCAGCCTTCAGAAGAGACTGTCCCCGGACCTGGTCTGAAGGCGGTTTCCCTAGGAACGCATTAATTGATTTTCAATGCATTCCTATGGGAAACCGTGCATCGCAAGACGAAAAACTTGCAAGACGAAGAGACTTGCGGAACGAATTAATTTCGTCTTGCGAGGCACCACTGTATTTACTTGAGTCTAATGAGCCATCGAATCACATGCACACCTCAATTTTTCAGAACCTGGAAGCCAAAAAAAGAATTTGCTGGCGAATGTAAATGTGCCATCAAATCTAATGCACACCTTTATTTTCACAACGTAATTTGGCCTAAAAAGGTGAGTGTTAGATTCAAGTAAATATGGTAGTTGTATTGAGCTCATGGGGGGAAAGTGGGATATACATGTTTATTTATGTGACTTTGTTAATCATTTAATGTAGAGAGTCCTGAGAGAAAAGTATTGAAAGCGCTTTTCTGTGGAAACTGAACAGAAACAGTGTATAATTTGAGGAGAAAGGAACAAAAAGTTTTGTCGTTTTTCCTTCAGCCTTGTGTATAAGAGGGTGACATTCAACCAAACATAGGAGCCAATTCCTAGGGGCTGAGGTCCCTTCGCACTCCCATAAAATATTTGAGGGGGCTGCCCCACCCCAAGTTGATGGACATTGCCATTCAAATGGTGCGTGTGCCGTGTCTTGTGATCAATTATGAGGGGCAGGATTTACCTCCCTGCCCCACACACAGTATTTTATTTAAGTTGGCACCTCTGCAACCAAACATACAGAGGAAAACTCCCTCAAGAACTGTGCAGCCAGTCAGAGCACACACTCCCTCAGTGAACATCATGGCACTTTGCCTGGTTCCTAAGCAACACCTCCACCCCTCCCCTCTTGGCAAGGTGACTTTTAACACTAACAGAATGACCCCTGCTGTTGCACTTCCCACATAAATAAGACACAGCTGCATAAAGGAAAAGGCACAGATCAGCCCTAAACCATGCCTGACAGTTTAAATTTCAGAGAAAGCAGAAACGTGAAGATCCTCTTCCCACCTATGGTTAAGAGATCCGGAGTAGGGATTATACTTTTTTTCACCACCTCAGTCCCTCCTCTTTCCTAACTAAGGGATTATTGGTTAGCATGTTAATTGCAGCTAACATCAGGGTGCCGCTGTATTACAAAGGGAAGGGAGTACATGTGGTTCTTTGTTTTTAGCAATGTATGGGACTGTTACATCTGTACTAACGAACTCATATCTGTGATTCATGAAAATATATCAATCCTTATGCACGACTGCTTTGTTAAAACTTCTGCAATTTAAAAAAATAAATAAATTCTTGGTTTGGGACCCTGTGTCCAGACAGGAAAAGCTATTCTTTCCGTTCAATAATTGTTCATTTCTTGCAGACTGTTTTCCATCCTTACTGCCTGTATTCAAAGGTTCTTATTAATAGAATAGCAAAGCAAACAATGGCTTACCTGGAAGGAAGGAAGGAAGCACGGTCTCTGCTGTGAGTAGATAATTGGCCTTTGCATAGCGAAATGAGTTAGGTTATAGCTGGAGCACCTTCTGCATTTGAGGAAGCCAAGGATCCTTTCAGGCATCACTTAAATTAGCCCTCAATCAGCTCAAAAGCGAGGCCTGATTGAACCCATTGTGTGATTGCAGCGATCACAGGAGATGACAGAGATTTGTTCTTCTTCTGGCATTCTGTTCCTATATCCGCTGAATGCTTTTGCTTGCTGCAGTCCCTGAATTCAAGGACTCCTGGAGAGCTACTACTGCAACTTCCTGCTGAGTGCAAGTAGCGGCGGGATGCTGCGCAGTCTGCCATAGCTGCAACCCAGCTCCATTTCTGCACATTCATAGTGGCACAGTTGTGTGGCAACAGGTATAATAGCAATTCAGAATGCAATCTGTGCAGGGACTTAGCAGCATCCTCCTGCAGGTTGAAGGCCTCTCGGCATCCAAGTGTACAGGGCCTGATTATGGTGGTCTTCAAGTTGGCTCCCTACTTCCTATTTGCTCGAAAGCTCAAAACACTACAAAGGAAGGAAAGTCCATCTGTTCCTGTTGCTGTAGTCTCGTTGCTGAGCGACAACGTGCAGAGCTCAGTGGAGTGGGAGGCCAGCCAACCAGAAGACTTCCTGAGTGTACTTGCCTGGAGGCAGAGTCAGCATCCAAAGTCAGGTCCAGTCCCAAGGGCAGATGGTCTAGGGGTCAGGGACCCCGATGATCATGGGGTCAAGATGAGCAGGAAGCAGCTAGGTAGGGCCAGGAGCTACAGGCGTTGTTACCAGCATCTAAAGGCTACTGGAAGTTCTGCTTAGGAAGACTGAAGCCAGCTGGTTCTCATCAGTATACCTTCTCCTTTGTGTCATTGAAGGCTGATCAGTTGCAGGTGGAGTCACTCCTCCTTTTCCCCCCCTTCAGGCTGCTGTTCAGCAGGTGAAGCTGACTTTTAATTAATTTTATTATTACGGTCACAGACCAGTTCCAGCTCACTTACAATATCAGAAAAATCATAAAACACAACAGGAATACATTGGATTGCAATTAGGTATAACAGAGACAATTCAGATTTAGCGTCGGTTAAAAATATATATTAAATCTTGATCACTAAAATATAACCTAAAATTGTCATTTAAAAACTTAATCATTTTGGTAGTGAAGCTGACTCCTAGCCCATGACACCTGAACTCCAAAGTAATCCCTGAAACCCCAAATAAATGCTGGGATGTCCCATGTCTTATATCAGGATCAGAGGACTCCCTCCTTCAAGCACAACAATGCAGATAATCAATTGAAACTAACATGACTGCAAAATGCTCATAAGTGCATGGTGACATCACAAAACCAGAAAAAAATTAGTAACTTAGCATGCACTAGTTCCAGTAGCAGGGACAGGGGTGGCACTGAGCCCCTTGGGCTTGCTGATCAGAAGGTCAGCCGTTCAAATCCCCACGATGGGGTGAGCTCCCGTTGCTTGGTCCCTGCTTCTGCCAACCTAGCAGTTTGAAAGCACGCCAGTGCAAGTAGATAAATAGGCGTTTCCGTGCGTTCTGGTTTCCGTCACAGTGTTCTGTTGCGCCAGAAGCAGTTTAGTCATGCTGGCCACATGACCAGGAAAACTGTCTGTGGAAAAACGCTGGCTCCCTGAGCCTGAAAGCCGAGATGAGCGCCACAACCCCCATTTAACTGGACTTAACTGTCCAGGGGTCCTTTACCTTTACCTTTTTTTAATAGTTCTTGTAGGTGCATGGCACACACTCAATGGCAGAGACAAAAAAGAAAAAAAATAGCTAACTTATGTAGGGGGGAAATAAGTAATGGAGAGTGCCCACCCTCAAATATGCTTTGGGACAAGAAGAATCATTTGTTGTTGTCGTTTAGTCATTTAGTCGTGTCCGACTCTTCATGACCCCATGGACCAACTCATGCTGGTAGCTTCGAGAACACTGTCCAACCATCTCGTCCTCTGTCGTCCCCTTCTGCTTGTGCCCTCTATCTTTCCCAACATCAGGATCTTTTCTAGGGAGTCTTCCCTTCTCATGAGGTGGCCAAAGTATTGGAGCCTCAGCTTCACAAGAAGAATCATACCCCCAAGCAAATCCACTATGCATCCCATCTGGCCCAGACACATGGGGACACACTGCATGGTCAAAGGGAATCCATGCATAGCAATAATAGGCAGTGTGTAGGGGGGGATGTAATTGGGGGTGCCCACTCCAAAATATGCTTCATGTCATCTTGTATAAGACACCCAAGCAAAGGGGAGAGTGTCTTATACAAGATGCCAAGGCATCTCACTTGCCCTGGAGCTTCCTGTGGGCACAGGGCATGAATAAAGGTCTCTGTGAACACCAAAAAACAGCCAAAATATGTAGGAAAAATAAGTGACTGGTGATGCCCACCTCAAACTATGCTTTGGGCCACCCACAGATATGAAAGCATGTTCTGTACAAGATACCGTTGGGTCCTGCCTGACCCAGAGATTCCTGCGGACAAATCATAAGCTTATTTATCCAGCAGTTCAGGGACAGGTGAACTTTCCTTCTTTTCCAGTGCTTTGAACTTTCAAGCAAGGAACTGGGAAGTGGGAGCGAGCTTTGATACCGTCTGATTATGCCTGGTTTTTGTGCCTGCTTATCTGGGTGCGTTTGCCTGGGCTGGAACGGAATGTGTCCTTGCAGGCTGATACCGTTTTTCTCAATTTGCCTGGCTGCAGAGGTTCGTGTGTGTGTGCGTGCGTGTAGAAACTAGCCCAGGGGTCTGCAACCTTTAAGACAAAAAGAGCCACTTGGACCCGTTTCCGAAGGAAAAAAAACCTGGGAGCCGCAAAACCATTGCGACATTTAAAACAAATATATCTCCAGAGCCGCGATCTGACAGCGGGCGGGAAGGTGACGTCGGGACTAACGCACGCACCGCCCCCATGCGACGTCAGAGCCAGTACAGCGCCCGCCACAGTGGGGAGTGTCGGGGCGCACAATGCGCCTCCTCCCCTCGCTAGTATCCGCCCCGGAGCCGCGGCAAAGGTGTAAAAGAGCCACATGCGGCTCCGGAGCCGCGGGTTGCAGACCCCTGAACTTGCCTATCCCACAAAGGGAAAATTGCTCTGCTCACTTTTGTCTCCGGCGCCACCCCTGCCATGTGGCTCCCGGGGGCAAATGCAGCTCTCGACCTGAGAGAGATTCCCCACACACAGTTAGATGCTTGCATTGTTTCCTAACCCGAGATCTTTTGATAAAGGGTGGGTTATAATTTTTATTTTTTATATTTTTTATTTTAAAGAGGAAATGACAATCCTACTGGATATTCTTCCCCTCTGTCACCCTCTTTCTCTTGTTTGGGGGAGAGGAAGAAATGGTGATAAACAATGCCCCAGAAGTCTAGATCTTTGGGGAGATGGAATCCTGAAGGGCAGAAGAAGACACACTCATAGAATTCATCTTTACCACCTTGTGGTTTCTGGTACTGAGTCTCTGGTCTACATCAGCTTTTCTAGGTCACGTTGACAAATAAACTTAACAGAGGACCGCTCTATCATACTCTGTGCCCCTGTTGGAAGCAACTCTCTCTGCACAATAACATCTTTCATCTTCTGAGCAAAACTAGGGAGGGCGTCCTGAACAGGTGCCATAGAATTCTAATAAAGCTGTAATGTTCCCACTGGGGCTAAAGGGAATCCAACTGATAGTTATGAGCCCAAGTCTCAATTTACATGGGCTCAATTAATCAAGCCTTTAAAAAGCACGCACTCCTAGGGAGAAGCCTGGTGCAAGTGCTCCTTTCTTCCATTGTTGGAAACTGCTAACATAGGAGACAGAATTGAGGACACCAGTTTAATAGCTGCACTGATTTCAAAGGCAGCGTAGCTCAGTTGGGAGAGCATGAGGCTCTTAACCTCAGGGTCGTAGGTTTGAGCCCTGTGTTCGGCAAAAGATTTTTGCATTGCAGGGCTTAGATGAGCCTTGTGGTCCCTTTCAACTCTATAATTCTATGATTCAGCAACCATGTACAGCCTGACTTTGGGGGGGGGGTCAAATATACCAATATTTTATATAGTTCATCAATGTACAAGAGCCACAATCTCTCCACCTCCCCCCACCAACAGCAACCAGCCTAGCCCTCGCAGCTGGCACCATGAAATCCACCAGGTCCTTTCCTGAAGGTGCTTTTTCATACAGCATCTCTACTCTGTACACCGGGGATGCCAGAACTGACTCGTGTACATACACAAAATAAACATTAAATGGTTTCCCTCCAAGAACTGCTTTCGCTAGAGCAGGAGATGGGGGACCCCAAGCCCATGACCAAATGTGGACTCTAGCCATTATACCATACTGTCTACCCTCTCCCCAGGCTTCAGTGACACACTCCTGCCAGGGGAAAGGCACTTGGGGTACGAGGAGTGTGACCTGGGGAAGGAAGTGTGGCCTACAAAGAGTTTTGAGGTCCTGATAGGTGTGGAGGGCCACATTTGAACCCTGGGTAGACACATCCATGGTTCAGTGCTTAATTGACAGCCATGCTCCCTCTTTTCCTACAGGTATTAAGTTTCTATAATGCCATAATTATGGTGTTACCCATTTTTGCTGTTGTGAATGGTCAAAATGCTACATTTCAGCTTTTTGGAGACATCTCAGAGATTTGTGTCTCTTGAATTTCATGGCTTTCTGCCCCCAGCTGGCAGCTCTCCCCCCCCCCATACAACCAGGTGTGTGTGTATCTGTAAGATTACTGAGTCAAATTCATTGGCTTAAGTGGGCTCTTGTTTGTAAAAAGCTAATGCCATCACAAATCTCTTAGCCTATAAGGAGCCTTTGCTGTTGTTTTTTGCAATAATTTGTCATTGGAGATTAAAATGGGAATGCATAGCGCTGGGTCTAGTGAAAAATGAAGTGCAGCCTGATAGACAACCCTGGAGGAAGCTTTTTTTTGCAAAAATCTTCTTAACAAAATTGCTTATTGAAATGCAGTGAGCAGGAAACTTGGCGCAACTGGCAGGGCTTTTAAAATCCCACAGCGCCACCTGCAGTACAAGGACTGTACCACCGCTTTCTAATTTTCCTTAAAGAATCAACAGCATCTTCCTTTATGGAAAGAATCATATGATATAATTCTTCCCAAAATTAGTCATTTAATGTTAGTTTGAGTGCAGTTAAGAAATGTAAAGATTTATTTGTAACTCTCATTTCTAAATATATTTGAAAGTATGTCAGCCTTTTGAAAGCAAAGGATTCACAGTGGTGTGTGATTTTCCAATTAAGCAGCAGTGAAAAGACCCTGATGTTGGGAAAGATGGAGGGCACAAGCAGAAGGGGACGACAGAGGACGAGATGGTTGGACAGTGTTCTCGAAGCTACCAGCATGAGTTTGACCAAACTGCGGGAGGCAGTGGAAGACAGGAGTGCCTGGCATGCTCTGGACCAGGGGGTCATGAAGAGTCGGACACGACTGAACGACTAAACAACAACAACAAAGAACATAAAAGCAACATATTTGAAATGCCATAAACACTCCTCAAGTGAATATACAGTATTGCCTTCATATGAGCAAACATCCAGCAGAACTTTTATTTCTATCCATTTAATTATACAAAAATACAAAATATGTCAAAATCACTATAAAAATGAATACACAAGCACAGCCCTTGCCCCACTAATAGACATCATAAAAAAATAATACAAGCACAGGACATTCCATAGGAGGCGATATGTCAAGGGCCACATGCCAGAGGTACATATGGTGACCCTGTTTCTCTTTGTCTGCCATCCCCTTCTCTCTCTTCCCATCTCTCTTCCTCCCCATCCACTGGGTTGCTGAAGAGGGACAGATCACTCTTTCCAAACTGTTTGCTTGGATATATTTTTCTATCCCTCCACCTTCCATCACACCAGCGGTTTCCCCCTCCTGCTTCCCTCCGTTTGATTTCCTCCCTACTCTATGAAATTAAGCAGCAGGTCTCCACCCCACCACCCAATGGTGAACCTTTCTAGCCAGATCTTAACTCCACACACCCCCGTGGGCCAGTTCAGGCAGCTGGGTAGGACTACCCACCTGTAAATCATCTGGCATAATGTCATGTGATTGACACCTATCAAAGTCGGTCTATGGGGGTGGGGGTATAGCTCAAAATGGGAGGTGGGTGGCACTGTGGTCTAAACCACTGAGCCTCTTGGGCTTGCAGAACGGAAGGTCAGTGGTTCAAATCCCCGCAATGGGGTGAGCTCCCGTTGCTCTGTCCCAGCTCCTGCCCACCTATCAGTACAAAAGCACGCCAGTGCAAGTAGATAAATAGGTACCACTGCGGCAGGAAGGTAAACGGCGTTTCCGTGAGCTCTGCCTTCTGTCACAGTGTTCCATTGCACCAGAAGCGATTTAGTCATGCTGGCCACATGACGCGGAAAGCTGTCTGTGGACAAACGCTGGCTCCCTCGGCCTGAAAGCGAGATGAGCGCCACAAACCCATAGTCGCCTTTGACTAGACTTAACCATCCAGGGGTCTTTACCTTCTTTTGCCATAACTCAAAGGGCTTGCTCAGCTCTGTCTGCAGTGCTTCTAAAATGCCTGACAATCAGTTGCCTGCTGGATGCTTGGGAAGTCTTATGCAAAGCCTCTTTCCTTCAAGCCTTGCCCTCACTTTCCCTACACCTGATTGTCAGAGGGGCATGACTTGTCTAAAACAGCCTTGTGAGCCAAATGGGGAGGCCTATCTGACCATTCCTTGCCTCTGGTTTTTAAGGGGAAAGACCTCTGGGAAAATTTCAGAATATGTGCAACATACTCAGTACTTGAGATTTCTCACCATCCTGCATACACATAATTCCAGAGGAACAAAGTTTAATCATTATTAATTGAATTACATCCATTGTTCCCACTAGGCTTTATGCACTTGCTGCAATTTTATTCAGGGTCATTTACCTGATTCTCTCAAAGAAGAGGCCCTAATAGAGTTCCTTCCTTCCTTCCTTCCTTCCTTCCTTCCTTCCTTCCTTCCTTCCTTTATTGCATCAAATATCCTGGCTGCTATGCTCATCTTAGTTACTGAGTGAGCAGACCTTGTTTCAGCAGATCTGTTTGCATCACTGAACAACACCGGCTTAGCGGACAGAAAACCCTTTCTCCCCTAAGGCTTCTCGAATTGCTTGTTCTTCCCCAAGCAAACATCCAATCCTTCTTACAACCACCAACTACGTATAAAACCTTTACACCTCCAGCACTGCATAGATTATTTTACCTCTTTGCCTCTCGCTTCTGGTTGCTTGGCTTCCGTGCTGGATGCAACAGGTGGAGCTTCATCAACTCTTCCATCCAGGAAAGGACTGGTGATAAAGGGATAGGTCGCTCTAGCCCTTGGTCACCACCAGTCCACTGCACGTCTGTGTGAAGGCTCAACCTGCAAGCTCAGCTTAGAGAACAAGTGGCCTGTGGCTGAGGCTTGGATGGCTCCATGGTCTGATGCTGCATATCTGTGCTGGACATCTGGCATAAATACACAGCAAAGGGTGCTGCTGTGGTGCAGGGAAGGAGTGCAACTTTATCTCTTCTATGCCCAGTATAATGGGGATGCAGTGGGCTGCCAGAGGAGGAATGAAGCAACCCATGCTGCCTCCACTTCTAGGCTGGGGGTGGGGTCTGTGTTTCCTTGTGCCCATCTCAGAAATACAGTGGTCTGCTAGAAGAGGGTAATCTGCCAGCTCACTCATTTGCCTGGGAGAAATGCTAGGTTACCTATGGAGACCATATGAGGAGGGCAAGACTGATTTATTCCATTTTATTTACTTCCAATAGCATTCATAAGCCAGCAGCTCATTAAAACCATATATAAGGAAGGTGTACTATAAAATCAATAAACCATCGTAAAAGTGCAAGATCATAAAATACAAAACAAATTACCAACAGTGAATGTTATTAAAGGTAAAGGTAAAGGTAAAGGTACCCCTGCCCGAACGGGCCAGTCTTGACAGACTCTGGGGTTTGTGCGCCCATCTCACATCTATTGGCCGGGGGCCAGCGCTGTCCGAAGACACTTCCGGGTCACGTGGCCAGCGTGACAACGCTGCTCTGGCGAGCCAGAGCCGCACACGGAACGCCGTTTACCTTCCCGCTGGTAAGCGGTACCTATTTATCTACTTGCCCCCGGGGGTGCTTTCGAACTGCTAGGTTGGCAGGCGCTGGGACCGAGCAGCGGGAGCGCACCCCGCCGCGGGGATTCGAACTGCCGACCTTTCGATCGGCAAGCCCTAGGCGCTGAGGCTTTAACCCACAGCGCCACCCGCGTCCCGTGAATGTTATTAGGTCTCTTAAAAAGGTTTCCATCAGGCGATGGAATATCAAGAGTCATGGGTGCTAGCTTCATTTCAATAGGAACGGTGTTCCAAATAACTGGTGCCACTGCGCGACAAGCCTTTGTTCTCATAGAGACTAAATGAAGACTGATAGCCTGAGTTTCCATTCCCTTTCAAGCTGGCAATGAACATCTGTGAATCGCATAACTAATACCAGCTATAGATGCACAGCACCTCCGGAAGTCATTAAACTCAGTTATGCACTTACGATTCCAGAACTTCACATTAAACAGAAGTCCCAAGATTTCTGCCTTGAACCAAAAACCTAAATATTTAAATTCATTCAGGCACATGTACAATAACCTGATGTCTTTAGGTCAAAGGACATTGCTTGAATATTCCCCTTCTGTATGCACGAGGGGTGAGGAACCTGTGGCCCTACAGATGTGGCTGGACTTTCAACTGTCATGAGCTCCAGCCTGCACAGCCAATAGTCAGCAATGATGGGAGCTGCAGTCAAACAACATCTGGAAGGTCACATGGTCCCTCTGCCTGCTGTGCAGTCCTTCAAGCTCTTAGGTAGTTTGTTTGAAATACATTCAGGCAGGCACTGGAATTTGTAATGGTCACTACAGTGGTACCTCTGGTTATGAACTTAATTTGTTCAGGAGGTCCGTTCTTAACCTGGAACCGCTCTTAACCTGAGGTACCACTTTAGCTAATGAGGCCTTCTGCTGCCGCCGCACGGCCACAGCGCAATTTCTGTTCTTATCCTGGGGCAAAGTTCTTAACCCGAGGTACTACTTCTGGGTTAGTGGAGTCTGTAACCTGAAGTGTTTGTAACCCAAGGTGTTTGTAACAACTGTATGTTTTAATCTGTATTATGTACACTATATACTAACAGAGGTGCTGAACTTAAGTTTCTAAACCAGTTCAAACCTTGAGGTAGTTGACATATAAAAAGAGTTCTAATATAGAGTTGTTTAGTTGCTTTTCCCCACGAATGACAAACATCAGTGCGGGGCAGGGCAGGCTAGGCTCCACCCCTGATTCAAAATGAACTCCACAATGCATCCGGGGGGGGGGGGGATTTCCTATGGACATTGTAATGAACATACACAGGTGAGGAGCGGAGTTTGCAACCACAATGCCACTTTCCCACTGGAGGTGTCCGCGCATCACGCATTTGATGGGCAATGAAGGCCCAAAGAGGCCACCATCTTTCACTGATTCAATACTGATATTTTACAGGAGATGGGCTTAAGCAGGAGTAACCACCTCTGTTAAGATATGAAAAGGTCACAATGGAAAACATATAGCTGTCTCATGTTTCAGTTTAAGGCTGTGCACTCACACTGCTTTTCAGTGCCAGGTTTTTAGTGCATATTCATGTTATCCAACATGCATATGTATCCCGTACTTTTGTTATAAGATACTATGGTTTGATGCGTCGTTTTCCAAACCAGCTTCACAGTGATTGGAGTCCCTGAGCCATTTCTAATTCGTCTCTAGCCAAGGTGTGAACACCTTTCTTTAGGGTAAATACATCGTTGTTCCATGAATGCCCACTGGTGTGTACACAAACAGAAATGGACTGGACACTAATTAGGCTGTGCTGATGTGAACAACTGGTCAGGAAAGAGCTTTGAGAACTTCACTGTGCTCTAAGGCAGTAATGCAATTGGCAATATTTTTTCAGGTCTATGGGCAAAGTAGTGGATCCCGCCCCCCTCAACTAAGCAACTCAACGATTAACAATCCTTCAACCAACAAAAGCTCACACAGTTGGAGCTCACATAATTGTTACTATAAACATGCAAACTTCCTTCAATTTCAGTCTGGTATGTGCAAGATTCATCAGGTGCAGCATACTGATCTTTGGAAAGTCTTGGCAGTGAAGGAGGAAATGGCACAAAGATCTCCAGAGTGCTCACACAGCCTTCTCAGTGCAGGATTTGCCTCGCTCATGTAGAGGGATTAGGGCTCAGTGTGTTTAAGGAACAGCATGACACATTTCTCTGACTGGCGGCCATTTCAATGGCCTGGTAGTTAGAATTGCCAACTAAGAGATGGTAATAACTTTCATTTCCAATGTCTTTGATTTCCTCCTCTTGAGTTTCTTCTTCTTCTTCTGTTTCTTTTTTACTTCCTTCTTCTTCAGTATTTGGTGAGAAAGTGCATTTAGAAACCACTCCACATCTTGGGGGTCTTCGGGCCACCTCAGGTATTGACCCCTTTGCAAAAACACTCTGACTGGCTGATACTTCATAAGCTGATATTGCGAAAGTGATCCAGCCACCACCATTATGAGGACGTCTTTCAGGTCACAAAAATACCGACTCTGAGCAAAATTAAAAGCTTCGACGCACCAGCCATCCTTGAGAAACTGCTTTGTCACAACGCAAATTGTCTTCCGACAGTTCCAAATGGCATCGCGAATGTTGGTGATGTGATCCTCTCCTGGCAAGAAATCTCGCTCTTCAAAGCAGAGAGCAAATTTGTTTTTATCAGAATACTGGAGGTCTAGGTGCCTTATCAAGGAGTTCTGGACCCACTCAAAATCCTTGCTGCTGTAGCACATGTAGGCATCGTATCTATAGGTCTCTTCCTCCAACGCTGGCTGTTGCTCCTTCAAGAATACTCTTACCACAGTCTTATACCAAATGAAGCAAGTTCCTCTAAAGCGAGCAAAAACAATCACCACCGTTAGGAACATTGTCACAGCAACGGTGGTAAAAATGAAGAGCGACAACTGCAGAGGCTCCAATATCTTGTCTTCATTGCAATCATCAACATTAAACTCATGAAGGCTTTTGCCAGCAAGATCAGGGGGTCCAAAACAAAACCTTTCATCTGGTGACCCAGCTAAGGTGACATTGGTTTGGTTCAGCCACACAATTAGGTCGCTTAAGAGGCAATTACAGTAAAATCTGTTATAGGTGATATCCAGATTGTCCAGAGTTGCAAAGAGCTGAGGATCTGGATAAAGCAGCTGGTTTGAGGATAAGTCAAGTTTCCTGAGGCTCACAGGAAAAGCACTGTGAGAAATGTAAGTTAAGAGGTTTGAAGCCAAGTTAAGCCTAACCAGTGATACCAGGCCATCAAAGATGCCCTCTGGAAGGAAACTAAGGTAATTATTATTGAGATGCAGAACCTGAAGCTTGGACAACGCCTTGAACACATCCAAGCACAAACCTCTCTCCCACACAAGCTTCAACATATTGTCTCCAAGATCCAAGTAGAGCAACTGGTTGTCTTCTGCTATATCGTTGTACCTGTAGCAGTAGGAGAAGCGATTACTTCTTAACAAAATATACTGTGGAACTGGGTATCGGAGAAGTTCATAGAGGTCTCCCAGATTGTCCATCCTGTTTCCTCCCATGTCAACATATGTTGAATTTATAGCCACGATTTTGCTGTGGTCTCCAGACTGTATCCGGTTGCTACCTAAAAAAGCATAGCTGAGACTTGGGAGTGTTGAGATTACTTTTAGAGCATTGTCGCTGAGGTCCACAGTGTGAAGGCTTGACAGGCCTTTAAATGGAGCCCTATCAATCACCCCAATATGATTGTGTTGCAGAGCTATAATACGCACATTTAGAAGACCTTCAAAAGTGTAATCCAAGAGTTCTCCCAGCAGATTGTACGACAGGTCTAGGTGTTGTAGGCTCCAGAGACCAAAGAATGCTTCTTTTTGAATTTTATTTATGTTATTTGAGTTGAGATCCAGCAATTCCAGATCACCAAGATATTGAAATACATGTGGGTTAAGAGAAAAGATAAAGCCATGTGAAATATTAAGCAGGCGAAGGCCACTCTGGGCAAGACCTGCAAATGTATTGTTGTTTGGGTCTGGCATGTTATTAAAGCCAAATGATGAGCCCATGGTGTGAGACGATATCTTCAAACCCACAAGTGGTGTTCCCTGAATACCTGCACAGAATTGCTGTGTTGTTCTTATACCCCAGCCATTGCCACCAACATCCAGCGTATCGAAGACAATGTTTTTGAAAGGATTGCCACAAGTTGCCCAGTCTTGAGAATCTTCTTTAAACAAACCATTAGAATTAAGATTCAGCAATGTGAAAGCTTTTCCTTGAAAGCTGTAGAGATCTCCCTCACATATGGTTTCAATGCGGTTTAATTTCAAGTTCAGAAGTGTTAACTTTTGCATGTTGCGCAATGAAGGGTGAGGGTGAAGCCTAGTGATCTTATTGAATGAAAGGTCCAGGTATTCCAGAGAGACCAAATCTTTAAAGTAATCCTTTTCCAGAATGGATTCGTTAAGATCATTATAGTATAGCAGAAGGTTACTTAACTTCCCCAGCCCCCTGAAAGCCTGTGGATCCAGCACAATCATTTTATTGTAAGCTAAATCCAGTTGATGAAGATTTGGCAAATTCCTAAAAGCATTCTTTCCTACTGTGACAGGAGAGACCAGCTGGCTTCCAAGTGACAGAACCGTCAATGTCTCCAGCAGTGGGAAGGACGTGGCATTCACTTGCTGGATGAAATTGAAATTTAGGGAGAGTAAAACAATGCCTTCAGGCAGAGGGGGAACCTGTGTGAAGTTGCACCAGTCGTATTTCACAAGCCTGCCTGTTACGGCACAACGAGGATCTGCATTTATTTCTCTGTATGCAAATGTCAGTCCAATGAGAAATAATAGGTGACCATGAAGCATTGTGCTCTTGTCCTAGAGGAGAGAAAAACAGCACTGTAATTCACACAGGACTACAGAAGGCTGGGCTAAACAGCACACGGAGTTTGCTTTACCAGAACTACCAAAGGCTCTTCTAGCTCAAAAGCCTAATTCTAACAGAGGCCACCCACATGCCCCTGAGCTCATTATTTAATTTAAAGGGATTTGCACAGTTCTTGCTCATCAAAGCCCCTGTGCAATTTAAACAGAATAAGCAGGGTATAAAGTTTATAGAGCACTCTCTGCTGTTGATGATCGGAGGGATGAGATCTCAAGATGAGAGCTTCTATTTAGTCACTATAGCTAATAACTCAGGCGCTGGGGGAACCAGTGGCTTTCAAGATATTGCTGGACTCCCAACTCCTAGCCAGCAAAGGCAGCGGTCTGAGATGATGGAACTGGGGGTCCATCAACAGCTGGAGACCACCTGTCCAATATATCAGGGATGGGGAACCTCAGGCCAGGGCCCAAATGCAGATCTCCAGGCCTGTCCAACTGGCTTCCCACACACCCCACATGCCCCTCCGCCAGCCACGCCACACTTTTGCCTGGCTGGAATGCATTTTTTAGCTTAGGACCTGCAAGGACTCTACTCCTTGACCATGAGTAGCAAGTAACTTCTTTCTACCTGTTTCCATTGTAGCAATACAGTGGTACCTCAGGTTGCAGATGCTTCAGGTTACAGACTCCGCTAACCCAGAAATAGTACCTTGGGTTAAGAACTTTGCCTCAAGATGAGAACAGAAATTGCATGGCGTCGGCATGGTGGCAGCGGGAGGCCCCATTAGCTAAAGTGGTACCTCAGGTAAGAACGGTTTCAGGTTAAGAACAGACCTCCAGAACGAATTAAGTTCTTAACCCGAGGTACCACTGTAGTTTGTTGCACAGTAGCTGGGCTGAGGGGAAGAACACAGCAAAGAGGCTGAAGGACTCAATGTCTTCCTGATAAGGAAGGGGTGGTTGGGATTCTGGGCTTCCCACACCCATGATAGTTGTTATCTCTTTTCAGTTCATTATGAGTTGTTTGCACAAGCTTCTCACCTGCACAAGCTACATGTTTATGGCAGGGTATAAATCCAGCAACGGATAATATAGAGCTGAATAATTAAACAGGACTGAAAATAATTAGCACTACTACCACACAATGTTACAGGCTCTTCTCCTCTGCTATTAAGGTTGCCCTTTTTACTGTGCAAAGATGGATTTAACAATGTACTACTTCCCTAATCTGCTGGGAGAAATTTTTCTTTTCATGTTTCCTATCCCTGTGATACTGCCTGGGCCAGAAGAAGCCCAATATATATTAAGTGGAATATTAATCAAAAAAATGAAGGATGAGTAAATGAATCATTGGCAGCTATGGCCACATTCACACCAAATACCCTTAAAGCATCATGGAAGCACTTTAAATTGCCGCGGAGAGATGATCTTGCAACACTTCTGGAGTGCTTAAAGCAGCCTTGCCCAACCTTGTGCACTCCAGAGGGCCTGGACCTTGTATGTTAGTACCAACACATTGAACTTGTCCCAGTAGCAGTTTGGTAGCCAGTGCAAATCATGCAAGCGGGATGTTTATATGCTGGTGTTAGTTTGTCCCCACAAGCAACCTAGTCATGTTCTGCACCATCTGCAAAACTCCTGACCAACCCTCAAGGGTAGCTCCACATTGAGTACATTGCAATAATCCAACCATGAGGTCACCAGTGCACGGACAACTGTGCTCAAGCTATTTGGAAGACACCAGGTTGGGCAACACTGCTTTCAGCATTCCAGCAGTGCTCAAGATGACCCTTTGGGCTAGTGGTTTAAAGACTAAGAGGACCCTGCTACTGAAACAAGCTTCCCACCAAGGATGTGAATTGTGGAAGAAACACCACTGTGTTTGATCCTGTGTATATGGATGTGGGCCTTTCAACCAAGGATAGCAAACACAGTGCCCTCCAGATGTTGCAGTCTACAAACTCCCACCAGCCTTCTCAATGCTGAGAACATAAGAGAAGTCATCCTGGTTCCTGTAGTCCAGCGCTATGTTCTCACAATAGCCAACCAGATGCCTATGCCCAAAGCAGGATCTGAGCATAGGTGGGTGATGGGGGTTGTCCTTCACAACATCAGGAGGACATCACGGCAACAACCCCTGCTTTAAACATTAAAGCCATTATCATGGGATGAACCTACAGAATGAGGCTCCTCATAACATGTAAATGGGCATGTTATAGTTTGTGCAGAACACTGTCATTTTCTAGCACAGGAAGAGCCAGTTTTGTTTTTTAAGAGTTTACTGAGATTATAGCTGGAATAAACAACTGAAAACCGGAGGAATTTTTTTTTTTTGTCCCCTTCAGCATTATTGTTTTCAAAGTTAATAAGCATAAACTGCTGTGGAACCGAAATCCCTGCAAGCCATCCCATAAATGTATGCTTTTAGGGGGAGCAGGGAGGAGAACTGGGCCATGGGCCAGTAATTAACAAATAGGCCAGTGCCATGAATTATTGATACAGAATTAACTGAACTGCTGCATTCACAGAATGGACTGCCAGCATCTTGCACAGACTGCTTTTTGCAAAAGGTTTTCTGCTGGGCAAATGCTTGTGTTGTTGTTGTAGCTTAATTACTAGAAACGTTTGCAGTCTTTTGAAGTGGTACAGATATCACTTAAGAGTTTATATTTGTGACAAAATAAAGAGCAACCTGCCTTTTTTACTGCTAATCTGGACGGCATATTGGAATGGCTCTAACCCCAGATCAGGTTTAATCCAAAGCCACCAGCAGCACAGAGAAGGGTTTTGGGGAATGTGTGGGCAAACCAATTGCACACCAGTCACTTCATTGTCCATTTTGGCTATTAAAAACCTGACAGCAGAAGTTCCCTCTCCTTTTTTTTTTACAGGGACTCCCATTTCTCCAATGCGCAAATTCCATTCATCCCCAGTCAACATGCCAATGCAGTGATGATGGAAAATGTAACCCAGATGGCACCTGAAAGGCCACATTTTCTCCTTATCAGCTGCAAAGTAAAAGGAGGATATCCCAACACTCTAAAAAGTATAAATTGTCAACCTCATCATATTAAAAAAAACCAAAGGTTTACTGCCCCAAGCTCATTTTAAAAAGAAACTATGGACAAGGTGATTCACTGACAACTGCAATTTCTGGATGCCTATCAGATGGGTTAATGGAGGTTGAACACATGAACTCAGTAAAGGCTGTTAACTCATATTCTTCCACCCTGACTGGGAGATGCTGGTGACTCAGGAACTGTTAGTTAATAGGAACATAAGGAAGACAGACTACTGCAACACACTGAACACAACGACTGTTCAGAAGCCTCAGCCAGTGCAGAATGCAGTAGCAAACACAGTGAGGAAGGCTGTCACAAATATTATATTGTCGCATCAAATCTGCATTGACTGCCAATGTGCATCCAATTACAATTCAAGATGCTGGTTGTTACCTAATATTATGCATAGCCCAATGATAGCACTACTTGTGTTTGGTTTTCTTTAGATGGAGGTCATTGGAGGCTGGTTGGTGCTTTGCAATATTTGTGTTTATTTACAAATATACAAGTTACAAATATACATGGGGGTCTCATCCACATGGCTTCTTCTTGTGCAAGCAGGAGGCCTCCACCTACAGATTCAGCAGTCTCTGTGTGAAATGAGGCTGCTCATCAACACTCACTCACCTTTGATGTACATCCTTAATGTACATGCTGTTCTTGGCAAGGCTTCCATACCAGACTTGAAATACAAGATTCCTTGTCCCCCAGTGAAAATATTATTAGTGGGAGTACAGCCTCAAAGAACAAAGAGAGCCAACAGTGCCCTCCAGATGTTGATGGATTACAATTCCCATCATCCCTGACCATCGGCCATGGAGGTTGGGCCTGATGGTCCAACAACATTGGTGGTGGTGGGATTATCACCTTGGCTCAAAAACATCAAGCTGAAGATCTAGATGTGATCAAAAGCATTTCTACAGTGCCATAAATTAGCGACACTGAACAAACCACAGATGCACACAAAGAGGAACTTGGGCATACTGCTGAGCTTGTAAAAACTGACCTGCACTGCTTGCACAAGACACAACCAGAATCAAGCTGTTCTAAGCCAACAGTGACTTCAGCTTTACCGCCCCCCCTCCCTGCCCCCACCAGAGAGCTGGGAAGCATGTGCAACAGGGTGTCTGCCCAGTTCCTTCCCTTTCACCAACTCTGTCTTCCATGGCTTAAGCAACAGCAGGAGTCAAACATGTCCTTTTTGCACGGGCATTCTGAATGGGGATGGGTAAAACAAGAAAAGAAAAGCAGCCTCAGGAGGTTGGGTTTTGAACAAAGGAGTGGCGCCATAGTGTGGGGATGTGTGCATGCGCACCCACCAAGACTTATCCTGACAGCTCTTCTGCTCAAAATAGTTCCCTACCCAGCTGGTTCCCCTGCAGATCTGAGATGTGTAAAGGCACCTCCCTATTTGTGCATGATTGATATGTGTATGATGTTTTCAGCACCGCAAGGGCAGGGGCAGAACGAGGCAGGGTGGGCTTACGCATCTCCTGCTAAAGCACCCTGTGCCTCGGAATGTAATCGCTGCGTAAATAGGAAGCTGCCTGTATTACACCTGTAAATGTGCATCTGGAAAAGAAGCTGCAGGGAATTTTGAGCAGAAAAGCAGCTAGTTGGGAAAGGGTTAAGTATTCCTCCTCCCCTTCTCCTTAACCCATTGCCATTACTCTCTTCAAAATCTTTGCCTTCCAGCATGCTTTTCAGTTAAAAAAAACAAAAACATTATTATTATTATTATTATTATTATTATTATTATTATTATTATTATTAGAATTTATATACCGCCCTGTACCCAGAGGTCTCAGGGTGGTTCAGACTAGTAATTACTTGTCCCTAATTCTTAAAACAGTCTCACCACAAACTATAGCAAATACAGAATACTGTTTGCAACCAAAAGACAATATTATAACCAAACCAATATACTGATTGCCATCCTTTCCAATATCAAAGATGTAATGAGACTTAACATTGTCATATATTCTTGGTGCCTCAGACTGAGTTAGACTGTTTCTATTCCAAAAAGAAAATAAACATGGGGTGGGGAAGGGAATTTATTTCCCCCCACCCCGTAAGATTCAAAGTGGTTTACCAAAAAGAAAATACAAAAAAATTACCAGCAAGAAAAATTAACAACAATTTAAAACCATTCTGCCTAATAACTACTTGATCTTGTCACTGAAATTGGTCTGAGTTCTTGACATGCCTGTGATCTTGCTCAGTGACTTGCAAATGCAGAGACAGAAAATGGGGTGGAGGGAGAGGTAGAGAAATTAAATGCCATATTCAAACACACCAGTTTGTGTTATTGTATCTGATTAACATTTAGTCCCCATCCTTCCTAATATAGCTTCATACAAATCATGAGCAAATTGAGCAATTAAATGAGCTATGTAACTTATACTATTTTCTGAAACAGTAAAGCTGTCATATAGTATTTAAGAATTTATAGAGTTATATAGCTCATATTCTTAAGTAGTGGAAAGGCTCCATTTAGCTATATCACAGCATGTTTTATGGTGATAACTTTAACCTTAGGCAGGCACCCTTGCAATCCTGTTTTAGATGCCTGCTAAAACTTTTCCAGGCACATAATTTAGCTACATATACTTGTTTTTAAAGGTTGCTGATCTATGTACCGTATTTTTCGCACCATTGGACGCACCGGACAATAGGACGCACTTTGTTTTAGAGGGGGGAGAACAAGGGGAAAAAAATATCCCCCTCTCTGCCCAGCGCCTCTTCAGTAAAGCGGCAGGAGGCGCTGCACAGAGAGGGGGAGAACTTTCCCCTCTTGTTTTCCCACTCTAAAACAAGGTGTCGTTTAAGGTGCGTTCAGGCGGCTACCTTGGAAGCCTGGAGAGCGAGAGGGGTCGGTGTGCACTGACCCCTCTCGCTCTCCAGGCTTCAGGTTCCTTTCGACCTGCTCTTTGGGGCTGGCGGGGGAAGCCCACCACCAGCCCCAAAGAGCAGGTCAGGGAGCAGCGGAAAGGCACAGCGGAGAGGCTCCTGCCATAGCCACGCGTCACCTCTCCAGCCGGGAGAACGTGCGCAGGGCTAAAGAAGCACCTGCCACCCTCTCCTGGCTGGGGAGGTGACGCGCGGCTATAGAGGCTCCTGCCATAGCTGCGTGTCACCTCTCCAGCTGGGAGAGGGTCGCGGGAGGCTGCTTTAGCCCCGCGCACGCTCTCCCGGCTGGGGAGGTGACGCGCTGCTATAGAGGCTCCTGCCATAGCAGCGCTTCACCTCTCCAGCTGGGAGAGGGTCGCGGAAGGCTGCTTTAGCCCCGCGCGCGCTCTCCCGGCTGGGGAGGTGACGCGCAGCTATGGCAGGAGCCTCTATAGCAGCGCTTCACCTCTCGAGCTGGGAGAGGGTCGCGGGAGGCTGCTTTAGCCCCGCGCGCGCTCTCCCGGCTGGGGAGGTGAAGCGCTGCTATAGAGGCTCCTGCCATAGCAGCGCTTCACCTCTCGAGCTGGGAGAGGGTCGCGGGAGGCTGCTTTAGCCCCGCGCGCGCTCTCCCGGCTGGGGAGGTGACGCGCAGCTATGGCAGGAGCCTCTATAGCAGCGCTTCACCTCTCCAGCTGGGAGAGGGTCGCGGGAGGCTGCTTTAGCCCCGCGCGTGCTCTCCCGGCTGGGGAGGTGAAGCGCTGCTATAGAGGCTCCTCCCATAGCAGCGCTTCACCTCTCGAGCAATACATTGTAAGGGGAATGCAATACATTGTAAGGGAAACTTCAATTTCTACACTTGATTAATAAATTTGGTGTGAAGGACATAGGGTCAGAATGCATCCAGCACACCATAGTTTACAGACACACTCCCAGTACATACAAGTCATTCAAGGCTGGATAGTGTACGGCTCTGGAACTGATTTTGAGAGTTCACCAGAGCATAGGGGGGCTGCAAGGGAGAAGAGAGGAGGGAAAAGTTCTGTTCTGCTAGTGCACATCTCTTGCATTGGATAACATCCCATATTTGGGGCTTTAAATACTTAAAGTCCAAACATGCCCTGTCTCTGTGTGTAGGTGTGATTTGAGCTCCAAGCCTTAAATTAAACAGTTTAAAGAAATCAGATAGTTGCTATGCCTTCAAGAGCTAAGAATACAGCAGGTTTTTGTCTAGCTTTGCAAAAGAAAATATTTATATTATGCAAGGAAGATGATCCAGGATTAGTGGCACGAAAGGTAATAGCTGACGAGATTAAAAACACTCACACAACAATGAACACTCATGGTAGTCTAGCTATTCCAGATTACATGTATTTTATACTTAGGGGCTGTCACCCAATTACAGTAATTGTGGTCAACCAAACAACAAGACGTGATACAAAATATTCAGTTATTTTTTCATATGAGTAAAACACTAGTTTTCAAGCAAAAAGCATTCAAATTGTTGCAAACCACCCTAAGTGGTGTATGAAAATAAGAAGGGCTGGGAAAAAATGTTACAAACAGTAATAAAATTGTTCTATTTTAAAGGAGCAACATTGCAGTCATTAAAGTTGAGAAAATAAGCTTGAAAATGAGTCAGCAATGCCTGCTGAACTTCCAAGTGCTAGGGATGTGGCTGAGTAAAATTCCAAGGCTTCACCAAAATCCTTTCTCTTCCCTTGACTAACAAACACAGAAGTGATTTGAAAGCATGAGAAAATTCTGACCAATTGATAATGCAATAAAAATTGACTGACAATGATACCTATTTGGAATGGTTTACTCAGATACCGAATTTGTATTGTTCCTGGTTCTCACTGACAAACCCATCTGAACACTTCCCCTTTAATAAACACGTTGAACAATACTAGGAAGTTGTCTTAAGGATGTAATATGGAACACCCAAAAGAAACAAGTTACTGTCTTTCATTTTCATCAGCTGCAAAGATGTTACCTGTATTATTGTAACTTGTTGAAATTCTGGTTAGTAAGTTTGTTCTGTACATTGCTCAATTACAGTTTGCTCTGTAACGGAAGCAGAATTGAACAACAGCAGCTCCTTGTCCAAGTGTTACCCTTAAGCTAAATTCATTGGCAAAGCACATCAATACACGGTAAGCTAAGGTATAACTTTAGGACACAAACCAAGGAAACATGAGATCAAGGGAAGGATTCACTTAAGGACTCCTGTAACCATAGGAAGAGACTTCTGCTATAGGGATTTCCCACTCTACTCCCCAGCACACACCTGGTGCACCCTAAAATAGGATTCAAGGGAGTCAGGTGAACCCCCAGAACAGCATGCAGAGGGGAGACTATCATTGTACCTGGAAAGCTGCAAGGATGGGACACTCACCATAGAACAAAGTTAAATTTCACCCTGAGTGAATCCTACCATCTGTGGTGGAAGTAGCCTATAACTTACTGTGGTATAGGGCAGTGAAAGGAACAGAGATGTCTATAGACAATCCTATAATGGTACTCATTACTTGGACTCTACTCATCTCTCCTGAGCTTTCTAAAGCCATGTATGAACTTTAGAAAAAGAAAGCAGTAGTACCCAACCTAATCTAGCTAAAAGATACATACATGAATGTGTACATGTATGTACATGCATGTATACATACATACATACATACATACACACATTTGAAAATCATTCATAACATCAAAAAGCTGGTGGGGCTGATACAGCATTACTGCTGATCATTATTTGATGAGATTAGGCATGCACAGCCCCAGCCACTGAGCATGCGCACCACTGGACTGGGGGTCCATGCTAGGACTGAAATCTGGATGCAAGACTGGTACATTTATTTCTGTAGTAGGGAACTTCAGGCCCAGGGGCCTTAGCTACATCATGGCTGGACTACTGCAACACACTCTACGTTGGGTTGCCTGAACACTTTTAAATGTTCAGACACTTCAGCTGGTCCAGACTGCTGCAGTCAGACTGCTGACTGGGGCCACTTACAGGGAGCATATTTCTCCCTTGTTAAAACAACTTACCATAACTGGCTACAGGTCTGTTTCTGGGCACAGTTCAAAGTGCTGGTTATGACCTATGAAGGCCCATATGGCTTGGGCCCAGGCTGCCTGAAAGGTTGTATCTCCCTGCCTGGGTGCTAAGATCCTCAGGTGAGCACCTTCTCTTGGATCCATAGGAATCAAAAGCACAGTTGGTCGTGAAATGAGAGAGAGCCTTTTCTGTGGCTGCTCCTATTTAGTGGAATTCCCACCCAAGAGAGGCTGGATTGGCTCCGTCTTTGCTGTCCTTCTGCCAGCAGGCTAGCAACTTCCTATTCAGACAGGACTTTGATAATTCAGGAGCAGATAATGCCGCTCACTGGGCTGCCGTTAGGGCAAACTGCATTTTAACTGCTAGCATTTAAAATGCAGTTTGCCCTAACGGCAGCCCACTGAGCGGAATTATCTGCTCCTGAATTATCAAAGTTTGGATGGAGCCTAGTTTGGATGGCGGACAGAGAGGATTTTGTAGAAGCTAGTACACTGTACAAAGGTAGTGTTTCCATGCCCCCATCCACGTTTGCCTCTGGCCCCACCCACCTCTGTCAAGTGCCTCTCAGGTGGCTGTCCATAAGAGAAGGTGGCTCAGGGGTCTGAACCCTGCTTAAACTCTTGAACTTGTGCTAGTAACTTACTGTATTTTTCGTTCTATAGGACGCACATTTTCCCCTCCAAAAATTAAGGGGAAATGTGTGTGCGTCCTATAGAGCGAATGCAGGCTGCGCCGCTAAGCCCAAAGCCAGAACAGGAAGACGGAGCACTGCGGAGCGCTCCGTCTCGCGGTTCTAGCTTGGGGATGGCTGCGCGCACAGCCTCTCCAGGGCAGCGGGGTGCCTTCACCCCGCTGTCCTGCAGAAGCTAGCAAGGCTGTTCTCAAGCCAGAACAGCGAGATGGAGGGCTCCGTCTCGCTGTTCTAGCTTGGGGATGGCAGCGCGCAAACCTCTGCAGGGCAGCGGGGTGCTGCACCGTCTCGCTCCTCTAGCTTGGGGATGGCTGCGCGCAAAGCCTCTCCAGGGCAGCGGGGTGCCTTCACGCCGCTGTCCTGCAGAGGCTAGCAAGGCTGTTCCCAAGCCAGAACAGCGAGACGGAGGGCTCCGTCTCGCTGTTCTAGCTTGGGGATGGCAGCGCGCAAACCTCTGCAGGGCAGCGGGGCGCTGCACCGTCTCGCTCCTCTAGCTTGGAGATGGCTGCGTGCAAAGCCTCTCCAGAGCAGCGGGGTGCCTTCACGCCGCTGTCCTGCAGAGGCTAGCAAGGCTGTTCCCAAGCCAGAACAGCGAGACGGAGGGCTCCGTCTCGCTGTTCTAGCTTGGGGATGGCAGCGCGCAAACCTCTGCAGGGCAGCGGGGCGCTGCACCGTCTCGCTCCTCTAGCTTGGAGATGGCTGCGCGCAAAGCCTCTCCAGGGCAGCGGGGTGCCTTCACGCCGCTGTCCTGCAGAGGCTAGCAAGGCTGTTCCCAAGCCAGAACAGCGAGACGGAGGGCTCCGTCTCGCTGTTCTAGCTTGGGGATGGCAGCGCACAAACCTCTGTAGGGCAGCGGGGCACTGCGCTCCAAAGGCTTCAGGGATCTTTGAGGCTGGCGGTGGGGGAAAGCAGCACAAGCTCTGGTGAATGTACCTTGAATGCACCTTGTTTTAGAGGGGGAGAACAAGAAAAAAAAAATTGTCCTTGTTCTCCCCCTCCTATGGTCCGGTGCGTCCAATGGAGCGAAAAATACGGTAGGTCCTCAGCATAATAAGAGAAGGCTAATATTTTCCTGTTTTAGGGGACACGAAGTACCACTGGACAAAAGCTTGAATAACAGGTTTAAACAAAATCTACTGGATGTCAGAGTCTACAATAGAGATGCTGGGGTTTCATATATTAACACCCTGCTCCCAATCTTCAAAAAGGTTTGAAATATGACCTTTCAGGATCAAGCTGCATCTACAGAAGAACATTCAGTTCTCTAGCCATTCGGATGCATCCACACTCCCAAAGGCTGCATAAATCATCCTTCTCTTAGAAACCAGCAGGAAAGAACAATCCAGGAAGTTTAACTTCTGCAATTCTCAGTTTGCTATGATGAGCCAGCAAGATAAGATTCGCTTGCCTTTCATGTTTTGATCAGAAACTTCCATAGAGCAGAGGTAGGGAACCTGTGGCTTTCCAGTTGTTGTTGGACTCCAGGTGTTGTCTCATCAAACCCAGCCAGGATGGCCAAGGGCCAGGGATGGTGGGAACTAGGCTCCAACGACATATGGAGAGACATAGGTTTCTCAACCTTGCAAGCCAATATGACCACCCTCCCCTGTGTGGGCACAGATACTGCATGCAATGGAAAAAAATATGAAAAAGTAAAACCAGACAAATAATTACAAAATGATAAGACCTACAGAACTATGAAAAAAAAAACAGCTTAAAGTACACACAAGAATAGATTAAACGTTTTCCAATATTTACATGCACATGAATTATTGTCGACCAGTGTAATAGCCTCTACCAATAACATTATATAAACAAAGGCAACAGACAACCACCAAAAAGACCAGACTCTGCCTTGTGCCTTGCTTACTCTAACACACCCTTCCTTCCTTTCTTTCTTTCTTTCTTTCTTTCTTTCTTTCTCTTTTTGTCCCAAACAGCTGCAGGGTCTGCAATCTGCTTCAGTGGGAAACTGGCATCAGGTGAGCAGGGAGCAGCTTCTTGCCTCTGACATTTTCTCTCACTAAACACCACCAACCTCCCCGCCTTTTCCCTTATGCAGGAAAAAGATAACAGGTCCTTGCATCACTTTCCTCATGGGGAAAGATTCAGGTAGGTAGCCGCGTTGGTCTGACGCAGTCAAAATATATAAAAAAATAAAATTGTCCAGTAGCACCTTAGAGACCAGCTAAATTTGTTCTTGGTATAAGCTTTCATGTGCATGCACACTTCTTCAGATCAGTGGCATAGCGTGGGGGGTGCAGGGGGGGCCGGCCGCACCGGGCGCAACATCTGGGGGTTAGGGTTAGGGGGCGCGAATCCACGGGTTAGGGGGCGCGAATCCACGGGTTAGGGGGCGCAAATTACTTGCCTTGCCCCGGGTGCTGGCAACCCACGCTACACCACTGCTTCAGATACACTGAAACAGAAGTCATCAGACCCTTATATATAGTGGGAGGGTGGGGTGGGGTTTTTCTAAGGAGGGTAGTAGGAGATGGGTGATTGACTCAATGGGGGAAAAGAGCAGCTTGGGGTAGTGACAGTTGATTTTAAAGGGAAGTCTGTTAAGAAACTTCTCTACTTCATCAGCTGTCCACACCTTTTGCAGCTGATGTAGGTTAAAAAACCCAAAATAAATCACCGGTAACTTAAACAACTACAGTACTGGCGTTTGGCCTGAAGTCCATCCAGCAACCCAGGTTGGTTGATATGTATGGTATTGTTTAAGAGGGAGCAAAATTAGATACAAAATGAACAACTCTGAAGACACTGTTCCAACAGTCATGGAACACGACGTAAGTCCTCTTGTGGATCAGGAATTGGTTAAGCAGCAGGAAAAACAAAGTAGGAATAAATGGACAGTTCTCTGAATGAAGAGATGTAGAAAGTGGAATCAACCAAGAATCAGTATTGGGACCTGTGCTTTTTAACTTAGTCATAAACAAGTTAGGGGTGAGCAGTGAGGCGGCCAAATTTGCTGATGATATTAAATTGCTCAGGGTTGTTAAAACAAAAAGAGATTGTGGAGAGCTCCAAAAGGACCTCTCCCAACTGAGTGAATGGGTGGTAAAATGACAGGCTCAATTCAATGTAAACAAGTGACCATGAACAAGATCTTGGGTTTGTAGTAGAGAGCTTGATGAAGAAGCTAACATGGCTGATGAGAAAAAGGCAAATTCCACGCTACGAATCAGTAGGAAGGGAACTGAAAAATAAAACTGTTGCTATCATAATGCCGCTATACAAACCTATAGTGCAACCACATTTGGAATACTGTGTAGTGTGCGCATTTCTTTCCCCCTCGCCTCGAAAAGGATATTGTAGAGTTAGAAAAGGTTCAGAAAAGGGCAACCCAAATGATCAAGAGGATGGAGTAACTTCCCCTGTGAGGAAAGGTTGCAACATTTGGGGCTTTTTAGAAAAGATAAGATAAAAGGTTAAGAGAAAAAATAAGAGGTGATTTCATAGAGCTTTACAAAATTATGCATGGCATGGCGAAGGGGGTAGTATTACTCTCTGTAGTATAACGCTAGAACTCGTGGCCATCCAATGAAGCTGAACGCTGGAAGATTCGAGTGTTATGAAATACTTAAGTTTATATTTACCAATGGGCATTTTGCAATCTAAGGCAGAAATGTTCTGCTTAAATCATTGCAGCCATTTCCCTTCACAGTACGGTTACCAAATCTTGCTTAAAACAGCAGGCTGTTCTTAAATAGCATTTTACTACGCCCCCAACACCTCCATGTTCCTTCCCCAAACTAGGGGCACCAAAAGGTGCAGTATGGCTCAAGTGCTAAGGAAATATGCAGCATCTTGCTCCCATCCCAGATATGTGGCCCAGCATACAGACAGATGGGGGGGGGGATGAGCGCCAATTCAGGGGTGCTTTCTTCATTTCACTTCATGCATTCCTCTCAGAGTTAAGCTCTTTCCCTCTCCCGCCACATTTGCTCTGAAGCACTTTTGGTGGTGAAACCTCCCATGGAAATACAGTGGTACCTCTGGTTAAGAACTTAATTCGTTCTGGTGGTCCGTTCTTAACATGAAACTGTTCTTAACCTGAAGCACCACTTTAGCTAATGGGGCCTCCCGCAGCCGCCACCGCCGCGCGATTTCTGTTCTCATCCTGAAGCAAAGTTCTTAACCCAAGGTACTATTTCTGGGTCAACGGAGTCTGTAACCTGAAGCGTCTGTAACCTGAGGTACCACTGTGCACTTTAAACATGCTCAGAGGCACGAGCTCATCTGGCCCTCCCGAGACTAAGGCTGTCTCTCAAGGAGGAGGGAATAGCAGCTTACCTTGGGTTGCTTCCTATATTCCTTCCCGGGCTCTGCGTCCCAGGACAGAAGGGAGAAAAGTGACCATGGACGCAAGCAGAGACTCTGTGGCAGAGGCGGGGAGAAGGCGTCCCTCCAAGCCAGACGTTTCCTAGCTTACGCCTCGCCCACCCACCGCCACCCGCACACCTTTCGAGGACCAGCGAGGAGTCCGACGGAACAGGTGCGTCGCGCGCTGCCCTACCGGGACGCACCTAGATGCAAAGCAGGCACCCGACGCGACCACTGAGCAAGGGGAGGGGCAGAAGCCGCCCAGGCAGAGACCCCTCCTCCCTAACGAACAATGTAGGGCTTCCTCCCACCACCCCCACTGTCCCGTGGTCAACTAGTTCCGCCCAAGAGGGTGGCAAAAGCCGCGCGCCCCCTCAGAGGAACGACCAAACGGTGCCTGTGCGCCTAACTCTCCAGGCATGGTCGCTCCTCCTCGACCCTCCTGAGGACTAGCTACGTGCGCTTGCTGCATTCAGCCCCCTCTTTCGTCACAGGGCCAATGCAAGGCAGAGGCGCCGCCCTCTTCCTTGAATCTTCCCCCTTCATTAATCCTTCCGCCGCTCTGCAAACTGGAAGTGTAGAAATAGGAAAGGCGCCTGTTTTTCGAGCCTGTAGGGGACTCTGGGTTTTTTTTAGCAGAGAAGACGCTCTTTTCCTGTCCGGGAGCCGCGTCGACTGCGCGGCCGCTTTCCGGGCCCATCAAGTTGGCGTCGCAGGAAGAGAAAGCCCTCCCAAGCCTGGTGGGTTTGCACAAGGCAGGAAGGCTTAACACTGCCACAAAAGAACTGCCCCAACTTTTAAGGAAGGCGACGGACCGGGTGAGCGGCCCGCACTTTCTCTCTATATCCACACTGCACCGAGGATCCGCGCAATGGATCCTCTGCGCAGCCCTGACAGGAAATCGTGCGCTGCGCCAACCAGTCAGGGAACAACAAATTCCAAAGGGCGAAATCCAGGTGGTATTGGGGCTCCTGCAGAAAGTCGGCCTAAGGCCAGCTGAGGCGTGCTGGAGACCACTGAAATTGCCTATTCTCCCAGTATACCTTTAAAACACATTCCAAACACATTCCTTTACCCCCAAAGAATTCTGGGCACTGTAGTTTAAGGGTTGCTGGGAACTGTATTTGAGAGGTGTGAACTACATCGCTCAGAATTATTTGAGGGGAAAGATTGTGCTTCGAATATATTATTAGAAGTCCAGTGAGTATGCATCCGAAGGATTGCATACTCTATAAAATGCTCTAACATGCTCCCAGCATCATCTTCTTCGGCCTTCACTTGTAGCCAAAAGATTGTCTTCCATAAACACGGTTTTAACAATGAGTCCGTAAGTGACTGTGGAGGCCAATTCTGGACCTGATCGTCTTCCAAAGCAACTATTCTATAACTCCCAGCATGGGCTCCTACCGACAAGGATGGATTATTTCACACACCTGCCAATATAAGGATTTGATTAGCTGTGATTCCTGCATTGGGGTGGGTTTTGATGGATTGGTTATTTAATTTTTATACTGCTTAATATATTAAAAAAATATCTGTAAGCATTGCACAGAAAAGTGGAGCAACAACAGACACCTTAAACAAAATAATATAGAAATGCACCGTTACTTATAAAAATGCACCCCATACATTTAAGAGCAAGTTTAAAACTCTCTGTGTCCCCCAAAGAATCCTGACAGCTGTAGTCAGTTGGGAATTGTAGCTCTTTGAAGGGTAAACTACAGTTGCCAGGATTCTTGTGTGGAGTGCTTTACATTTATGATATACACAACAGCATCAGCAAAGGCACAGTATGGAAATTAAAAGGCCCGAGACTTACTCAACAAGCTCAGCAGGAGGAAATGGGACTTTGACAACAATTCATGCATAACCACCCAATTGGTTGCAATGTCCTTCTTCCTCCACAACTCTTTAAGAAAACATGGTGGAGCAACATTGCTAGATTTAGACCCTAGATCTTATCTGCTGTCCAAAATTGTTACTTGAAGGGCCTCAAAACAAAATATAACAATATAATAAATTCATAAATGATGCCTGTCTCTTAAGTTTTTGTTTGCTGATTTTAAATTCACAGGTTAAAGTTAAAAATGCAACAGGTCAAATGCCTGCACGCAGCAATGGAAGGCTAAAAACAGCAGAATTTGTTTTAAGAGAGATGGCTTCTGTTGGGGATGTTCTGGGATAACAAGTTTTAAGGCAATACTCAACCCTTATACTTTTTTGACTTATTAAATATGTCAAAATAAACTAAAATATGTATGATTCATTGTAAAGTAACTGAATGTTTAAAAAAGGATTCGTGTTTGACATCCATAGAGAGGTTGGTATATATGCATTTGCATCAAGCATGTTTAGGACCCTGTATAAAGGCTCCTACCAGTGTGGATGAATTATTTCCCCAAAATCTAAGCATAAATATGGGAAAAGCAAACTACTTGGAAGAGGAGCTAATTTATAGAAGGAGCTGGTTCTCCCTTTGAAATGCCAGCCTTTGCAAATAGGTGCTTTTGATAATGCCAGTTGGCTTGGTCTTTACTCATCTGTCATCTTTATTATTATTTAATATGACATTAAGCAGTAAAATGCTCCTCTAAGTGGTATAGAAGAGCCAGTCCAATAATGCACACTCTACACATGAAAGGAAAAAAGGGGGACAGAGTAGGGAAGACCAGGGCTGGCCTAAGCTATTTTGCTGCATGAGGTGAAGGTAAAGATGGCACCCCCATCCATTTCAAGATGGTGACCCCTACTTTTCCATATATGCCACACTTGACGGCAGGGAAAGCTGAGTAGCACACACAGATACCTTGCTGCTACAAACCAACACCTTGCTGCCACTCACCTCTTACTCCAGCATCTGCTGTCTGAGCCAATTGCCTCACTGTCTAACAGTAGGACTGGCCCTGAAGAATGTAGTAACCCACATTCGCGCCAACCAGCTTCCAGACAGAAACTAATTTAGTTCTTAAAAAGCTGGCTCTTGATAGGGGCTGACACATATTGTCTTCTTCCAGGTCATATACTGAGTGTCAGACTGATGTGGAAAGTCTGCAGTCAGGCTTTCCTTCATTTTTAAAGAAGGTACAGGCCTGGGGGGTGGGACTGCACCAGGGAGTAGTGGTGTGGGAATCTGCCCCATTTTTTCCCCTATACTGTTTTCCAGATTTAAAATTCTCACCCATCTCACAAAGCTGTTTGCCCTTTGAGAGGAAACATTCACTTACCGTATAGGCCAGGGGTTCCCAAAGTAATGCCCTTAATGATATTCGACTCCAAATCCCATGAGCCCTAGCAAGCACAGCCAAGGGTCATGGGTGTTGGGAGTTGTAGTGCAGCAATATCTGGAGGGCACCACATGGGTTACCGCTGATATAGGTAGAGAAGCTATTTAAACCAGTGATTTTCAAAGAATGAGGCTGAGATTTTGGTGATTTGGTCAGAGCGGAGGGAACACCTTTGGGAGGTTATGGACTCCTTCCTTGGAGGTTTTTAAGCAGAGGCTGGATGGCCATCTGTCATGGATGCTTTAGTTGAGATTTCTGCATTGCAGGGGGTTGGACTAGATGACCCCTGGGGTCCCTTCCAACACTTATGATTCTATAACTCTAAGCCTCACCTTCTGCAGTTAACAGTAGTGTAGTTTTTCTAAGACAATATTCTAGCAGACCAAGAAAGGGATGGCTGTAGCTTTTTCATAGATCTTGAGCAATTATAAGAATTTTAAGGTCGTATTAAAAATATATATATGTTCATAACTGTATATATAAAAACCACATGTCTGAAACCCCCCAGATTAGGTCCTGAACAAATTGACCTCAACTATTTCTCTGCAAGGTCAAAGTAGGAAACCTGCCCCTTGTCTCTTTCCTCACAAATCCTGTCTTAAGGGCACATTCAAGATATGAACAGGGTGTGAGCCTGTGACCTGTGACCTACATTCAAGAATTAAGTAGTTATAATAACAAAAGAGTGGGCAAAACCCAGATAATGCAATCAGGTAACTTGCCAGACTAGAGATAAACAACACACTCAGATGTCTGTTGTAGACCGCCTTTTCTGTGATGTAGGTATGATGTATCTGGGGGGAGGTCTTGGGCTACACCCCTTCTCTGATGTATGTATGATGTTTCTGGGGTGTAGTCTTGGACTCCAGGGTGGGCAATTTAAAATGTCTATATAAGGGCAGGCACACCTTTGTTCTGGGTCCTTCTCCTTTCTCCTGTGTGGGGGGGGGGAGCACCCTGTTGCAACAGTTAATAAAGATCAGGCTTACTAGCTGCTTTGCTTCTCAATATTCTCTGGCTGGTCTCTGTTATTTCCTCCTACCGATAGAGAACCTAAAAAGAGGATTCTATATGGGCTCTTGGGTACCTCATAAGGGGAAAAGAGCAGTGTTTTTTTTTTTTTTCTTATAACAAGAGCTTTACTTCTGGAGGAATCCAAAAGAAGAAAAAGAGTTCTAAACTTGCCATTTATCTCACTACTGAAGTATATAAAAACACTGAAATTTGCATGCACTGTGGACTATGAAAGAAGAACTTGACACCTCTATATTCACCCTGACAACTCTATATTTACTTTATATCTAATTGCATTTACTTGTTGATAAGACATTTTGTTGGATGTTTTACAAAAAAGGATATTATTTCTTTGAGGGGCATGCTTGTGTTAACCCTCTAAGAAAAAACAAACACTGAATTATTTATCCAGTTTTGACTAAGCAGTATACCTTGCTCTAGGACTATTTCAAAGCAACAGAGTTTGCAAATAATATTTTCGATCTCTCATTCCCAAAAAGCAGATATAAAAACTGATCGTTGATATTTTATTAACTGGATGTTGGTCCAATAAAAAGAAATAATTCATAATAGATACTGAGTCTTTCTTTCTCCAGTACCAAAATAGCAACAACTCTAACCTCCAACGTAATTTTTGTCTACAAATAGCAAAGCCCACAGAGGCTTGAATGAATCTGGTCCGCAGTGATGTATTTGTGCATAGTCACGCATAACACACCCACCTTGTAATCCATTGGGCTGAGCTATATGTTTTATTTGCGAGTGCATCTGTTCTCACACTTTGGGGTACCAGGCAAATGTAAACGGCCTCAGTATGGTAGTCTGAAGTCTGTGAGTGTGTGTTTTCCCCCCAGAGTGTTCCCCAGTGTGTGTTTGTTTTTTGCCAACTGTCACATCAACAGGGAGGACCTCAGAGGGAGGTGACGGCCACAGCATGTTGTTTGCATACAGCAACTGATTTTCAGTCGCTGCCTTTTCAGAGCTCAGCCATTCCATTCCATTCCTCCTCCCCCTGGCTTTCCGTTTTCACTGAAGAAGCATTCTATGGTCATGGAGCATTCTTCACATTGAGCTGTTTTGAGGTCCCTGCCTCTTGGTTATTTCACTCCAAAGGGAAATAAGCTGATGCCTCTCTCATAGCAAATAGAAGGAACTCTGCCATCTCTGTCCATGGAGGTTCTGTTTCATAACCAAGGTTAAAGGTTATTCTCCACAAGCTTGTCTAGCCCTGTAAAACTATCAAAGCTAGCAAATCAATTTAAAATGTTAATGATGTATTCTGTAGGGAAGTACTTTTTGTTTGTCCTGCCTTAACTCAGATAGGTTTTATTGGGTGACACTCCCCAGAATCCTGGTATTATACGAGGGGGGAAATTCTACCCAATCTGTTGTTAACTGTTTCTACATCCTCATTTATTCCCCTAAGACAACCCCCCAGCCTCAGGTGCTCAACGTTTTGTGGAACTGGTTATCTTGTTACAAAATCCCCAAACTATTACTGAGGAAGTTATTTCCTCATATTTAGCTTGAAGCGTGCTGCTTTTCAGTTTGACCCTTGGTAAATTGTCATATAGTGGTACCTCGGGTTACAGACGCTTCAGGTTACAGACTCCGCTAACCCAGAAATAGTACCTCGGGTTAAGAACTTTGCTTCAGGATGAGAACAGAAATTGTGGTGTGGCAGCAGCAGGAGGCCCCATTAGCTAAAGTGGTGCTTCAGGTTAAGAACAGTTTCAGGTTAAGAACAGACCTCCAGAACAAATTAAGTACTTAACCCAAGGTACCACTGTAATTTTCTTGGGCAAACTGTCACCTTTCTCTTTCCTCTAAACCAGGGTTTCCCAAACTTGGGTCTCCTAAAGGGAAGTTCTCTCTCTGCTCTCTCATGTGAGAGAGGCGTCTCGCCCCGGCAGACGCCTCTCTCACATGACACCTGCTACTCGTCTTTCGTTATTCTGACCCAACAGTCTTCAGTTGCTGTTGGACTATAATTCCCATCATTCCTGACTACTGGTCCTGCTGGCTAGGGATGATGGGAGTTGTGGTCCAAAACCAGCTGGAGACCCAAGTTTGGGAAACACTGCTCTAAACCAAGAGTGGGTTACCTCATGTTCTCCAGGCACGTTCTCCTTCATGGCATGTTCTCCTTCACGGGACTGCAAGCCCTCCAGGAGTGCATTGATCTGGCTGGAATGTTTCCTTAACTTGTGATAACATCTCTTGCTTACCTGGATAGAGTGTGGAGTGTGTGTGTGTACAGGCGCGCAAAAGGAACCAGAGCTGGTGAACCAGCTGTAGCTGGAAAAGGGAATTCTTAGCCATCCAGACCACCTGAGCCCCCAGTGACAGTACTGAACTTGGGACTTGGGCATTTTCGTCTCTTTTCCTTTCCTGACAGCTGCAACATGAAACGGTAACTTCAGCCGACAGATTCCTCAGGAAACACCATACATACAAACTCTAGCTCATTGTACTAGTTAAACATTAGCTAGAAAAAGGAGCCTTTCAACTTTTCACTTCAGGTTACAAATACCTTTTTAAGGCCAGCACAGCAGGCCAGAGCCACACAGCACAAGTCATCTGAGGGACAGAAATTCCTTCAAGCCTGAAGCAGACCACACAATCTTCTTCTGTTCCTGTTATACAAACAGTAACACACACACACACACACACACACACACACACACACACATTTTTGTGTAACATTCTAACACAGCCAGCACAATATTGGATTCCATTCCCATTATGACCATTACGTTAGTGGCTCAAAACACAACGAGCTTGTTTCTCCCCACAGCATATCAAGTCAAACGGTTACATTGCTCTATATAATGTGTGGTGGTGAGGATGTCTTCACCCAATGTGTTTTATCTGATTTGTTTACCTGCAACCCTCCCCTTCCCCCAGCTCAATGGACAGCAGCTGTCTGAAGTGTACACAACTCGGGATAACCATGGCTTGCGTTTTCAAAGTAAATAGAAGCTGGCTTGAGGGAAAACACATGACACGGGAGTATTTCTCAAGAAGCTACAGAATACATATGGATTTATGACTAGCATCATATGTGTTGGGCTTCAAACACCAGCGGTGAGAGCACATTGGAGCCTGAGTAAATGGAAATGTGTGCACAGCCTCTCTCTCAAGCTGCTGCTTAGTTTGTTCTCTCTCTCACCCCCAGACCCATCAGTCAAGGAGGACTCACTTTCTCAAGCTAATGGATTTCACATTTCCAGCATGGCAGATCTCCACCTTGAAGTAAACACCTCTGGCCATATTAGCCCCCTATAAAGAGTCTTCACATTACCCGAACATCTTAGATCATTCCAAGCAAATTGCCAGGGAAGGGGAGGTATGACTAGGTCAGCATTTAGAAGAGCCCTGCTGGATCAGGCCAATGGCCCGTCTAGTCCAGCATCCTGTTCGCACAGTGGCTGACCAGATGCAAGCAGGACATGAGGACCAGTTTTCTGCCCACCTGCAATTTCCAGCAACTGGTATACTGAGATATGATGCATTCATAACAGGGGAGGGATAAACTAAAACACTTGAATACCACAGACATGCTTTAGGCATTCGGGGAGAGAGAGAGAGAGAGAGAGAGAGAGAGAGAGAGAGAGAGAGGGAGGGAGGGAGGGAGAGAGAGATGATTTTACTCAGGATGCTAATGCTGCAAGGAGCTGCCTTATACTATGTCAGGGCAAAATACTATCAGCAATAATTTGTAACAGCTTTCCTTGATCTCTGAAGCAAAGGTTCCCCTTGGTCCCAGGCTTTCATCCAACATATACTTGCTAACTAGATATGTGAGGGATTTTTACTTGAGGCTTCATGCATGCAAAATAGGTTTCATGACTCAACCGCAGCTCCCATCCTGCACTTAGTCCCTCATGACTTAAAATTTCCGACTGGTATTTTACTTCAGCTCTAGAACAGTGTTTACTCCTGTAAGCGCCCCATGTGACAGAAGAAAGGAAGGCAGATTTTCATAATTTATGGAATTAAATTATGTATTTAACCAATGTAAACATGTTTAATTAATGTCACAAACAATTAGGGGAAGTTTGACTCTCTGCCTCATATGAAGGATATATGGTGCTGTCATGCTGAAATCAGATCAGCACTTCTAAATAATATTTATTTGCCTGGAAGGAATAAAAACCTCACAGATCTTCTCTCAGATTGAACAGACTGAAAGGATAGATGAATCACCAACTATGCTGTGCTGGCAGCAAATTAAAAATTTAGTGTTCATAGTTCATAAGTGATAAGACACAAGTGCTATAGTGGAACAAGCACTCAATATCTGCGAATCTATAGTTTTGAAGAATTTATAATGCTTCATTAAAAAAAAAAAGAATGCAGCTGTTTAGATATTTAGGAGTTAGCCACCCAAAGTGGCTCCTTTCTTCTTCTTCTTCTTCTTCTTCTTCTTCTTCTTCTTCCTCATTTCATTTTTATACTGCCTTATATTTTTCAGAAAAAATCAAAGCGCTTCACAACCTACATTAAAATATCCACTAAAACAATCCAGAATATAACCTTGCTAAAGAAAGTCAAATATAAAGTATACACCCAGAGCAACATATTAAAAGATTTCAAAACAGAACATTACAAAGGAGGTCAGCTACAGAATGCATGTTTAATGCAGCAAAGTTAACAAACAAAATATTAATTAACTCATGGAGATGTTAGATGTAACAAGTGCAATCTAATATAATTCTGTTACCACCCTGGTATAACTGATGAGCTGCCTTGGTGATATTGTGAGCGACCCTGGTATTCTTGATGCAGAGTGGTACCGAAATGCTTTAAATAAAATTAACACAGGGACAGGAAATATTTGAGACTGCCAACACTCCTATATAGTGCTTTTGTGCAGCGTTCTGCTTAGTTGATAGATAAGCTGATGAACCTATCAGTCTGTTTGTCAAGACAATGCCACTGAGTTTACTGTTTTGGCAGTGACATGGAAGAAGGGCTGACACCCAAGAAGGGCTGCTTGCCACACCTTCCTACAAGCTGCTGTCAAACAGGCTAATGTTCATTTTTCCAGAGCACACCATTGAATGGAGGAAGAAAACAGCTCTTTCTGAAGATTCTGAGGAAGGGAAGTGATCATGCTCAAACCAAGCAGGATCGGGTTGGCACTGGCAGGTGTTATGTGCAAAACATGCACCAGTGTAAGATATTAGTGCATACTGGTGCAAAATGCTACAGCCAGAGCCTATTGCTGCCAACGTTCTTCCCTAAAACATTCTCACCTACCTTCCATAGCATGAGCATACATGATGTCCCAGTTTGAACTGTATCCAATGGTTGTGTGAATGGGAGGCAGCCCACACAAGTGATCTTTCTAGTTTTCTCTTGCTCTTTACAGCCTGACAAAAAATAAAATAAAACCCTTTCAGAGAGATGGGGAGCCCTCCTGAACAGTATATATTGTATGGTAAGACTTACTCTGTGTGTTTGTGTGTGTGTGTTAGTGAGAGAGAGAGAAGAAAGAAAGAAAGAAAGAAAGAAAGAAAGAAAGAAAGAAAGAAAGAAAGAAAGAAAGAAAGAAAGAAATGCAGGCAGAGAAATCTTTTGCAAGCTACTTACTAGCAAATAGAGAAGCAGAGATATGTAATTTTATGTTATTCTTACTTTACTTGTATTTTACCACTTTTAGGTTTGTGAGCCACTCACAAAATTGTTACTTGAAGGGCCTCAAAACAAAATATAACAATATAATAAATTCATAAATGATGCCTGTCTCTTAAGTTTTTGTTTGCTGATTTTAAATTCACAGGTTAAAGTTAAAAATGCAACAGGTCAAATGCCTACATGCAGCAATGGAAGGCTAAAAAGAGTGGGGTGTTTGGGTCAGCTGGACCTCTTTGGCCAGCGTGCTCTAGAGCGTTGATTGTGGCCACCACAGAAGGTCCAGGTTTGGCATCCCAGCCAAATCCAACTCAGATGGAAGGTGGTCTTTCCTGATCATTATCCCTTTCTGGGGAAATTCTCTCGAGGCCAAGTTGACCACAAAACAAACTGGTGTTGTTACATTGCCAAGATTTCCCCACACCAATCTAACATGTGGGCATGTTTTGTTCATGACGCATGCAAGTCTGGTTGATTTGGGTTTAAGCAGCTCAGTGCTCACTCACAGGAGTTCATGCTTTCAATAGCACCCGCAAGCAGCCGGGCGACACAAAGGTGAAGCGGGCCCACTTTCCACAGTATGTTTCCAACGTGGGAGTGATTTACAGGAGCCCTCCTCTAACTGCCATGCCTCATATGAGAAACAGGCTCCAGAGATAAGCAAATCCAAAGGATTCTCAGTTAGCTGCTGACAAAGGAATTGCTCCTGGCATCTGCTGCGAGGTTTCATCTATTCAGCGCCAGGTGGAGACAAGTGCATCAAATCAGTCTACAGTTATCATTAATGCATTCCTAGCTGCTTTCCATGAAATGCAGATTATGAAGTGCAGGGTATAGTAGTGCTAAAGAAAGCTAATCACATTAACTGGCTTAGACTGCAGAAGATATCACATCAGCCATTTCTATTACCCTCTCTCTCTCTCTCTCTCTCTCTCTCCAGAGTCTGACGCATTTGAGCCCCCAAGGGATAATATTTCCAAACCACTTTAATGTCCCATGTACAGACCTTGCAAACTGTTGAATGACAGCATGCCCATGTCAGCAGAGGGAAGATAAAAGCGTCACGGGGAACCTGTTTATGCTTAACGCCCCTAGTTGTCAGGCAGACAATGACGACACCGGCATAGAAAAGGTAATTAGCAAGGGGAAATACAAGGCATCAAATCACTGCAAGACAGTCACAATATTGCCATACTGGAGAGGACAAGAAATACATGAAAGCAGGAAGCATCCCAAAGACCATAATGAGAAAGAGAGAGAGAATGAGGATGAGAAACCACACAAAAATGGCAAACAGGGGCTTATGCACTTAGATAATTCAGAAGCAAGTGTGTGTGAGAGAGACACACACTACACAAAGGAACACACAAAGATGTTTCCTGCTTGGCAGGGGGTTGGACTCGATGGCCCTTGTGGTCTCTTCCAACTCTATGATTCTATGATTCTATGGTATAGGGGGCCTTATATGCCTGGATAGATCAGAAGCTTGCCCCCACTTTCAGGGTGGATGGCAGAGAGCACTGCAAAATGAATTTCGACAGATTTTGATGCATTAGCTTAATGTAGTTGGTTGTTGTTGAGCTGGCAGCTCAGCAATAATTCTGCACATTGATAGACAAAATATTCATGCAGCTGCATCAAATAATGGAGAGTTACTTCTCTGCACAGCTCAGTAGTCGGTGTAGCAAATGGAGTTTTCACAATAGAGAACGGTAAGCAAAGAAATGGAGCCAGTGTTATTCATAAAATGATCTGGACTCTTAAGATTATTATTTTTTTAAATGTTAGAGATGTTTAATTGCCTTGGCCATGCTGAAGAAGAAAAAGAAGAAGAGGGGGAGGAGGAGGAGTTTGGACTTGATATCCCACTTTATCACTACCCGAAGGAGTCTCAAAGCGCCTAACATTCTCCTTTCCCTTCCTCCCCCACAACAAACACTCTGTGAGGTGAGTGAGGCTGAGAGACTTCAGAGAAGTGTGACTGGCCCAAGGTCGCCCAGCAGCTGCATGTGGAGGAGCGGAGACGCGAACCCGGTTCCCCAGATTACGATTCCACTGCTCTTAACCACCACACCACGCTGGCTGTACTCTGTAACCTGGGGATCATTATTGTAGAGCCAGTCCATCAGTACAAGATCATAGAATTGTAGTCTTGGAAGGGATCCTGGGGATCATCTAGCCTACCCCTTGAAATACAGGAATCTCAACTAGATCACACATGACAGATGGCCATTCAACCCTTGCTTAAAAACTTCTACCTCTCATGGAACAGCTCTTCCTGTCAGAAAGTTCCTCCTGATGTTTAGTCAGAATCTCCTTTCCTGTAACTTGAAGCCATTGGTTTGGGCCCTACCCCCTGGAGCAGGAGAAAACAAGCGTGCTCCATCTTCCATGTGACAGCCCTTTAGGTATTTGAAAGTGGCTATCATATCTCTTCTCAGTCTCCTCTTTCCCAGGCCAAACAAATCCAGCTCCCTCAACCATTCATCATAAGGCTTGGTTTCCATACCCTTTGATCACCTTGGTCACCCTCCTCTCCACACGTTCCAGCTTGTCAAGATCCTTCTTAAATTGTGGTGCCCACAACTGGACACAGTACTCCAGGTGTGTTACCAAGGCAGAATATAGTGGTACTATTACTTCCTTGGATTGGGACACTGTATGTCTGTTGATGTAGCCTATAATAGCGTTAACCTTTTTTGGTCTTGTATCACACTGTTGACTCATGTTGAACTTGTGGTCTACCAAGACCCCTAGGTATTTTTCACATATACCGGTACTACTGGCAATCCAAGTGTCCCTCATCTTATATTTGTGCAGCTGGCTCTTCCGGCCAAAGTGTAGAACCTAACATTTGTCCCTATTAAAAATTTATTTTGTTAGTGTGAGCCCAATTCTCCAATCTGTTAAGGTCATATTGAATCCTGTTTCTTTCTTCAGCAGCACTGGCTACCCCTCCCAGTTTGGTGTCACAGACAAATTTGATGAGCTTCCCCTCAATTTCTTCAAGTCAATTACAAAGAAGCTGAACAACAATGGGTCAAAGACAGATCCCTGCAGCACCCCACTTGCCACTTTTTTCTAGTATGATGAACCATTAGTGAGCACTCTTTGAATGGATAATTAAACAGTCTATGAGCACATTGTGAGTGTGGGGTTGCTAGGTAAAGCTTTTAAAAATAATTTCTAGAACCAGTTTTAGGAGTTCTCCATTACAAAATAGCTGTCTATAACATATATCGTGCCCCAAAGCCTTTGTTCCCTTCCTGCAGTAGAGTTACATTTTTTAAAAGGTCAGTGTTTTAAGCATCAGAGGCGTCACTTGACTGTTTTATTGCAATACCTGAGGATTCAGTAACCACAAAATGAATCAGCAGGGTAAGTTCAAAAGGGTAGCACATGTGGCCATTGAAGACTTTGTTATCTACTTCTGTGCACTGCAGACTCTGGTTGCCTAAAATGGTGATGGTTTAATGGCTTAAGGAGATGTATTAAACAAAAAATAACTCTTACCTGGTATTTTCCCACTTCACCTCAGGTGCTCTTTGCCAGCAGCCTGAGACAGATCTGCTCCATTCAGTCATGAGACAGGTTCAGATGAACTATCTATAAACTATTTTATCTAAAATGTCCAAGATCAGATTTGTAAACTCCCTTAAAAAGGTAAAGGGACCCCTGACCATTAGGTCCAGTCGTGACCGACTCTGGGGTTGCAGCGCTCATCTCGCTTTATTGGCCGAGGGAGCCAGCGTACAGCTTCCAGGTCATGTGGCCAGCATGACTAAGCCGCTTCTGGCGAACCAGAGCAGTGCACGGAAACACCGTTTACCTTCCCACCGGAGCGGTACCTATTTATCTACTTGCACTTTGACGTGCTTTCGAACTGCTAGGTTGGCAGGAGCAGGGACCAAACAGTGGGAGCTCACCCCATCATGAAGATTCGAACTGCCGACCTTCTGATCGGCAAGCCCTAGGCTCTGTGGTTTAACCCACAGCACCACCCACGTCCCTTACTGGGAGTTAATTCTCATTAAACTCAGCAGGATTTACTCCTGATTAAACATGTATAGGATTGGACGGAGAGTTTCGTAGAGACAAAAACTTCCGTGGAAGAAATGCCGCTGGAAATACATTTACTTGAATTTATACCATATCTTTTGGATTTTTCTAGTTATAATTGGGAGGTGGGGCTTAAGTGCTGAACTTTCCTTAGCCTCAGGACCAGCAATAGAGGACCAAGTGGGGATGGATATAGCAAGAGTTCATGATGTAGTGCAGGAGAGGGATGGCCCCATTAATTGGGAGCAATGCTTATGAATTATCCACCTGAAATGGGACTCTCATGAGGTTTTTATCTCCAACATTCCTCAAAATCAACAGACATGAAGGCAAAATAAACAGAAGATTTTTGATACATTACAGCAACACTTTTCTCTAAGTCCCACTACAAACTCTGGGAATATTTGGATACTACTCAGCTGTAGAACATCGACAAAAATACATGCTGTTTTGTTACATGACAGTTTCCCAAGGCTGTTTACACTGTTCAGTGCATGGTTCTTGAGCAGCCATTGCTTTCAGACAATTGCAATTGACTCAAATACCCCTGCTTGCAAATACATTTCCATGATGCTTTGTCTTATTTCAAGCATTACTTATTTTCATTACCATGAGCCATAAAATAAAAATATAAGGCACAATAGCTGCACTGCCAACCTACAGAATCCCTCCTTCCCATTTCCCTATAGTATTCATCTTTTTTATCACTGCGTAGCTACACAAGTGCACTCTTCAGAGCATTTTCATTGTGTATGTGGATGATTATACACTTAAGACTGAAAATAAGAAGTGGTTCAGGATCTTTAAGAGCTTTTACAACAAGCTCTTTCTTCTACTATAGAAAAATGAACCATATATGCCTGGATTGGTAATAAAGGTGGTTCTCCTCCTGGACTTTTTTTTAAAGTCGTGATTTAAAATCTAAAAGCAACCTAGTTGCATTTTCTCTGTGCTTTACTGTGAGGCTATATAATGGCAAGATGTAGCTAATATGTCAATAGCATTTGTAATCTGCAATGCTTGTGCAGTTGGGAAAAGGTATTGTTTCCTAAACCAACCAGTATCAAGCTATCGAGAAAATTCTTCTCAGAAATTACATACACTAGAGAAGTAAAAAGTGCACACATTTGGGAAGCATCCAAAATTGTCTTATTTAACTGTTTGTCTAGATATATACAAATTGTTATTGTCACAGGTCAAGATACAGGTGCACCATGCAAATATCTTCCTATCTGCACAAGCATTTTAGATAGCAGAAAATCCAGAGCAAAAACCTATCTTTTTTTTGGGGGGGGGGTTGCATTTTGTTCCATGTGTTTGTTCATTTTAAGCTGTATTTATGTTGCAGTGCTGTGTGAATTAGTCACACTTTTGCATTCCATCGCTAGAATCTTTTGAAGAAGTGTGGTTAAGAGATATTTTAAATAAGTAAAATGAATGCCATTGTATTATGGAATATAATTTTTGTACATATCTTCAAATACTTGAGCATGTGGAAGCCTAAATGAGTTGGATTTAACAGTAGCTGAAGTAACAGCTTAGATGTATTGAGTGGGGAGGATAAATCTGCCCTTGCCCTCCCAGAAATGATATCCATGCTTCCCTTTTGTGTCAAAAGAACAGCAACAACACTCAAGACCATGGAACAAAAGAAAAAGGTTAATCGACACAGTTGTGATCTGGATTGGGAGTGAGGAAGAAGTTGAAGAAAATTCCAGATACAGTGGTACCTCGGTTTACAAACTTAATTCATTCCGGAAGTCCATTCTTAAACCAAAGCATTCTTAAACCGAGGCGCGCTTTCCCTACTGAGGCCTCCTGCAGCCAGTGCCCTTCCACCATTTGGATTCCGTTCGGCTTCCAGGGCAAAGTTCGCTAATCGGAACACCTACTTCCGGTTTCGCAGAGTTTGTTCACCGAATAGTTCGTTAACAGGGCTGTTTGTAGACCGAGGTACCACTATATACAGTCTGGCATTTTGTGTTAATGAAAAAAAGGAAGAAAAATAGGAAGCTGTCTTATACCAAATCAGACAATTGATCCACCTAGCTCCAGAGTTTCAGTCTTTCCCAACCCTTCTTTCTGCATGCAGAACATGTGCTCTGTCACTGAACTATAACCGTTCCTGATCATACTATGTGTAGTATGACTCTATAAAGTTCTTAGTACAAACCTCAGCTTAGGTGTGAAAGCACTAGTAACTAGTAATACTGATATCTCACAACAGAGCCAGTCCGGTCTTCCTCCAGGATGTTTCTCCTTGTAAGTAGCTCAAACAGGCCAATTAACCTCCCTCCCTCTCACCAGTTTCCTCTTTTCCTTTTTCAGCAGATATTCAACATCCCACGATTCTTAGATGCCACTGAGCATGCTCATTCCTCACTGACTTATTTAAGCAGAGACTTCCTCTTTGAGTTGGGGTCCAACCAATGCCATTGCCTTCCTCTTGTTTCTCAGTGGCCTCATTAAACATGGGTGCGAGACACTACTATTTCAACATTTGCCTAAGTTTGGCTTTGCTACTTTTGTTTAGAACTTGGAACATTCATGAGAAAAAACAGGTCAAATGCAATGCAATTGTGATAATATTGTGATAATGTTTCATAAATACTTCTATTTTAGATCTTTCTTTTTAAACAAAAAACAAAACCTTTAGATCATGACTCAAGCCTCTTCTTTCCTTTTATTATACGTTTACCCAGAATAAGTTCTTTCTTGAACTCAGGTGCTTTGTTGCTGCAGCCGCCTCTTTAAATGACATCACCACAAGAGCTTCTCTCTACAAGCATGGTTAAAACAGACCATTCAGGAATGACCTTTCCCCAATTTTAATTTCAACACTGTTTATTTCCCCGCACCCCATAAATTAGGATTCCTTTGTAAATTGTGGTCCATCATAAATATTTAGCAGCTTCAATAAAGCAAAAATTTACATCATCTGACATGCTTTCTTTAGGCAGTTTGTACCTGTGCCACAAACCACTTTCACTGGTGTTTCTAAAGAGCAGTTAAGACTTCCTGCGATGCAGATACACTCATCACTATTCCATAAATCTATAGTTCTTTTGCAGTGACTAGTCTCATCAAATCCTCAGGATTCATTTTTGTAAAGCTGCCGTTGAATAGCTGATGCTCTCAACCCCCAAAGTTGATTAAGATATGTGCACAAAAAAAATCTGGTGACATCATAATGTGGAAGATTTATAAAAACCGAAAATGCCCTCCCCCGATATTTAGTCAGTCTTTATATAGAGATTTATATAGATATATAGGTATGTTTGTATACATATGTGCATGATTCTTTTACGCCCTCCTCCCCCCCAAGAGGTGTGAGCAGGTAATGATCAAGATTTGTGCAGATTAAGGGTCTTCATCCATCAATGGAATTTCTAGAAAATAAAAGAAAGAGTTAATTGGGTTTTAATAGTGAACTCTGTGAAGGGAGGACCTGAAATGTTATTTTGCTATAACATGCCATTAACAGGGCCACTGTTGCTAAGAGGTTAAGGCACTTTATGCATGGAGTCAGACAACCCATTTTTTTTCTTTTACTTTACTACATAGCGACCTGGTGCAATCACAAAGTACGCTAAGTGGCTGCATACAAATCAGGCTAATTGTTCAAAGCACTTTGCAGGTGGCTGTGCAGTGAAGTAGTCCTCTGATTATTCTTTCTTAGGCCAGGCTAGTTTTCAGAATGAGAATTAAATGAAGATTCAATTCCCCACCCCCACCCCCCCGTTCAGCTTGTGTGCTTGAAGCCTGGCACACATTCATGACTAATTTGGAGTCATTTAATTAGTATGTTTCATGAATTTGCAGAGGAATAAGAGGCCATGAAACCTTCAGCAAGCCAAATTTTAAAGATGGCCAAAAATCACATTGGCTGTGGAACCTATTCAATAATGTTGCATCCTAAGCGTGATCTTACTACCTGGGGAAATCCAGCCAGATGGGCGAGGTATAAATAATGAAATTATTATTATTACTATCATTATTTGCTCTCATCATAAAAGATGACTTAGCGTATGTCTTCATTAGAGTAGGTGACCATGAAAATCTGCCGCTAACACCAGTTTGCCACTGACTCTGACTTTGAGCATTACACAAACCACAGTAAACTATACATAGCTCATTGAAATACACAGCTGGATGTTGGGAAAATCAATATTACAACAAGGTAATTGGAAGGTAATTGGATTGGACTTTCTGACAGAGTAACAAAAGACTAGGTAGATACTATGTTGAATTTTACTGTAATGTAGTGTGTGCGCTCATTACTAAAAAAAAAAGAAAGAAACACCAAGAAAAAAAGAACTAGCGCATAGGCTGATGAAACAGGGCATTTTTGGCTACTCTCATACTCCAGGCCCAGACTATAACTCCACATGTTTTTAAAGATGTGCCAGGTACCCAAGAAAACTAGCTAAGCTGACCTCCAGCAAATGTTCAGTCTTTTGCAGTGGGGAACACGTTAACCCTCTCCTGCCATAAAGGAATTTTTAGGCACAAATCCTTGGTAGAATCTGATGCAAGGTGGTGGTGAAACTTTGAGTTGTAAAGAATTTGCTGCTGCTGTTGATGTGTTTGGTGTTTTTTTTAAAAAAAAGTCAGAAGCAAAAGAGACATAGGCTGGAACAGAAAGAAAGACCCAATATGCAGTTAGGTTCCTTCTCCAAAGCACAATCTCATGGCTTCTTCATATGGAAAAAAAACCCTCTGACACTAAAACAAGCTCACATAATGTTCAAAAATCAAAATTACCATCTGCAATGTCAATGCTTGGGCTGGTTGATGCTACTTCCCCGGTGGTGCTATTGATAGCATCAGTTCTCTCTGAGATAGGATGTGCTCCCACTTGACACACAGAAGATGTGTACAAACTTTGAAGAAGTTCCGAAGAGCCTGAAATGCTGTCACAGGTATCAAATTCCGCTGGCAACCTGCCCAAGTCATCTGGCCCCGGATAAGCTGGAGGGTTCTGATCATCAGCCTGTAAAACATACCCCTGGCCAGCAGGGGACACACATCCAGGTGCCAAGGCATTCAATCCACTGCTCACAGCTTCATCGTAGGAAGGTAGCATCACAGGAACACCGTCCACCACCACGAAGTCAGGGCCACTGCTGCAATTCTCCTGAGCTCCTCTATATTGGAAGGAGAGAAAGAGTGTGCGTGAGTGTGTGTGTGTGAGAGAGAGAGTGAATGGCAGAATATCATCTTCCAGCAACATATGAGGTTCACCACTTAGAAAGTTTTTAATAACCCGAAATCGAGGCAATGCATCATTAATATTTACTTCAAATATGCCCAGGTATCTGTTCAGACCGATAGCCATGTGCAATTTGTCACAATAAGCTAAATAGCTCCAGCAAACCGGGGAAGAGGTGGGAGAAGGAAAGCAAGCAGCTGGGTGGCAAAGATAAGGAACTCTCTTATTCCTCATTCTGCACTGTGAACACCAGCCTACATTAAGATTCCCAGAATCACAAGTTAGGCTGGGAAATCCAAGGTTGGCAGTGAGAAAATCTCAGCTAACTTTCACGGTATACTGCATCTGTATTGTGCATTAAGGCGACGGACACATCAGTTGCGAATAGCAACTTTATTTACTTTTATTAAATTTGTCAGTTGCTTTATTTTGCCCAGGGCAACCCAAAGCGACCTGCAACTAAACAAATAGACAATAAATCCCACATGAATACATTAAAACCAAGAGGAAAGAGAAATACTTTAAGAACATCCCACCCACTTCTAAAAGGTCACAGATAGTTAAAGGCCAAAGGCCTGGTTATAGATGAAGGTTTTTGCCTACAGATACATAATGATGGTGCCAGGAGAATTTCCCTGGGGAGAGCATTCCACAAACAGGGAGCCACCGCTGGCAGCCACCCTAGTTTTAGATAAGAGGGTTGAAAGTACATTATTGATTTGCTTGTTCATTCAGGGCTTTTGTTTACCACCCTTGATAATACATATAAGAGAGTGGTTCGCAATATTTATTAAAAAAGAATATAGTGCAGTAAAATCAAGTAAGGATTAAATACAGTACCACACTGCCAACTACTGGGAGAAGGAGAAGGAGGAGAACATAAGAGAAAAGCGTTACTAACCTTGGAAGAAAGCGTGCCTTAAATTTGGTCTGGAACATTCTGGCAAGGATAACTAACAGAAGCACCAGAAGAACACTGGTAGCAGTGAATGCCACAATCTTCCATGTTGTCAGGAGAGTTTCCTGTGTATTTGGCCAAGTTTGTTCTGTAGCACAAACGATAATGAAAAAGGGTCATGTTAGGTAATAATGGTTTAATACTTATTTTTCATTAGAGCCATAAAAGATCAGGGCCCAAATACTTTACAATCATGCAGATGACACAAAACTGGGAGGGGTAGCTAATGCCTCAGAAAACAGAATCGGGATTCAATATGACCTTAAGAGATTGGAGAACTGGGCCCAAACTAACAAAATGAATAGTGATAAATGTCAGGTTCTACATTCAGGCAGGAAGAACCAGCCCATATAAGACGGAGGACACTTGGATTGCCAGTGGAACATGTGAAAAAGATCTAGGGGTCTTAGTATACTACCAGCTTAACATGAGTCAACAGCGTGATGCAAGAGCAAAAAAAATGGCAATGCTAATCTGGGTTGCCTTAATAGAAGTACAGTGTGCCACACCTGGAGTACTGTGTATATATACTGTATATACTTGAGTATAAGCCGACCTGAATATAAGCCAAGGCACCTAATTTTAGGACAAAAAAACAGGGAAAAATTATTGACTCAAGTATAAGCTGGCTCACCACACCACAAACCTGGTGGTGGCGGCAGCGGAGGAGGAAGAACAAGCAGCTCCAAAAGGCTGCTTTCGGGCTGCTCGTTCCTCCTCTGCTGCTGCTGCTCGCTCCTCCTCCATCTCCGCTGACAGCGGAGCAGCCGCTCATTCCTCTGCCGCTGCCTCTGCTGCTCGCAAGAGCAAGCATAGGAGCCCGGTTGGGAGAGGCACAGCGCAGTGCCTCTCCCAGCTGCGGCTCCTGTGCCTTCCCTTGTGAGAGGCGGGCAGCGGCGGAGGGACGAGCAAGAAAGGGCTCCTTTCTCACCGTTCGTCCCTCCGCAGCCAACCGCCTCACTCGAGTATAAGCCGAGGCAGGCTTTTTCAGCATAAAAACTATGCTGAAAAAGTCGGCTTATATTCAAGTATATACAGTAATATGCCCTTTAAAAATTATCTGCATATATACACATCAACATAACAACAACCAAAGCCAAAATAAATGTTACATTGGTAAGATTGTGCACTGTTAAATAGGGGACCCCACCTTTCTACTTCTATTTGCCTGAATGTTTACTGTCTAAACCAGGGGTTGTCAACCTGGTCCCTACCGCCCACTAGTGGACGTTTCAGGATTCTAGGTGGGCGGTAGTAGGGGGTTCTACGGCACAAGATGAATCCTCCTTCCATCGAGCACTGGTGGGCAGAAAGGAAATTTTTACCATCAAGAAAGATGCATTAGTGGGCGGTAGGTATAAAAGGCTGACTACCCTGGTCTAAACTTTCATGTACAGGTCAGGTTCTCAAGTTGTTGCTTATTACCTGTTTTGACACAGTATACTTGATATGACGGAAACCATTCTCCATACTGGCAGGTGATATATTTGTAATCATTGGTGAGAGTGTAGCCAGGATCACAATAGAACTCAACCACAGTCCCATGGTTGTAATGCTCGCAAGGCCGCGGGTGGCAAATGTAATCTCCATGAGTCACCATAGGAGGTAGTGGACAAACTTGGACAAAAAAAGACCAAACATACGTGAGGATGAGTGAGGTACAACATTGCATGACCGACATCAATAAATATAAAATGAATGCAATGTTGGATGATAATCATAATCATAACCATAATTTATACCCCGCCCATCTGGCTGGGTTTCCCCAGCCACTCTGGACGCCTCCCAACAGAATATTAAAAACACAGTACAGCATTAAACATTAAAAACTTCCCTAAACAGGGCTGCCTTCAGATGTCTTTTAAAAGTAAGATAGTTGCTTGACATCTGATTGCATGCAATCTCAATACACAAACAAGCTTGTGCACATCCCTTTATTTATGCCATTTACAAACCAATATATTAGCAAACTACAAGCCTGAGCCCTGTACAATGGCAGTTATAATTTTCATACCAAGGCAATAAAACTAACAAGACACAACCCAGCAGACTACAGAGCAATTTCTACCTCTATTCTCCCAGTCATTATAATGATTATTTTGAAATGGTTTTGTGGTATCTTGTGCTTTATTGCACCTATGTTATATGGTTCGTCACAAGCTTGAAAATTTATACGAGTGGGCAGTCTATAAATATTCTCATAAATAAGTAAATAAAATGAAGGGTTTTTTTTTAATAGAAGAGGACTACCTAGGCATTCAAAATTCAGCCTTGACATCTCTAACGTAGTTCAGGCAACAGAGGTTTATCACCTCCAGCTCTTAAAGACCACAGAAAGCTACAAGTACACAAATAATTATTTCAGGTGGAGGAAGGGGAATAGTAGTTCAATTAGTTTATTGGTTTCGATAAACGTTTCTATCCCCACTGGAACTTGCTATTTGTCTGTGGAGCAGATATACATACACCAAACATTAAATGCTTCCTTGGAACCTCATAAAGAAAGAAAAGTTCAGAAAACAGAAACACTTCCTAATACCACCAGGAGGGGATGAAAGTGGAGTGCAATCCAGCACAAGGTAGGCATATGTAAAACTCACTGAAATTGACGAAATCAATGAAGTACACAGCAAAATACTCATCCCACTGATTTTGTTAAGGAAACCTAACTTTCAATGAATTGTACTATATACCTGCAACAGATGTTAAGGACTGTTCAAAAAGGTACATATGAAAAGAAGCATCAACAGTTTTATATTTCACCGCAATTAAATGTGAAGGGATAGCCATCAATGCACCACCATTTACAAATTGCTCCAATCCACTAGCATTTCATTTATTTTATGAAGGTTGTTTTACAAAGAAAAGAAGCAAGCAACAGGTGTTTAAATTGGCATTTTGGTGTGCAGAGTATTATATAAACATTCACTAACACATCAAGTAAGGCAGGTAACTGGCATTCCTATTTTATAGATACAAATATTTGAATTCATAGTATTTTTTACTAAATATAGTTGTGCATGCAACATTAGGAGCAGTTTTGCAGCTGTTTAGAAAGCACTGGATAATTTAGCTCCATACCATATCCACACAGACTCCAGAAACTCTCCATTTACTCATTGCTAAATAAAAGGTAACCACAACCACTCTCACTTAGATTAGGGCTTCCAGGCAAGAGGATAAAACTAATGGGCTGAATTCAGCCCTGGCGCCCTTCCTTTTACAATTTAAGAATCACCTGTTGCCAGTGCTGCATTAACCATTTACACAGACTCAAAATAACCTTTTTTTGGGTTTTAGCATCATTTGTGTAATGGATCTTTAGAGACTAGAAAGCAAATCCGCTACCTCAAGCCAAAATAGTTAACAGAACAACCCCCTTCAGATAAGTTCCAAAAGGACTTACTCTCAAGTAAGTGTATGATTGCTCTGTATGCGGAATTCCTGCTACTAGCATTTTCATTTCAATAGCTGAACTTGCAGAATATTAATTTATTATTAAACAGCAGCAGGTGCCTAGTGCACTGGAGATAGATTTGGGTTACCTAAAAAGGGTCAGGCTCGGCTCCTTTCCAGGAAAGAGCAAATTTGTTCACTGCTTCCTTCCACAGGCTGCTGTGTTTGGATTTCATGCCTCTATTATGCAGTAAAGACCTACTGCATAGATATAAATAATGCACGCATCAATTCACAACAGTAGATTTCCCACAGAAATCACAATTCAGTAACTTCTCCCTATGCATCTACTTACATGAATAATGTATTTCAAAAGTAATTCCCTACCCCACCTACCCCAAAAAGCACAACAAGACATTAAACGAACCTTCAGAAGAGCCTGATTGTAATGTGCAACACTTTCTATTCTGCATGCCCTGGAGACATGGCTTTGTTTGCATTTTCACTAGGCAAAGCTTTATAAATTATAATATCTGGAAACTAGAGCACATAATTCACACAGAAAGCAATATTCTACATCTTTTCCAAGCTGGACTCAACCTAAGGGAATGCAAGATGATTCATTAGGAAGGTCTGAAACGCTTTCCTTGTTTGGCTTAAAACAACTGCTCTAAATGGGAAGGAACCAAGGGAAAGAAACTGCTGATAAGCTCTCTCAATGAGCAAACCTCTCTGACAAGAATAATCTTAGCTGATTAGGGGACACTCTATTACCTGCTGTCCCTAGCCATTTCTCTGCTTCTCTATCTAAACATCTTGGCAATAGTGTTGATTTGCAAGGGTCTGGCATAGATAACAGGCTGTCAGAGATGTGTCAATACAGAGCAGTGATCCAACGCCAAGCAACATGAAAAGATTTTCCACCAGAGAGATTAACTACTTTAAAGAAGCAAAATTTCAAGCCTGCAGCAATGCCACCTGCTGCCTCTTCTGACATTCAGAAAGGCCCAGTGCATTCACCAAACTGTGAAAAAGACTCCATGAATAGAAAGTGAAGACACTAAACATACTTTTCCTTATTTTTTTGTTTTGTAACACAAGAAAATCTTTTCTTTTTAAACAACCTTTAAAAAATCAACAACAATATTAAGGAACCAAAAACAATAGAGTGGAAGTAAAATGAACAATGCACCACAGGCTCGTTTGTCTATTAGGAATTACCACTTCCAGTTTTTGATTACAGTACAGCAGTGTGCAGGGATGAGCTCCCACAATCACCTCCCACTGAAGGCCTACTAGCACAGATCAGCTATAAAGCCAAATGTCTTCAGAAGACTACAAGAGAACACACAAGGCACACACAACAGTGGAAAGAACAATACTATCTTTCTATCTGTGGTAAGGAAAAGCAACAATTATGTTAGCTAGTGTGTTGTTATCTTTTGGAGAAAAGAGGATATGTGTGTATTTTGGACCTAGAATGCATTGGAAACAGACACAAATTAACAATATATACATTTTAAACAGGTACGGCAAATGCTATTTCTCTATTATTATTTAAACAACAACAACCTCTTGCCTGCTGCTCCCCCCCCCCCAAGTAAGGACCACAGATGAAAGAATAATGGAGCAGGTTTGAAAATAACCAAGTTATCCTTGATTCAAATTGTACTTCGTTCTTATTGTAGTTACACCCATGGGAATAAAGGCTTTCCATTCACTCAGTAATGAATTTTATGCTAATGCAGGCAAATTCAGTCTCTTGCTTTCCAAAAAATCTGTGTGTGCACTAAGAGACGCATTGTTATATTTAAGCTCACAAATTGAGATATTGATATTTTAATTGATAACCTGCAGGCTCGCACAGGCCTTTTCAAAAGAAGTCAAGCAAGTGAGCAATTCTATGACTAAACCTTTTGAAATCCAAGCAGGTGCAGGACATCAAACAGCCCGTAATATTCCCAATTCTCTTCCCAATACGCTGTACATCAATAATGCTAGAAGACTGAGCCATCATCTGATAAAGCCACTAAAAACATTACTGCTTCATTCAACATTATTAGCATTAAGACCAATCTTTTGCAGACTATTAATTCAGAATAGAAAGAGCCGGTTAGGCGATGCCTTTGAGATAGTCCTGTGCATTACAAAACTTCTAGCCTAACCAAATGAAGTGGGGCCTGCTGTGCAGAGTGCTTCTGCCCAGAGCTCTAGTCAGCTATGCTTTCTTTCATAATACTTATTTCCACCCTCACTTGAGTCTTCTGATTCACCCTGACACTTTGTATTGTGTAACATTGTGCATGCTCAGTCACAAGAATGCAAGATGAGCCTACTGGATTGGGCCAATGGTCTTTCTAGACCAGCATCCTGTTGCCACAGCGGTAAGCCCTCCCATGATTCCCAGTGGAGATAGAATACAGCTATCTTCCATGAGTTGGTCTGAGCCTTTTAAGCCATCTAAGTTTGTGGCCATCACTGCTTCCTTGGGGAGTGAATCCTCCATTGGGCTGAGGCTTTTTGTTGTTGTTTTTTTGCAGCGGGGGGAGGGGGGCTTCCCCCTTAGGCTGTATTCATAAGCATTTATCAAAATCTACAAACCTTGGGCTTCTCAGTAGCCCCACTTTGGCTACATAACCTGCAAAAACCCTGAGTTCATTAGTAGCGTTTATTATTATACAGTGGTGCCTCGCAAGACGAAAATAATCCGTTCCGTGAGTCTCTTTGTCTAGCGGTTTTTTCGTCTTGCGAAGCAACCCTATTAGCGGCTTAGCGGCTTAGCGCTATTAGTGGTTTAGCGGAATAGCGGCTATTAAAGGCTTAGCGGCTAAAAGGCTATTAGCGGCTTAGCGGCTTAGAAAAAGGGGGGCGGAAAAAAATCGGAACACTCGCAAGATGTTTTCGTCTTGCGAAGCAAGCCCATAGGGAAATTCATCTTGCGAAGCAGCTCAAAAACGGAAAACCCTTTCGTCTAGCGGGTTTTCCATCTTGCGAGGCATTCGTCTTGCGGGGCACCACTGTACAGTGGTACCTTGGGTTACATACGCTTCAGGTTGCAGACGCTTCAGGTTACAGACTACGCTAACCCAGAAATAGTACCTCGGGTTAAGAACTTTGCTTCAGGATGAGAACAGAAATCGTGCTTTGGCAGCGTGGCGGCAGCAGGAGGACCCATTAGCTAAAGTGGTGCTTCAGGTTAAGAACAGTTTCAGGTTAAGAACGGACCTCCGGAACAAATTAAGTAGTTAACCCGAGGCATCACTGTATATTGAAAGCTGCTGACTGCTAGGGCTGGCGGGAGAAAGGACAGGGCAGCTTACAGCAGGTGGCGCCAGCAGTCGGCAGAACACACTGGACAGAGTAGGTTTAAGTGGTGGTTGGAAAGAGGTTGAGGAAGGGGAGGGAAAGCAGCAGCAGCTTTTAAGGGATGAAAGGGGGAAGGAAGTGCAAGACAAAGGGCTGGGAGGTGGCAGAAATTGGCTAAAAGGTGGTGCTGGGGACTTTTTGTGCTGCATTGCAAGAACAGAAGGTGCTGTCTTGCACTGCAGCACTGAAACCAACATGTTCTTGTCGTGGTTCCCCCCCTGCTCCTGCTTTCAGTGAACCACCTGCCTCTCCAAAGTGGAGTGTTGGCTATCAGTTTCACAACTAAAACGCAGCAGTGATCGGTTGAAGCATCCTGCATGAATTCTGATTTGGTCAGAGGCAGCAGTGCTTCTGAATACCAGTTGCTGGAAACCGCAGGAGAAGAGAGTGCTCTTCTGCTTGGGTCCTGCTTGTGGGGCTTCCGACAGGCATCTGGTTGGCCACTGTGAGAACAGGATGGTGGACTTATCAATGGGCCACTGGCCTGACCCAGCTGGCTCCTCTTATGATTAGTCCTGGGCCACAATCAGAATAAGATAGGTGGATATATATTTTTAAGAGCTTCCTGTGGATCTGTTGTGGGACTCTGTCTGGAAGAAGAATGCAAATTGCAGGAAATAACTGTGTCATCCAGACTGGTTAGGTGTTTCCAGCGTCAAGGAAAGAATCACAACTCTATTTTTTTCTGAAATACAGTACAGCCTTCCCTTTCCCTGGAGAGTAATGGGGCAGTGCCAGGTCAAGCAACAGAGTCTCCAAAGCAGAAAGGCATGCAGAGAGTGATCATGACATGGAAGAAGGGGAGAGTTTAAGTTCTGGAGCAGGGGTAGGCAACCTAAGGCCCGGGGTCCTGGATCCGGCCCAATCACCTTCCAAATCTGGCCTGCAGATGGTCCGGGAATCAGTGTGTTTTTAGATGAGTAGAATGTGTGCTTTTATTTAAAATGCATCCCTGGGTTATTTGTGGGGCATAGGAATTTGTTCATTTCCGCCCAAAAAATATAGTCCAGCCCACCACATGGTCTGAGGGACGGTGGACCAGCCCATGGCTGGAAAAGGTTGCTGACCCCTGCTCTGGAGGGAAGCGGGAGACTGATTGCTGCTGGTGAGCTAGTGTTGTTCTTATGAAAAAACCACCACTGATATTACTATCCCACAGACTGTAGGGTACTTGCCTAATCTATTACCCATTAAAAAGGGATGTATATTTTTTGTCTTCTTGAGAAGGTATCTAGGAGATAATGGGCCACTTTTGGTCTTCATTCTGATTTTACCAGGCATTGTGATCCAAAAGCATCTTTCCTCTGTACAAAAGAAGCAGATGGCAGCAGAAAAAGCAATTCAAGTTCAGCAAGAGATCCGCCTGCATGAGTTTAGAACCAACCAGATAATCTATTTTATTAGCAGAGGAAATGCACAGGAGCCCTTGCTCCTTAAACCTTTGCTTCTTTTCGTGAGGTTTATCACCCTTCAAAAATGTTTTAGAGCCTTTGAATAAAAAGGCATTACATTCCTCTCAAATCCAGATTAGCTGCTGTATTACAATGCACTGGAAAACTGCTGTTCAAAATACTCTGGAAATTATAGAATGCTTTTCAAAATAAGTCCTGCCTAACCTATTATCCGAAACAGAGGGAATCTTTCTTCCTGACAGATGCATCCAGCAGTTAATACCAATTTTATTCTTCATTCTGGTTTATCAAGTTTACAGTTCCATCCTTTTGCCTCCAAGATTATAGTGCAAACACACTCACTATGACCAAAACCTTGTCAAATGCATTTTTCTCAATTGTTGTGAGTATAATTGATAAAAACAAGGTCCACTATGGGATATTACAGATTTAGAAAATGCAATGATAAAAGGACAAAGGTTAAGGTTATGGAGCAAAATGTATGGAATTATTAATTGCTGTGATATTTCCATTAATACATATCAAAAAATGGGTTCAAAACATGAACCTTGTTATTTCAAATGATGTATGGAATTGGGGCTGTGTACAGACTATATATTTAAAGCACATGACTTCCTCAAAGACTTTTGGGAACTGTAGTTTGTTAAGGGTGTTGGGAATTGTAGCTCTGTGGTGTGGTGGGTAAACTACAGTTTCCATGATTCATGTGCTTTGTATATATGGTGTGTACACAGCCTGGGTGTGGCAAAATGTCCCACATCAAACACTAAGTTTTGTTGATGGTGGTACTTGACACCTGTCAGACTGAATCAAATATGCTCAGGAGTGGATAACAAATGTAAAACATCAAATGATATATTTTGATCATAATCTAAAATAATGGTTTTCTGGACAAAAAGCTTTATGCAGCAGAGCTTCATAATAAAATTAAATATACATTTGTCTCTAAAATAAAAAAGATTCATTTTTAAAAATGTAAGTACTGTATATAAAGTCACAATGTGTTCTAATCAGTCTTTTCTATCCTTCTAAGCAGTGCAGAATGTTATTCATGCAAGCTGTTATTCATTAAGAAATAAAGCAGAACAATTTTTTTTTAAAAAATTGTACATCTCTGTATTAAAAAGTGCTACCAGAGCCATGAAATGGGAATCTAAATTTAAAATCTCAATTTATATTCCAAGCAACCTGGGTACAAGATTTGCATCTGAATACTCATTCAGGTGTGCCAAGGCAAGTTGGAACATCCTTGCATGCGAGACTGATGCTCTGAGTGGGAGAGAGATATCATTCCACAGACTGTCCTAAGAAATACAACACCCCTAATTAAAGAATTGATATGACTGCATTGCCATATTTAGTTGCCTCTAGCACAAACATAATAACAGTAGCAAAATCTAAACTACTGCCACGGTCTTATCTGTTATTTGACAAAGTACTAACCAACTGTATAGAGGTATAAGGGTGTGTACTGGCTATGTGTGAGCTGAATAAACAAGATGGATAAGCAGATTCAGTAATCTCTACCCCTCTACCAAGTCTAAATGTGATGTCAGTACCCCCTACACACACACACACAGAGAGAGAGAGAGAGAGAGAGAGAGAGAGAGAGAGAGAGACTCGTTGCTATACTTGTATACTGTTGTGAATTTGTAGGTGACAGACCTTTTACCCTCTGGACCCAGAAATTTCCAAAGGACATCATTTATAACTCTGAGGAAGCCCCTGTACCCCCTGGAATCTCACCCTGCTATGGAGACTGGGGTGGCATGTAACAATAATTTTCTGTGCCATATAACTTTGTTTAATTAGGTATCTATGTTTCTCTAGGTCCATGGGCTTTGTAAGCAGCAGAGTAGTCCAAAATGTTGAGGCTTTGGGAGTTAGAAGAAATGCAGATTCCTGTGTAGGCATTGAAACAACAATAATGTAATTTATCCAGTAATACCAAATAAAGTGGAACTTAATCCAATTTACTAAAAAGAAGCAAACATCCTGCAGCAAAAGATACAGTACTAAACTATTCTTTCACAGCAATATTGTCAACATTTAGTGAGAAAAATCATAGCCCTGTTGAAATATAGACTAGATGGGGCTCACTATTTCTCTCAAAGAACGGGCACGAAGGGGAAAGGAAATAGAAAGGAAAAATATCGCATCAAAGTTGATTAGGGGATCTATTGCTAATGTTGACAGACAAGTTATATAAGGACAGTAGACATTTCCCCTTCAGCTTTCCATAGATATTTCAAAGTACCAAGAGTACTTCAAAGTACCAAAGTACTCTAACCTCTGACTGGAAGAAGGCTAATCTGACTAGATTTTGTGCCTTATTTACTGCTAGCATTTGCAACATTTAATACAATTAAAAACCAGACCACACACCTAAAACTACAGAGAAAGCTGTAAAATGAGGTTGGTGAAGGAAGCTTGAGAACAATTATTTATCCAAGTGGATGATTATGACAGGCACTCTCCCCATCATAACCCCCAAACTGGGTGAATTCAGGCAACCACCACCTACTGTTAATTTGTATGTTCCATGGCTTGATGGCTCTCTTAACAGCTGTTTTTTTAAAAAAATGCTAATTATACAAATGTCTGTAGTGGCAGTTGGAGGTTTAAAATTGCTTTGGATTTATATATGATCACTTTTAGTTTGTGGTTTTATTTAATTGAACCAATTCTTATGTTTTCTGTTCTATGATATAAATCGCCTTCAGATCCCATAGTATAAGGCAATAAATAAAGTACAGTGGTATCTTGGGTTACATACACTTCAGGTTACAGACTCCGCTAACCCAGAAATAGTGCTTCAGGTTAAGAACTTTGCTTCAGGATGAGAACAAAAATCATGTTCCGGCGGTGCAGCGGCAGCAGGAGGCCCCATTAGCTAAAGTGGTGCTTCAGGTTAAGAACAGTTTCAGGTTAAGAACGGACCTCTGGAATGAATTAAGTACTTAACCCGAGGTACCACTGTAGCAACAGCAGCAGGAGTCTGGAAAATGAAATAATCATGAGTATCATTCAAAAGTAACTATAAATGGTATATTGACTTTTAAATCTCCTCTGTGTTAGCTGAGTTTGAAGCTATGACTGATAGTATAGCTTCTAATACAGGGGCCAGCTAACTTTTTCAAGCAGGGGGCCAGTCTACTTTCCCTCAGACCTTAATGGGGGAGGGGGCGGACTATATTTTGAAAAAAGAATGAATTCCTATGCCCCACAAATAACCCAGAGATACATTTTAAATAAAAGTAGAAATTCTACTCACGTAAAAACACCAGGCAGGCCCCACAAATAACCCAGAGATGCATTTTAAATAAAAGGACACATTTTATTCATGTAAAAACACGCTGATGCCTAGACCGCCCGCAAGCTGGATTTAGAAGGCAATTGGACTGGATCCGGGCCCTGGGTCTTAGTTTGCCTACCCATGTTCTAATACGTACAAAACCTTTAGTGGGAATAAAGCAAAGAAGATTTATCCACTGACCTCGTGCTCAATCAATCAATATGGTCCAAGATACAAAACGGTAATACAGCTCTCCCTCCATGACAAAAAGCAAGCATGCTTATCCTTACATAAAATGTAAGTTCAATATTAAAAGGCAGGCCTCAGGGAGTAACCAGCTCTTCTCTCTTATTGCCTAACCCTTTAGCACAATTTGATACTCCAGAGAGGAGGGGAAATGCATTTTTCAAAAGCTATATTGCAACACTTTGGGGAAGAAAATGCAGGTTAAAAAAAAGATGCTTAGAGATTTGATTAACTGGAAACTGTACCAAGGGGTTTCTACACTGAACACACAGGTGACACTAGGAATAAAGTAGTGATTTAGTTTGACAACCCTATTATCAAACCGGAATAGAAGCCATAAAAAGGAGACGCAGATAACAAGCCAATATTTTGTTCTCTTAGCAGTGTATTGTTTGCATGGCTTCAAGCATTATAAACATTCAGCAATGGAGAGGTGGGGAGGGGGAGAACTGCTGTTAGGATATGCAACAGGATAGAGTCACTTTGCAGCCTCTGCCCCCTGCCTATACAAGCCTACAATGTACACAGACAGGGAGGAAAAATGTGTTTGCAAACTTACTACAGTATGGCATATTTCAAAACACTTCTATTATTTCAGCAGTAATATGCTTTCCAGGATGCCATAATGGAGTGGATGGGGGGGGCAACCAAATCAGGTGTTTATATGCACAGATATGACAGCCTTCAAAAATTGATAATATAATTTCATTTTATTCATGCGACACTAACACAGTATTATTTTATTTAGGTTTATTACCAGTTGAAATGCGAAAAACTGTCTCCGAAAGAAGAAAAACGCAAACCTTGCAAACGTGTTATTATAGAGTAAGAAAGAATCCTACATAAACTAGGCCAATTTTGAAAATTCTTCTTATCTCCAGTGTTTTTATTCTACATACAAAATACTTTGCACTTATCTGTTAATACTGAACATTTGTGTATGTATATACAAGCAACAAGCAACAATACAATACAGGTGTAATTCCATAAATATTTGCACCAGTGTTTATGCACAGATCAAGATACAAAACTGACACAGTAAAGGCCAACTAAACCAATTTTCCTGACCTTCAGCAATACCAATTATATCCAAATCATTCCTGACAGAACATCTAATTATCCTTTTTTAAAAGCCTCCAGTGCTGAAAATCTGCATGTTCACATGAATATTTGTTCCTCTGCCAACCATTCTTGATAGACAATTCTTCCTGGTTATTAAAACCTTAATTGATCCATCTTCCAACTTAAACCTGCTGCCTGTACCCTCCCTTCTCACCACTAACCACAGGAAGTAACTTTCCCCCATCTGTCCATATTTAGGAACATAACAAGGAAATAACAAACGTAATTTCTGGAGCCAGGGGTTAAAGGAAAAGAACCGCCCCTCTATCACAGACACACTATTCGTTTTTAGAAGCCAAGCAGGGGCTCTGAACAAATTTCACAGGTGTGTTGTTTGTACAGCACACTAAACTGTAACTTAGTATTAAGTGCACAAACCAGAATAAACTGCATGGGTATTAAGTTAGAAAGAAGTATCAATAGAGTTTTAATTTCCACACCCTGCTTGCTCAAATCTCCTTTTGGCGAAGCTTGACAATTGGGACACAGAAAAATCAGTCACAGGTACTCATTTTTCTATTCGACAATGCATATGTTTAAGACATTTTTTTTTACTACTTATATTATCATTATCTGTAGAACCCCAGGGTTGTTTATACTGTTTGTTTTTTGTAAACTCTGAAAACCAATAAAATACAGTTACGAAAGAAGAGGAAGGAAAGATGTCAGAGAATCAATGGGGGCTTTGGACTACTGAAGGGCAGCAAACCAAGGAAAAGCAACACTGAAGATATATGGCCAAAATATTACATTGTAAGACTGTCACGCTCATTCTATAGGACTGAAAGTGATACAGTTCAACACAGTGCCAATGAACACGATCCCTCCATCTTCACACAAAAGTAAGCACCTACACAGGGCAATTCTTTTTAGTTGATTAGTTGTGCTGAACACTATCACTAATAGAAGTTCCTGCAGAAAAATGTTTCAGAGCAAATCAATAGGTCCAAAAGCAATAATTCACCAGGATCAGATACAGTTTCATCCAGGGTTTTGAAGAAACTTAGATGTATGAAATTGTTCAATGACTGAAAGTGATATGCAGTCTCCACCCCACCCCCCATTGGCCTATGTACTGGAAGGTTAAGAAGTAGATAATGCACTACAAATTCTTGGAATAGGCTTGAGAAATGATCCTGGAAACCAGGAGTACTATTTCAGATGCCAGGACTGAGGAGGACATATTCTCAGCAAAGTTTAAATGGAAGCAATCTTTTTTTTATACATTCACATTTAAATTTCAAAAAAAGCAGTGTATTTTAAGGGCATTTGTTTGTACCACAGAATAAACTACATTAATGTTATTACTATTCAGGCAAGGACTCGTATTTGCTGGACTTGTCAAGAAATGCCAATTGGCGCAAAGACTGAAGGATAGAGGAAAAGCAGAAACAGTCTGTTCTCATGGGCATGTTTTCAATGAGGCACTGCAAAGAATGTGAGAGGGTCATGGGCACACATTTTGATTAAAAAAACAGGTGAGAACAAATGCGGGCGGGGGGGGGGGAATAGAGACAATAAATACATTCAGGATAGTTAACCCGGGGCGGGGGTCATATTCAGAAGAAGCAAGTGGTGTCCAGTCCCCTTGGAATTGTACCACTTCAGAATGAAAATACAGTGGTACCTCGGGTTAAGTACTTAATTCGTTCCGGAGGTCCGTTCTTAATCTGAAACTGTACTTAACCTGAAGCACCACTTTAGCTAATGGGGCCTCCCGCTGCTGCAAATAGAAGGCATGGGGGGGTGACCTGAATTGGCACTGCAGCAGCAGGGAGAGGGTTAAGGGGCTTTTTTCCTCCCATGTCAGACTGGTCCCAGTTTTGGACCCCCCACCCCAACACCTGCAATTTACTTTTAAAAAACCTTCCACATAATAGTTAATTGTGTGAATGGAACATCTAAGTTTGGCTCTGGAGAAAGGTGAAGTGGAAAGTCACTAAATGAAGTAAAAAATATACCAGATATTATCTGACAAGTAATAAATATTTTAAAAAGATATAAGATGTTTTACCTTCCACATCAAGGCACCTAGGTGGGCTATCTGACCAGATAAGGTTATACATGCACTCAAGGAACTCTGTCCCCTCTAGTTTATATCCAGGAAAGCACTGAAAATATATCATAGTTCCTACTGGGAAGGAGGACTCGAACTCAGATATGTTAATGTAACTATGAGGAAGAACCAATGGCCTCAGGCAACCTGCAAATTAAGAAGAAGGAGGTATCTTATTATGAGACGCTTATTTTTAAAATATCCCAATTACAGCTATCAGGCTAAAATATATATTCCCTTCTCTCCCCACAGCGAATGTTACTCCTGCTCATCTGACTCGACTCTCAGATTCATGTGCCAGATCACTAGTCCTACTTGTTTAGCATACAGCTGTTGTGAATTACAGTATACCATCTGCAAAATCAGCATAGGATTAATTAAAAATGGCAGTATTTTCTCTTTTTCTACATTCTGCCCCTCCCCTTAATTTTTTAGTTTAATAATTATTCTTTTTCACATGAAAGCCTTCATTTTTAGACCAATACTTATCAAAACAGTTGCTTATTCACTTCCAAGGTGTGATACTCAACATCTTATATATCTTGTAATCGGTGCATGCAGTTAAGAAAGGAATATTGGCTAGTTCCAACTAGTTGCAATGGGTCTGAACATCCACACTAAGAAGCTTCCACAGTTACCTACTAGCTGCAAAAATATTTAGGCAAGCAAATGGATGCTGCTTGAAAGGAGAGCTTTGTAGTGGGCAGCAAACTTTATTCTTACTTTCTCCATCAAACAAGGCTCAAAGATTCGTAAAACGATCTCAATGAGCACCACGTGTATTTTGTGGGCCTCCTATTCTGAGCTTCATTTAATATAATAAATTTAATGTACTCTTACAGCCATACACCAACATATTTTTAGCAAAAGATCCCCAATGAGGATATTTCAAATAAGAACTTATAGGTTGCACCCAGTGTTAGCCATCATAGTCAAAGTATTTCCATTGAAGTTAATAGACAAAACTAACTTCAGTCAATTCATTTCAGTGGATCTACTATGAGTAGAAATTAATCCAATACAACCCTATGTGAACATACCAAAAAGGTACTTAATTCTGTGACTTTAGTGACTTTGCCATTAAACACACACAACAGTGTATTATCTGTTTTGAGGAGTACATTTGGTTTAAGTTTGCTTACAGTGTCAAAAGGCACTATGGCCTTGTCTATTATTTTGCATCTAGTCGTAGTGCAATCTGTGCTCCCTCAGCCAAGCGTAGCCCATTTATTGTAATTTGCCCTGCTTGGAAACTTTAGGTAACAGGGCATGGCAGATCCCCACCCGACATGGATGGGAATGTCAGACATCTATCTGCACTGGCATCCAATTCCACAGCATGATACAAGCTCCAGATTTACCTCAGAAACCGCCTCTCCTTATGCTACAAATTTTTCCTAGACACCAAGAATGCATTCTTACCACCACCCCAACTGTGCAGATGTGCTTATAATTGACACTAAGGCATTCTTGCAGGCCGCTTCAGAAATATGCAACTTTCTTTTTCTGGACATTTAAAGTACAGAAACTTAACTGCAAAGGAATGCTGCCACCTTGATGTTGGTGATCAGAGTATGTAAAACCTGTTCTTCACCAGCTTTGTCTTTCCAGGACCAACTGAAAATGTAGGTTTTGACCTAAAGTACAATTGGGGACCAAGTTATTTGAAGGACTTACACCCAAATAGGCCTTTCCCAAGCACAAATACCGTATTTTTCGCTCTATAACACGCACCCGACCATAACACGCACATAGTTTTTAGAGGAGGAAAATCCGTAGGCATGCCACCCGTAGGCATTCCCTCCATAACACGCACAGACATTTCCCCTTACTTTCTGGGAGGAAAAAAGTGAGTGTTATGGTGCAAAAAAATACGGTATTTGCTCATCTTTGTTTCCTTGGTCAGTGCCATGGGAGAGAAGGCCTTATTTGTGGTTGCCCCAGTTTATGGAGCGCTCTCTCCATGGAAATGGAGATTGCCTCAACTTCTCAAATTTATAGGAGGGTTTATTTCAGGCAACTTTCCCCCCTCTTTTAAGTCTTTATTTTAAGTCTTTAAAATAGAAAGCTACTTTAAGAAGTATAGCTCTTTAGCAACGAGAACCTGCACAGCTATTTATTTTTAATCGAACTGTGTTTAAAAAAGTTTGTACAGTTGCCATTTTAATTATATAGCTGTGTTTTAAAACTGTATTGTGTTTTTATGATACATACGGTGCCTTGAGTGGGCTATGCCTAAAAAGGCAGTCTATAAATAGATTTTATAAGCAAAAATACAAACACCTCTCCCTTCTAGGAAAAGAACAAGAGGTTGCTTTCCTCACACTGAAGGAGAGAATGGGAGCATACCTTAGGGCTTACTTTTTCCTTACCTGCTCTCCAAGGCTTTAAAAATAAAATATATCTGCTCATTTTCACTTATGGCAGGAAGGCATAACTCCACCAAAAGTAAAATGTGAAACTTTTTTTAAAAACCTAAAATAAAGCAGTCCACACCTGAAAATAAAGCTTTCCCTGTCTAGCAACAGGGGCAACTAAAATGTAGCTAGAACTATTCTCTAAATATATATGCAGAAAAGTTATTCAGTGTACAGTAGGCATATGCAAACTTTATACAAATCTAACATCTTCCATCCACTCTTTAGGTGGGCATTTTATCTTCTGCAGTGATGTGCAAGGGGTCATCCTAAAACAGGAGTAGAAAATCTTTTTCCCACCTGTGGTTGGTGCAAGACATAAAAGCAAAGCTGTCAACGTTTCCCTTTTTTTAAGGGAAATTCCCTTATTCCGAATAGGATTCCTCGCAAGAAAAGGGAAAAGTTGACAGCTAAGCATAAAAGTGGATGTGGCCAGAGACATAAATGGACAAAGTAATGGATGTTACTTCTTCCTTTCTATAGTAAAGCTACATTTCAGCCACTCAAAAGCCAGAGGTTTCTATCCACACACTGCCCCGCTCCCTGCATCCTTCATCCAGGCAAGCAGAAGACACTGCCACAGTTCAAGGACACCTTGCAGCCAGGCAAGAGTATTTGAGGAATTCCCAGTACAGTGTGTAGGGAGAGAAGTAGGGCCTTGGGACTGAGCTTGACCTGGGCAGAGTCCTGAAGGCTGGCCAGAGTGGCCAGAGTGCTGAGCTGAGGTTTCCTACCTTTGTACTAATGCAAATATGGTTTTTGCCCATGTTCATTGAAAAAAAGGCATTTGGCAAAAGGTACTGTATTACTGTACTAAGAACTATAGGTAACCATTATCTCTTTCAGCAGTAAAAGAAATAAGAAATAAGAAAGATAAATAGGCAAGTTACACTGAGACAAGGCGTAAGGTCTATAAAAGAGGATGTTCTGGTGTACTAAACCTTGACAAATGGGCAGATTATCCCACGTTCCATCGTCTTGACACACTGAAACCATGTTGTCTAAATCAGGGTAACGGATCTGGAATCCTTCATGACAGCTGATTATTAATTTATCTCCAGTCCCGTATGTCTTGTTATGAACCTCTGCATCTTCAACAACAGGTGCAAGGCAATCTGTGGCTTCATAAAGAAATTATATATTATTAACTTAAACGTCAAATGTTGACGAACACTCAACTATGTGAAAACACTCTTACACAAAGTCAACCCACAATAGCAGTTATTCTTAGAGGAATCTGCGAACTTTTGTGCCTAAGCTGATTTAACACCACACTTCCATTAGCATCGAGACTATTATAGGATATTACATCCTGTGCAATATAGGCAAGTTCTTAACAATCTTTAATATTGTATGTATAGTTAAACTACCTTTACAGCAAAATAAAAATACAACCACTCCATCAACAATATTACTATAAAGAGTAAAAAAAAACACAACTGGAGGTATATGAAGAAGAGTTTGAAATCATTTATTTATTTATTTATTTATTTATTTATTTATTTATTTTTATTATTATTTACCGGGGGGAGCAATGGTGCCTACCTGAGAGGTGCCGGAACTGCACTCCGGCTGAAAAAAAGCACTGCTCACATACCAAACTTATCTGCTACAGTATTAGACTAACTGAAAGCTAGTAATATGTCTTCCCTTTTATGAAATGTATTTTTTAATGATGTATAAATTTATAATGCGTCAGTCACATCCATCCCCATCCTCAGTCATCTCCAAACCTCAGAGCGCCTCCACAGCATCAGATTATTTCAAATCCCTATTTACTTCTTTGCATCACAAGTGGCATTAAAAGGAGTGTTTGCATATTTATACTTTAGTTTCCTTCTGCTCCACATTACTATGGATTAGTTTACTCATTCCCTTTTCCACCCTTTGTGATTTACACAAGAGTCTATTACAAGCTGCAGCACAAAAGGACATTTAAGGTCAGGAGCTCAACCCCCAACTCAGCTCTATATCTATCCTATAGATTAGTCATAAAGAGTGTATGTATCAGCTGATTAATAGCAGCAGAGGCTCCTGCATTCTTAGCAGGAAAAGGGGTGGGGGAGGGCAATTTTCCCAGATTCCCATCTCAGCAGCAGCCCCCAGCACTGCATCCAACAGCACTCTGGTTAGCCTCCTAATTCCCTTTTTGGGAAACCAAGGAAAATCTAAAAAAAAATCCTTCCTGTAGCACCTTAAAGACCAACTAAGTTAGTTCTTGGTAATGAGCTTTCGTGTGCATGCACACTTCTTCAGATACACTGAAACAGAAGTTGCCAGATCCTTCTATATAGTGAGAAGGTGGGGAGGGGTATTACTCAGAAGGGTGGTGGGAATGGGAGACTGGCAGATAGCTGAGATGAGCCTGTTGACGACTCTTAACGACTGTAATAGGTCTTACAGGAAAAGGCAAGGGGTGAGAAGGTGAGAAATGGCTTAGTCATGTATAATGAGATAAGAATCCAATGTCTTTGTTCAGACCAGGTCTCTCCATGGTTTTAAGTTTGGTAATGAGTTGCAATTCAGCAGCTTCTCTTTCCAGTCTATTTCTGAAATTCCTTTGTAGTAAAACAGCTACTTTGAGATCTTGTATAGAATGTCCTGGGAGATTGAAGTGTTCTCCTACTGGTTTCTCTGTTTTGTGATTCTTGATGTCAGATTTATGTCCGTTTATTCTTTGGCGTAAGGTTTGGCCTGTTTGTCCAATATAGAGAGCTGAAGGACACTGTTGGCATTTGATGGCATACACAGTGTTAGACGATGACTATGGCAGACCAACATGGCTACCTATCTGTAACAAGGAAAATCTGTGATATGCTGGTGTTTGGTTTGTGCTGGGTGACGTGAGCGGTCTGCTGAAATAACCAGTTACAAATTTTATGGATTTATTAATTTATTTTGGTATTGCACTGAGTGCTGTTTGTACTGATTTGCATTTTATAGTTTCATTGATTTATTGCGAACTGCCTTGCAATCATAGTACAGAGCTGTCTATAAACGGAACAAATCAATACTAAATTGTGGGTGTGAGAATCCTGTTCCACTGTGCAGGTCAATGCTGAGGCTTAGTTTGGTTGGGATTCCCAGTTTAGAATCCCCCATACCTTTCAGGTGGCAAAAAGGTCAATTTATTTAAATTGCTCCCCCTCAGACCTCTTCCTAGGCCAAATCAAGCACACATAAGCCTCAGGTTCCATTGACTTGCATGAGGGCTGGTCCTTTGAAATGTTCCAGAACTCTTAAAAACAAATCAAATATATTTTTTTTCTTCAGAAAGAAAAGCAAGGTAGAGCAAGGATTCCTATCTTTTCTGCTAACTTTTTTTTTCAACCTCCCTAGGCTCAGGTGGCACATGCACACCAGGAGTACACAGCAACATTTTGTTGCAGAGCCACACTTGCTTGTACTCTAATATTTTTAAATACAGTAGATAATAACACAACCACTTAAGAAGGGCTTGCAGCTGCTGGGTGACCTTGGGCCAGTCACACTTCTGTGAAGTCTCTCAGCCCCACTCACCTCACAGAGTGTTTGTTGTGGGGGAGGAAGGGAAAGGAGAATGTTAGCCACTTTGAGACTCCTAAAGGGGAGTGAAAGGCGGGATATCAAATCCAAAACTCTTCTTCTTCTTCTTCGTCAAGTGCTATAAAGGATACTAGGTGTTCTATGTTGGCTCTTACTGAACTGTGCCTGGTTTTTTTAATCAATTTCTTTTTATACATTACATTTCTATTGCATTCCTTTCTCCAAATCAGCCTTTGAGAACTACAATAGTCAAGTAAGGTTATTTAGACTGAGAGGTAACACAATTTGCTCAAGGCCACTCGGCAGTCTTCTTAGGCAAGTGGAAACTGTGAAACACAATTTCCTCACGCACAATGCCAGCACTCTAGCCCACTGCGTTATGCAGTGTGGGGAGGATATAGGGCATGGACTCTATCCACAGCAAGCAGTGGGGAGGGGGCACAAGACCAAAGAAGCAAAACTAAGAGAGGAAGAAAGCACAGCATCTTTGATCTCAAGAGTGACATATACAGACCAACTGTGAGCAAAAACATCAATGAATACATCATTGACTTGTGGCTTGCTGTTGTCTTGGAGTCTTGCTGTTCCACAAATAGACACGGAACACAACTGAGGTGAAATATGAGATTTTTTCATTTTCAAAAGCAAGAAACATTGATCCTGTTATACAATGACTTCACTCTCATTTATTTCAGATGATGGCTTGTAGATTGCACCATTTTAATTGTGTGGATGCTGGCCAGAAACACTGCTTCTTTCACTGAGCTGTTAGTGGACTGCCATCCCTGCAAATAGCTTCTGCTATTAAACCAACTTCAAAGCTTCAGCCAGAGGAGACTTGTTCAAGAAGGAAAGTCTGCTGAACACATATGTACAAAGGATGAAACTGTACAGTTTGTTTTTTTACCCAAGACTCTAAAATATTTGGGGGGAAAACCTGTAACTACTAGCTCCCACTTTAGCAACTGGGGTAAGTAAATACATATTCTATATAGAACAGCTCAAAGTTAAAACAGAAAATTTAAAACTCCTCATTTGCTGAAAAGATGCTTAGCCCCTCTATTTTCTCAGTAAACACACTGTTGAAAGCCCAAAACACAATCTCTAAGCGGCAATGGAAATGAATATTAACATGCTTTTCTCTAGACTATTTCTTTTAACTATGATATCTGTGCCTTAAGATATGCAAGAAGCAAAACAAAACAAACCCAGCTTTAGCAGATCAATGTGGTGCTTACCTTTTAACAAAGATAAACAGAGAAAATGCAAGCTCTGAAATCCCCAAGTGTAATATTCTGTTATGACAGAAGTATAGCACTAAGACATCCAACATTAACGAGCCTGAGAGGTACTTTGCACATTACATTTTGCACATGACCTAGTCCACTGTGGCCATGCACAGAGCCCTTTTTGTCCCCCCTTCTCCCACTTATGGACATAAGTAACACAAGGGTTGTTAGGGAATAATAGGTCTGTGTGCATCATTCATATGCCCACTCAGCCATCCTCTGCTGCCTCATGCAAGTTACTTGTGTTCCATAACATGCATACACACAAAAACCAGAGAAGGGGGAGGAAGCAACAGCAAAAAGAGCATCACAATGTATAGGGCTAGTGAAGAGGAGAGGCATAAGCAAAGCAAAACATTCAAATTCTGCTCCCTCTAAATAATAAGTTGAGTCAGGACATGAGTGCTGCGAGAGTAGTAAGAAGTGCAAATATATTGTGTTTTCTGTTTCCCTGTAGATTGATCACACTTGAACAACACAACACAGATGCTTGTACCTCCTGTCCTCTCTACATTTGAAACTGCTCAGAAAGGTGTGTTTTTCTGTCAGTGAATAGAAGCAGTATAAACCCCCAGCTTAACAGGAGCATAGCCAAGTTTGTGACTTGAAAAGCAGTAGCATATGTTAGTTTGCTATGTTGTCAAATCACCTATTTGCCGGGTTTTGGCTCATGTTTGTAATTTGAGACAGCATACCCAACTGAGTTCCTTTTCTGGGAGTACTTTTCTCTGGCTAAGAAAGTAAAAAAACCACAATGCTTCTGACCTTGTGCAGTGCAATTGTCTTCCTAGAACGGGTTCCTTGTATACTGAAAGCTAATGTTGTCCCACCCAGTCTTGACATATCAAGTACCAGAACTGTTTGCCCAATAGACATTTAGTGCAGAATTTCCATACTTTGTTCACTCACTTTTTACAGGGCATCTGTATGACGTACTGGTGTTTCCCCTATGCTCATTCCATACTCTGCCCCCCACCCCCCAACAGAAGAAAATCCAATTTTTAAAGGAATAATGGAACAGTCACACAATCATCCCAAGGGTAGATTGACATGGGTTGGTCCAAGACATTTTGGAGGCTGCATTTTCACATGCAGGGGAAAGTCCCTAACTCACTGAAGGTTTGAGACCCATCGGCTACCCTCACCTGGTTTAGCTGGCCAGTCAAAGCAATTTCCCAAGGTGTGGCTGCCACAGGTGAGAACTGAGTGCAGGATGGGGACCAAAGGTGTACAAAATACCCCAGAAGAAGCACAACGTGACCCCCGCCAAAAGTAATGCCCCTCCCCTAACACCCAGACACCCTGAAAATGTACTGCAGGATTATTCCTAAAAGGAAGAGTTAAGCTCAAAAGTGTTTATTCCTGATATAACTGGTATAGATACCATGGTTGATAGTTAGCGTTAAAATCTATTAGCAATCTATCAATGCAGCTCAACTTGTCTTTTAGGTATTCTTCTACCAACGAACCCAGGATATGGTTTGATCAAAAATTTACAAGCCAATATTAAGACCTCGTGGTCTGTATGTGTTATCTAATCCAGACAACTACAACTAATCCTGCTTGGCAGGGGGTTGGACTCGATGGCCCTTGTGGTCTCTTCCAACTCTATGATTCTATGATTCTACGATTCTATAATCCAGAATGCGGCAGCTAGACTGATGATTGGGAGTGGCCGCCGAGACCACATAACACCAGTCTTGAAAGACCTACACTGGCTCCCAGTATGTTTCCAAGCACAATTCAAAGTGTTGGTGCTCACCTTTAAAGCCCTAAACGGCCTCGGTCCAGTATACCTGAAGGAGCATCTCCACCCCCATCGTTCTGCCCAGACACTGAGGTCCAGTGCCAAGGGCCTTCTGATGATTCCCTCGCTGTGAGAAGCCAAGTTACAGGCAACCAGGCAGAGGGCCTTCTCGGTAGTGGCACCCGCCCTGTGGAAACCCTCCCACCAGATGTCAAAAAGAAAAACAACTACCAGACTTTTAGAAGACATCTGAAGGCAGCCCTGTTTAGGGAAGCTTTTAATGTTTAATAGGCTATTGTAGGCAGAGACATCACCTTGCCAACAAAGGTCCGTATAGTTAAAGCCATGGTTTTCCCAGTAGGGATGTATGAAAGTGAGAGCTGGACCATCAAGAAGGCTGATCGCCGAAGAATTGATGCTTTTGAATTATGGTGCTGGAGGAGACTCCTGAGAGTTCCATGGACTGCAAGAAGATCAAATGTATCCATTCTTAAGGAAATCAGCCCTGAGTGCTCACTGGAAGGACAGGTCGTGAAGTTGAGGCTCCAGTACTTTGGCCACCTCATGAGAAGAGAAGACTCCCTGGAAAAGACCCTGATGTTGGGAAAGATGGAGGGCACAAGGAGAAGGGGACGACAGAGGACGAGATGGTTGGACAGTGTTATCGAAGCTACGAACATGAGTCTGACCAAACTGCGGGAGGCAGTAGAAGACAGGAGTGCCTGGCGTGCTCTGGTCCATGGGGTCACGAAGAGTCAAACACGACTAAACGACTAAACAACAACAACAAACAAGGCTATTGTATTTTAATATCCTGTTGAAAGCCACCCGGAGTGGCTGGGGAAACCCAGCCAGATGGGAGGGGTGGTATTATTATTATTATTATTATTATTATTATTATTATTATTATTATTATATCAGATTGTTAAAAAAATGCTGCTGTGGGTTTTGCCACCAATATGATATACAAATTTGTCTTATCAGTCGCGGCAGAGGATGTGGTTCAGTGTTTTTGGCGCTGCAAATAAGCAAATGTTTGCGTTTCCTCATTGACAGCAATTCCAGATCACATCAGAGCATTGGTGGGAGGCCAGGAGGGGGCAGCACATGCTCACACTGAGAGTAAGTGGGGCCACATCTAGGCGCCTAGAAGGCTGGAAGCAGGGGTTTTTTACTTGCTAAAAATAACGAAAACATAATTACAAGGCTGTAATATGCAATCTTACATTGTGGATATGCGGATACATCATTTGCCGTCCCCAACCATTTAAGGGTTCTGCATATACTGTCGCTTCATCCTTTACCTTGATACTATATGACTTCCAGTGCCAATGTCTGCAAAGGTGTGTGGGCATGGACAAAGAACAGTGCACAAGTGCAAAGCAAAACATAAATAAATACCTTTCGTGAGATTACTACCACAGCATAAAATGCACAACCATCATCCTAAAGAAAAATTGTCTTCTAGGCCTAAGAAAATTTGATTCTGTTTGCCTTCAGAATGTAATAATGTGGAAAACAAACTTAGTATGCACACAAAGCTTGCTAACCTGAAGCAAGAAAGATAAAGTGTAAAGTGTGGCAAAGAATCTCAAATATAGTGTCACTTCCATGCAGCTAATGATCATGGCCCAAAGAAAATAGAACAACCTGCAATCCCAAAATCATTGGGTTCTACACATTATTCAGCTGATAGAAACTAGGAAGGCTTCTGATTCTGATTGACTTCTTTGAAGAGCTGGTGCTCCTCGTGATTTCACTATTCTCATAATACACTATTGCTTGGGACTCCATGCTACTGATGACAATACCTTGTCATTCCCCTCTTTTGAACCATCACAAATGTCCAAAATATCTATGCCAATTTTGCTTTAGCCAATGGCAACTTGTGAAATAAACATTTCACACCTCCAGTTAGGCCAATACCACCTTGTTGGCAGCTGCAACACAAGGAGGAGACTTAAAACATGACAATACTTGAAGTGTCTCAGAGGATGAAAAACAGGTTCCCCACCTCTTTGCCCCCCCCCCATCCCCAATGTTCAGTTGATCTAATTTGCTGCAAATGCATGTATTGCTCATGACAAGAGCTTGATCAACACTATTAAAATACATAGCAAGCTGATTCTTCCAGCAAAACGGTATCTGAATATTTTTAGTGGTGTGTTTATCCATGTTTGCACATTCATGCACAAACACACTAAAGACAGACCATATTTTTAAATTTCTTGATCACAACATTATCACTGACAAGCACCCAATAAATCAAAGAGCTGGAGTTTTAGTGCATGTTGTTTAATAAATGGTGAAGCTTTTCCACGGACAAAAATTTTTTCCCAAAACTCCTGCTGGCAAGAGCCAAAGTTAGACCAGCAAAAATTGTCAAATATGTCTGAAGCAGAAAATGAACATAAGAAAATTGAACTAATTACATACAAAAGAAAACAAGTTCTTTTATTCCCACAGATGTGTTCCTAAATATAGAAGTAAAATTGCATTATTACTGCATTTTATAATCTGGCTGCCATTCTTTTCCGAACCCAAATGAATAATTTACAACATCCCCCGCAATACATAACTGATTTAATACTCCATTTAACACATACCCTTATCATCATTATAAATTTAACCATAATGCCCAGTAAAACATAACATTAAAATTTTACAAAGAGCACTCATTTGTCAGAATAGTAATTAAATACAACTAATAACATCAGATGAACTTTTCATCTGCTCATTAAGATGTATCAAGAGACTCCTGAATCTTCTGCCCCAATTCAGAGCCCACCAAACACACAGGGATAAGAATGTACCAAATTTGTCAGCACACAACATTCTTTATAAATATTTTAACTCTAATGATTGTTTGCTCAAGAGGAATTGAAGGTTTTGCCTGGGGAACCCAGGATAACGTGGAATACTACTGGTCAGAATGAAAAGGATATTGCATTTATTGCCTGGATTCAGCTAGGTCTCTAGTTTCCACTTGTTGTAAAAAAGTCTTCTCAGAAAGAAAGAAAAAATGAGCATGATCCTGTGAGCTGGAAGCAGAGATATGATAGAAATATGGAGTTTTCACAAGCAAAGTTTGTCGGCAGTAAATAGACTTACCTTCTTGGAGGCACACGGGTTTCTCACTTGGCTTCCAGCTGAGGGAGCCGTTGAAATGTCTCTCACAAAGCTTTTTGGATGGGCCCTTAAGCCTGTATCCTTCTTGGCAATGGAACCGGACTACTGAACTTTCAAAGAAAACACCTGCGCCAGGCATCTTATATCCATATTCAGGGAATCCAGGATCAGCACAGGCATGGAGTTCATCAAAACCTACGTCAACAAAGAGGCAAAATATTTGATGTTTGGTCAGAAATGTAGACAGTGTTCTTCCCATCTCCAACATCTGCCAAACTGAGATTCCAAGGCAATGTTACAGTCATACTCATTTCATAAAGTGACAAGTGGGGTCTGCAATAAAATACCGCTGCTAATTCCCAGGTTACTCTATGTGTTAACTTTGTTTTGCCAATATACAATTCTCTCCACTACCAGGCCATTTTAATCCCATTCCCAGCTTCCAGACTTTGTTTGCTAAAATTACATCTTTTCAAAAACGGTGTTCAAGGCAGTCAACAGCAGTAAAATACAGACCAACAGGGTTTTTAAAAAGCAAATAAAATGCATCAATGAAACTACAACAGCCAGTTTAACAAATTTCAACACATTTACTCTGGCTGTAATAACTTAATCAAAGCCCTGTCTGACTAAGACTATCTCTGCCTGTTGGTGGAAGCTCATTAGAGAAGAGGTTAGGTGGGTCTTCTGTGGTAAGTTGCCTGTAGATGCAGCTACCAAAAAGGTATTTCTCTTGAGTTTCCAACAAATGAACCCCAGCTTTTGGTGGGAGAGAAAAAGGAGCGTCCCTCAAAGATCTTAAAACATGAGCAGGATGAGGCTCTTGCAGAAGAATATGCTCTTTCACTGCAGCAACTTTCCCTCTGATCCCTCTCTTTGCTGACTGCCTTTCAAAGGCTTTTTCTCATCCACAGACATTGAACCCCTGACCTCAATAACCCCTCCCTTGAACTCTCTCCCAGGTTTCCAACTCCATGTTTCTACTGCACCCACCCCCATTCTGACCTAACTTTTTGTCCTCTGCCACATCACTTTTAACACCAAAGTTACATTTTAGAAGTCTCCCCACCTTTGCACACATGTACACCCCCCCACACACAGCAGAGGTAAAAATATGCAATGCTTGTGGACTTCCCATGTACATCTTAGAGTAGCAGCAATTATCATCATATAGGATCCTGCAGACACTGTTACCTACATACTTATCCTGGTACCCGGATTTCAGCCAAGTGTTTTGTTCTACAGTACAGTTTTGGTTTCCTGTCAATAGCAGATTTCTGCCTGACTTCTACCAAGCTGCAATGGAAGGTGGTCCATTAGGGCAAATGTGGCACCATCCTCAGCTCACCAGAGATCTGTCTGCTAAGCTGTCTCAGAGCCTTTCTACAGCTACCTGAGCTTTATTTAAAACCTGGGCTGGAAATACTCCAGACTCTGGCAGGCTGAGTTTTTGAGCAAAGAAAAAGCAAACAACAAAAAATTGTTTTTGTGAAACCTAATGTAATATTAGGAAAGTGAGAAAAACAACCATAAAAACAGTATGTTGACATGTTAAACTCCGGAGATAAGGGACAACTATATCAAGGAAAGAAGGCTGGAGTTACAGCAGTTTCTTAGAAGGCTTACAACCAATTGCATTTTGACTCTCAACCAGAGAAAAGAAGAGCCCTTCTCAAACTGATCTTTCTTACTGCTGCCCAGAAAAAGGAAAAAACGACTTCCTTTGTAGGAGGAAAACTCAGTTAAAAGTGCTGATAGGGCCAATTGACACAGCTACCAACCTGTCTATTGTTAAACTGGCAATTCAATTGTTTAACTAAAAAGGTCAGAAGACCTGCATGTGGGCCCATACTTCATGCACAAAATATAATGTTGTGATGGAGACTAAATCCCTGTGATTCTTGCACTTCAAAAAGGAGCTGATGCATGTGTTTTGCCTCCAAGATTGACCCACCAATGCCTGAATCTACATACCTCTGCAGTAGCCTCTCTGACCACTGCCTTTAAAGCTGACAATTCTATGATGATCTAGTTGAGATTCCTGCACTGCAGGGGGTTGGGCTAGATGACCCTCAGAGTCCCTTCCAACTCTACAATTCTAGATTCCATTAATATTCTCTCTCTGTGTGAAAATCTCAATGTGTCTATGCCCATATCAGATAGGAAATTCCCCGATTTAAGCTGGGAGAGTGATCATGCGGCTCAGGTTTATATGCTGGATTTCATGCACATTCATATAACCTCTTTCCAAGTGTCACTCCTCTGCATGGGCATCAAGTGGCCTCAGAGATGAGGCAGCTGCACTATGTGTGAGCAGGAAAGGGAAGCAAGATAAGTGGCAGACCAACCAGGGGAGTGATATCTGTAGTGTGGTAGGGTCAGCAACATGATTCAGTGCCAGGCTTCGTTTTCCATCTACATGTTAAGATGAATTACCAAGGGATGACCTTTTGTAAAGTATAAGGTGACAACTGCTTTATGAAGCTTATTTCAACATACACAGTGGAGGTTTACAAAGAAGCTTTACAGGAAACGAATAAACCCCCAGAAAATGAGACAGACAAACTAAGCAGGTGCTGAATGTTAAACAGCTTCACAACTGGCACAGCAGGAGGGCAATTAATGCCAGTGGGGGAGAGACCTGGAAAGTTTGAAAGCTACCAACTTCTGACTTTTAATGCTTTGATTTTGAATGAGATGTATCTTAGGGGCTCTCTATTTTCTGCACATTAAGCATCTAGAGACACCAAGGGAGAAAAGTATCACAGTGGCTCAACACAGAGAACAATTTTCTCCCAGACACCCCACCCCCCAAAAAAAGTCTGTATTGCATGGTACAAGTATCAACAACAACAGAAAATCCCACCACCACACCAGGCTAACAGCTTAGAGAGGAACATCGGTCCCCCAATGTCCCCAAGTGCAAATGATGCTGAAACAATTAACTTTAACCAGGATGAGGATATAATGTTTCCTAGCCCTAGGCACATAAATTCTCTGGTGTATAAAACTGGAATCCAACATGTTCCCCACCCCTGGGATAGAGCCTTTTTGTCAATTCATAATCCAAGGTCATAGTTTATTAATGCAAATAGTGTCACATTTATATAAAGGTCAGCCTTAGGAAAAAGTGTCCAATAACTTATAGCTGTGTGTGTATATGTTGTAATGTTTTTCATATGTAGACTCCGCCAAACAAAATGCAAAATATGACCACGCTGGACTTCATAGAACTTGAATAAAGGCAATATCAACACAGATATTTTTTACAGTTTACAAAGTAGTTAAAACTCAAAGAATCTCAGCTTGCCAAGAAACAGTATTAGCAAGGTCAGTTACTATTCAGAAGAGAAAGATGCCTGCAGCAATCTTGAAATACATTTTTAAATGGAAAGAAAAGAGGAGACTGCTTGGATAGGTTATCCACTCGTGGGTGTTTCTTCCTCCTCTTTTCCCTTCTGAAACATAAAGCCTGCCTGTTCTGTTAAGCAATTCACCAAAAAAAAACACCATAGATAAAATGTAAATATAAATGCTTTTAAAGCTGCTAAGTAGTCCCAACGTTAAAGTCAGTTATCATAACAAACCCTTAAAGGCCACTAAACATGAACTACATTAAAGAAATGTAACATAAAATGGGCTGCTGCAATTCTTAAAAGTCTGCTCAGGAAAGAGATAGTGTCCTTCTAGAAGAATACAACATTGTGAATAGTCACTGTGGGTCACACCCCCCTCAATATTTTAAGTTTTAATATAATTATCAGTATCTGTACTTTTTGCTTCTAACATGACTGCTTACAGTTTGCCTATCACTCTACAACCATGCGGCTCTACCTGGCAACTCAAAATAACACTTTGTGTATCTGATGAAGCAGGCTCTAGTCACTGAAAGCTTATGCCATAATAAATGTGTTAGTACTTGTGGTGCATAAGTAACATGGCTACACTCCTGGAAATTCTTAAACAATCTAACTTGGTGCATATTTAATTTTCAAATGAGGATTTGTGCATTTTGCTCCAACCTAATCCAGAGAAAAACACAAACAGATGCCTCTTTAAAGCAGCTTTGTAAATAATCTCAGAAAAGTTACTAACCTGGGGGGGGGGAACCCCCAAACCCTAGCCCATTCAGAAGCTAGTAGCCTATATTTTTATGCTGGCCTCAAAGAAGAGAGGCCCCTATAGCCAGCACGGAAACACAGGATAATAGCATCTTACCAAGATAGTGATATAGAAAAAAACTTCTATCAAATAGGCTGGTCGAAAAGGGAAGAACTGAGGGATATTTCCTTCATTCACAGCCAGGACAGAAACCATATGATTCTATCATTCCTCCACCAGGCCACTCACTCACCCCCTAGCGACCTTGCTAGGTTTTACATAAGAGTTCACTGTCAGAGGGTCTGAAGGTCTTGTATTCTTTCTCAAAATTCCATCCTAGATACGCCTCTCACATTGAAAGCATAAGCACCTGATCTAGTGTACACCAATGACCATTTTGCAAGAATGATACATCCACATACTTGCTATGAAAGCAGGCCAGCCCAAGATGTTTTGCCGCCTCAAGTAGACAAGCAAATGGTCCCCTCTCACCTGCAAATCAAGGTGCATAACACCCACAGCTGACCAAATTATTCTGGCATCTGGGGCAGAATAACTTTTCCCTGGGAGTGAAAACAAAAATAAAAATAAATGGTTGCAAATTGGCTGCCCTTTCATAACACCCAAAATCAGATACCTCCCTCTGCCTAAGGGTAGGACTGGCACTGGTGAAAATAACACTAATGATGCACTTCAGAATATATGAGATACTCTTATCTGTACGCAGAGATTACCACTACATAGGAAAAATATAATGTGAAGCATTGGGTGTGAAATAGAGGATTTGAAACTAGCTTCCCACCCATACTGCTTACTGCAGTTATCTGGTGCAGCTAGTTATCATGTGTGATGAAAGATAGAATTTTTGAACATATCAGGCATCCTATTACTAAAGATATCCTGGAATGATGATAGTATCAAGATATCAGGCTTCCATTTTATTTAATAGCACATTTTTACCATCTCAATAACCTTCTTTCTATCCAATCATAACAGAAAAAAATGTGCTCCCAGTAATCAGTTTATATAATGTTATGACATTTAGTGCTTTTCAGTGACTATTCAAAAGCCTCCTCCTATTGCTCATCAGCAAATTCAGAAGAGTTAAAGTTTGAGCAGCTCTTTCACATTAAACATATTAAATTAACTCCAGTGTTAGTGTAAAGGCCTTGACATCTGTTGCCCTGGTCACTATAGAACATTTTTAAACCAGCCAAGAGAATTTTCAGAGATAAGCCTTTGAAAAGAACCATGGAAATGTTGTAAGCATGAAAACTAATTGAGCTGGTTCCAGCTGAAAAGCCTTATCTTGCAGGGAAGGTTATATCCAGCTAGGCAAGAATTGCTTTAGAACCAGGTCTGAATCCATTTCTCTGTAAACTGATAGAGAAATAATACAAGTTTTTATTCTATTTTCCGGAACCCTTCTTGTTGCTGTACTGAACAGCCCATGACCGAAAGAATAAAAACTCACAATATCAACTGTAAAAGCCCTCACAATATTATAAACTTAGAACTGGGTTGCTGTTTGTTTATCTACTGCTACAATGCTTGTAATCTAAAGAGGTTAAAAGTAATGTCAAAAACCCTTAAGGATAATAAATATAAAATCAGCAAAATTAAATAAGAGCAGTAGTTTTCTTCCCTAAAAGGTAAAAGTAAAGGACCCTTAGCAGTTAAATCCAGCTGTGAATGACTCTGGGGTTGCGGCACTCATCTCGCTTTACTGGCCGAGGGAGCCGACGTTTGTCTGCAGACAGTTTTTCTGGGTCATGTGGCCAGCATGACTAAGTCGCTTCTGGCGAAACCAGAGCAGCACACAGAAAATGCCATTTACCTTCCCGCCGGAGCAGTACCTATTTATCTACTTGTACTTTGATGTGCTTTCGGACTGCTAGGTTGGCAGGAGCTGGGACAGCAATGGGAGCTCACCCCATCGCATGGATTTGAACCACCGACCTTCTGATCGGCTCAGTAGTTTAGACCACAGCGCCACCCCTATGTAACCACAAAAAGTGACAGTTGAACAATGTCCAAAGACCATATCAGATCCAGCGGCCACACAGCAGCATCTTGACAACACTTCCCTCCCAGCAAAGGATGGAAAATAATGGCTTAAAGTTAGAGTACAGTTCACACCTGTAACTTTTTCAAAGGATTTTCATTTTCCTTAATATTTAAGGATGAATGTCTGTGTTTGTCATTTTCACATTCATTCATTCATTCATTCATTCATTCATTCATTCATTAATCCATTCCATCCCATTTCCATATTACTCTGTGAATGTTTTTAAAAATCTGCATGAAAAATAATATTTATCTCAATGTATGAGATACAGCCACAAGGTGACTACATTTAAGTTTGTTTGTGGTAAAAAATATTTGTGGAGGCTTTATCAAGAGTGAAACTCACTTTTTTTGACAGCCCAAACAGAGAAGAGAAGCTTGAGGGTTGAGTAACATTAGCTTTAAGTCTCTAGAGACTGACTACAGAGGAATTGTGAGACTGCTATGATGTGATAGTCAGAGCCCCAAGAGACAATCCTCATTTTCAAAAAAAGATGGGAAGCAAAGACATGTATCCAAGGCAATTCTGTCACCCTTAAGAACAAAATTGTGTAGATCTGAGCATTGTCCATCTTTCTACTTGCCAAGGGTTCGCCTTGGTTGAACCCACTTTCACAAGCAAGTTTTCTCTGAAACCAATTCAATTTTATTTCTTAGGCTTCCAAATTCACCTGGCCTTTTTTCTCTGTTGCTCTGCTGTGTCAGGAAGCATAGGCTTTGCTGCTGACAGCAGGACATGATCTTGTGCTCATGCTTCTCATATTCACTCAGTGTACACTGCAGCTGCAGGGTTACCTCAGATCAACTTGGAACAAAATGCTGCAGAGGGACTACAGCAGAAGGGGCACAAATGTGCCGTGTGTCACACTAAAAGAGAAAGAAGCCATTAGAGCCTCCTGAACAATAGCAAGCACTAAGAGCCCCTTCTTTTAAGCATGCAGATGCAGAGCTCTCCTGCCTCTGGGTGGTTTTCTCCCTCATTAGGGACATTAGCTAAAGTGCCCACTTCCAGCTATGACAAGAAAAAGGACAGACGTGCACAGATTAGCAAGCTTTTCCTTAGGTACTGAATGCCACACTTACCATTTAATCAGAGAAGCAACTTCTGCAATTGCACATGTGTGTTCGTCTTCCACACCTATTCCTTAGGGGCTTCAGTTACCTACTGTTACCTGTTTAAGATGCAGGCATACAATAACCCCTGTTTAAGATGCAGTTTGCTTACCTCTTTTGTCAGATGACTTTCTGGGATGGGTCTGGCATTAGCAAGCACAAGGCGGATGGCCTTGGCTATATTACGGTTAGGAAAACCAAGACAGAGGTGGGATGAGCCATCCAGCAAGATTGGGACAACTACAGGGCTGTTTATAGGGTAGCGTGAATAACAGGAAATAAACAAAGAGAAACAAAGGAATAAGAACAAGGTTGCAAAGCTTGGTGTCGGCTATTATTGGAGAAATGCAGGCAAGAGCCATTGAATAGAATGCCAGTGGCTTCTTTTAATCCTGTCACCACCCCAGCAAAAAAGGAAAAAAAGGCTCAGGAGGTTTAAGGAAGGAGCTGGCATCTCCCTTAGCAAGGGAGTCAGAAACTGTGAGCCCCCAGAGTCATGTATCAGAATGAGTGTCAAATAGGACCTGGGCTTAGATTCCTGCCTCAGCTGAGAAACTTACAGGGTGACCTTGAGCCAGTCACTCTGCATCAGCCCAAGCTGAGGCAATCAACAAACGGCATCATTTGCCACACAATCACAGGAGAGCAGAATGCGATGTCATCCACAGCCTCAGAAACAGTCCTGACATCTTAATGAAAGAGTCTGGAAAAGGAGAAGCTGCTGTCATCATGAAAAAGTTGGAATACATTACAAAAGACTGAGAGGCAATTATCCAGCACCATATTTGTCGTGACATGTAAGATAACAGATCCACTTCAGGGCTCACAACCAGCTGCTGCAGATCAGATCACTGTGCCTGAGACTGTTTGAGAGGAGCCCCCAGAATAACCTCCTTTACCATCAGGTTCTTTGGGGCCAGATCACGATCCTCACAGGTGCCTTCTGCTGAGCTTGAGGAAGCAAATGCCTCTCTCAGTACCACACACTAGTCCAGTACTGCAGGACACACACCAGGTGGGAGAGCTAGAGAGAGAGGAGTGCTCAATTTCAGGCCCAGAGAGTTGGCCCTTTAAGAAACTGGAGTTCTCAGCAAGGAGGAGGTTGTCTGGAGGTTGAGGTTTAAGAGCCCTCAGACTGCTCTTAACCTGTGCAGGAGCAAATTGCTCACTCAGAGCTATCCATGGTCCTGCAACTCCTGACCTGCCTTGCTGCCTTCTCCATGGGATCCGGCAGCAGACTAGAACACAGCCATATTTTACAGGCTCTAGTGAAGAATACCAGAAAGAATCACATATCCTGATGAAGGAACTTACTACAGATATGCAGAAGCAATCCTATACTGACACATCCAGAGAGCCTTGGCCATTTTTTACTACCCAAAATAAAGAAGCCAGCAACTATTGTTGTGTATTCATGTTATCACCGTCTGGTTATATTAACTCCATTTTCGGACCACATGCCACCAATACTCCGAGTTACTTGTGGAACACTACTGATTTCCTGATGAAACTACAGCACATTGACAGTCTGCCAGAATATACCACCATAGTGACCATGGATGTTGCGGCTCTTTAATCAATACCCCCCTCCCATAAGCCATCAGGAATATCATCCCTGATACAACATATCTAGCTTCCAAATCCGACCACTTTATATTTACCCACAACTGAAGACACCTTGTTCATATGTGTCAGGGGTTCAGGAGCAGAGACGCAGAGAAGGGAGGAAGCAGAGAGCGAGGGGGAGGAATCCGAAGGGAAAATGAGTGATGATGACGACCCGAGATCTCCAAGCCTAAGCAGTGAGTCAGAGGACTCCCAAAAGGGAGCCCCAGTGAGCAGAGCAAGGGGGGGATCCGGGGGGACACCCCAGGAGGAAGGGAACAGAGGAGATTCAGAGAGTAGAAGCTGGAAGTCGGGACCCACGCTCATAACTGAGGGCGGCAGCAGCTGGAAGTCGGGACCCACGCTCAAGACTGAGAGCAGCAGGGAGGAAGGTAGCCAGGCATCGGGTTCCGGAGGCTGGCAGCAGGAGGGAGGGCACGAGTCAGGGGTGGTCACGCCCTCCTCAGAGAGCGAGGCAACGGTTAAGAGGAAAGTAGAGAGTTGGGCGCGCGCGCCAAGTTCAAATGCAGCGGAAGCTGGAGCAGTAAGCAGCCCGGAGAGTGAGCCAGGTCCCAAAGCCCGCCGACCTAGGGCAGAAGGTGTAGAGCTGCACGCTGCAGTTCGGAAATGAAACCTGTAACTTAATAAAGACTCTTATAAAGTGAACGCTGGCGGACTTGGTCCTATGTGAGCTGGGACTGGGTGGCAGCTCTGACAGTAAGACCCGTCTCACAAAAGCTTCGGACACCTGATATCTCGCAGCGGAGAGAGAGGCAGCTGGAGGAGGGGATCGGTGTTTGGGAGCAAGCTCACGACGGTTAGCAGAGATGACGGAAGCAGAGACAGTTGCAGCGCTGCAACAGGCAGTTACCCAATTGAACGCGGAGGTACTGGCATCCAAGAAGAGGGAGGAGGATGCGGCAGCCGCCTACAGAGATCTCCACGCCAGGTTTGAAGCATGGGTTAAACACGGGCAGCCAGGACCCAGACCGGAGGGGGTTGGGTTGGCACGGAGAGCAGGAGGGCTTGTGGCTCACTTCGATGGGAATTTACAACAGTACCCCAATTTTCGAGCAGACGTAATGTGCGCACTGCAACTGCTGGCAAAAGACTTTAGAGATGAGGAAGAGAAAGTGGGGTTCATACTATCCCATTTGCATGGGGATGCTAAAGCGTGGCTACGCAATTTGTGGAGGGATAAAGATCCGGCGCTTCAGAATGCAGATGCCTTTATCAAAGCGATGGATGCGTGTTTTTTGTCTACTATTGATGTGGATCTTGCCCGACGGGAGATTCATGGACTAAAACAAGGGAGGGCAAGCGTCCGGCAGTACCACGCCAGCTTTTTTGCGCTGGTCAGTGCCTTAGAGTGGGAACGGGATTCGCCCCCTGTCAGAGACCTGTTCTGGGAGGGTCTAAGCTCTGCGGTCAAGGATGAGATTGCAAGGGGGGAGAGGCCCCGAAGCACGCAGGAGGTGGTCCAAAGGGCGCTGACTGTGGGGGTGAGGCTGGAAGAACGTCCATGGTGCAGAGATGAAGGACGTGGAGGGCGCGAAGCAGCGAGAAGTTTCTCTTTCATTCCAAGAGAAGCAGCGCGTGCGCAATCCACACCTCCGCCTGGAGGGGGAGGGGAACCGATGGAGGTTGGAGGTGCAAGGGCTCAGTCAGCAGCCAGAGCCCAAGCACCGACAGCAGTGAAAGCGAAGCCTCCTAGAGGGAACAGGAAGTGTTACATCTGCGAGGATCCAGGCCATTTGGCGAAAGAGTGTCCCCGGAGGCTCCACAAGCACACTGCAGCCTCAGCAATGGTGACTGCAGCAACGCAGCAAGGAGAACCACAGCAGGGAAACGACGATGTCTGGCTGGAGACAGAGGCACTGGGGCCCAGCCAGACGCATCAGTGAAGCAGTCCCCAGCGATCTTGCAACCCACGGACCCCCTCCCACCCAAACCAGTAGTGCAGCTCACAGCATCTCTCCAGCTACCCGATGGCGTCACTATCGAAGTGCCGCTTTCTGTGGATTCTGGAAGCAACGCAGACTTTATAGCGCAGGATTTTGTGGAGCAGCACGCTATACAGCTACTGCCTGCCACTCTGCCCCTGCAAGTCGTCACAGTGGATGGCAGAGAGTTGCTAGGGGGGCAGGTGGTGAAGCAAACGCCACCGATGGTGATGCGCCTTGGCAACCACAGGGAAGTCATCAGTTTTAATGTCACCCAACTGTCGGACACGCCCATTGTGTTGGGCATGAGTTGGCTGGACAGGCACAGTCCGACACTGGCTTGGTACCAGAGACAGCTGATCTTCGGCTCCTCTTATTGCGCAGAACACTGCATCCTGCCCAGACAGGAGGGAGAGGAGGAGGAATCACAACTGCAGTTGGGAACGTTGCAAGCAGTCCCCCACAAATACGCAGACTTTCTGGAGGTCTTCTGCGAGAAAGAGGCTGACAAGCTACCACCGCACAGGCAATATGACTGCAAGATTGACCTCCTACCAGGGGCGACGCTGCCGAAAGGGAAGCTGTATTCCATGTCTGAGGACGAATTACAGGAACTCAAACAGTTCATAGATCACAATTTGCAGCGCGGTTTCATCCGGGAGTCCAGGGCAGTAGGGGGCAGTCCTGTTTTCTTCGTGAAGAAGAAAGACACGCCCCAAAAAAGACTGGTGGTGGATTTTCGCCTCTTAAACAAGATGACCAAGCCTTCTGATTTCCCCATGCCCAGGATTGACGACCTACTAGCGACGGTGCGCAAGGGACGCGTGTTCACCAAGTTGGACCTGCGAGGTGCGTACAATCTCATCCGCATGAGGGAGGGCGATGAGTGGAAGACAGCCATGTTCACGCCTCTGGGCACCTACGAATACAGAGTGATGCCGTTTGGATTGCAAAACGGTTCTCACTGTTTCCAAGCTTTCATGCATCATGTGTTGGCGGGACTCCTTTACAAGAAGTGCGTCTGCTTTCTGGATGACATCCTGATATTCTCCGAATCGCAGCAAGCCCATGACCAAGATGTTCGGGAGGTGCTGAAGAGGCTGCAGCAGCATAGACTGTACGCCAAACTGGAGAAGTGCCAGTTCGACACGACGGAGGTGGATTTCTTGGGTTACAAGTTGTCGGACAAGGGGCTAGCCATGGACAGCGCCAAGGTTCGTGCGGTGTTGGATTGGAAGAGCCCGCGCAACCGGAAGGAGGTCCAGCGGTTTGTCGGCTTCGCCAACTTCTATCGCAAGTTTATCAAGGGGTTCGCGATGCAGACGGCGGCCATTACGGACACGCTAAGCTCCAAGAAAAAGAAATTCATCTGGACGGAGCAGGCGGAGCAGTCCTTTCAAGCACTCAAGCGTCTCTTCGCGTCGGAAGAGCAACTGCTGCATATCGACCCCAGCAGACCGATGCGGGTAGAGACAGACGCGTCCGATAGAGCAGTGGGAGCTGTCCTGCTGCAAAGGGACCCACAGGGGGTCTGGAGGCCGGGAGCGTTCTACTCCAGAAAGCTCAGCAAGTCGGAGCAGAACTACACCATCTGGGACAGGGAGTTGCTGGCCATTCATGCAGCTTTCAAGGCGTGGAGGCACTTCCTGATCGGCGCCAAGCACACGGTGCAGGTCTGCACGGATCACAAGAATCTGGAGCACTGGCGCACGGCTCAGTTCCTGAACCAGAGGCAGATACGTTGGGCGGAGTTCTTTGCTGACTTCAATTTCCGAATAGAGTACGTCCCAGGCGACACCAACGTCATGGCGGATGCACTGTCCCGCAAACCGCAATACCTCGAAGAGGCGACGCCAGCGGCAGCCATGCACATCTTCGCGCCAACAGCGTGGGCGTGCGCTTCAGCCACAGTAGACCTGGATGCGGTGCGGCGGGCGTTGCAGGACGACTCCTTCGCGCAGGCGAAGATGGCAGAGGTGCACAAGGGCACGGCGAAGGGCGACGAGTTCCAGATACGAGACGGCTTGCTCTTACGTAAAGGGGCCATCTACGTGCCGGGAGACGAACTTCGCGCCAGGGTACTGCAGCAGCTGCACGACGCACCCACGGCCGGGCACTTTGGCACGGAAAAAACGGTGGAATTAGTCGCAAGGGACTTTTGGTGGCCCAGACTGAGAGGGGAAGTCGCGGACTACGTTGCGAGGTGCGACACCTGCCAGAGGGCCAAACCGGTGCACAAACCACCGGCGGGACTGCTGGAACCGCTGCAAACGCCGTTTGAACCGTGGGAGAGGGTGGCCCTGGACTTTGTTACGGATCTACCCAGCTCGAGAGGCAAGACAGCTGTACTAGTGGTGGTGGACTTGTTCACCAAGATGGCACATTTCATTCCGTGTGCGAAGGTGGCCACGGCGGAACAAACCGCCAAACTGTTCATAGATCACGTGTTCAAAGTGCATGGTCTGCCGCGGTCTATCCTGTCCGACCGCGGGCGCCAGTTCGTCTCGAATTTCTGGCAGAAGCTGATGAGTTTTCTAAATGTCAAGGTCGATCTGGCATCAGCAAGACACCCGCAGACCAACGGGCAAGCAGAGAGGGTCAATGCCATCATGCAGCAGTACCTGAGATGCTATGCCAATCAACAACCTGCGACCTGGGTGGATTACCTGCCGCTCGCCGAGTTCGCTTACAACAACACGAAGCACGTGTCCACAGGGGTGACGCCGTTCTTCGCCAACAATGGGAGGAATCCCAGAACCTTCCCGGGACGGGAGAGAGTGGGGGACGGAGAACCACAGACGGCGGACGCGTTCGCGTCAGAGTTGCAGGCGGTACACGATCAACTCAGACGGCAGCTGGAGCTAGCTAAGCACGCCTACAAGGTGCAAGCTGACAAGCACAGGCGGGTTGGCGAAGAGATCCAAGTGGGAGACTGGGTCTGGTTGGCAGCCCACGCAGTGCCGACCAGGTCACTAGCCAAGAAGAAGTTGGGGCACAAGCAAATTGGTCCGTACCAAGTCGAAGCACAGATCAACCCGGTAGCCTTCCGACTGGTGCTGCCGGAGGGTTCCAGAATGCATCCGGTGTTCCACAGGTCGGTGCTCACTCCCTACAAGGCACCTCACAGATTCCAGGAGCCAGGGACGGCACCGAGTCCGTTCCGGGAGCGGACGGAGACGCGAGGGGTGACGCAGCAAGACCCCATCAACGAGGTCACGGAGATTTTGGACTCCAGATGGGGGGAAGAGGGAGTCGAATACCTCCTAGCCAGAGAGGGCACCCGGGCCAGCGCCAATAGCTGGGTGCCAGACTACGCTTTGGAGGAACCCCTGCTCAAGGACGAGTTTCATGCCCTTTTCCCACACAGACCCATGCCAGCGAGCTTCTTCGACGACTGGCTGTTCACGCCCACACTTTCTTCCAGCACGTTCCATGGATTCGACTCGGACGGGGAACCCGCACTGAGCACCCGTTCCCCAGAAGGATCGCCGGCGGGTTCGGCGTCAGACACCTCGTATTGGTGGGACGATCGACCGGAGGAGCAATGGCGCCGGAAGTGGCTGGAGATGCCAGGTCGAGCGACCGACGCAGAGACTGACATGGACGTGTTCGGGGAGGACCTTGGGTTCGAGCACGGCGGTACAGAGATGGAAGCGGAACAGGTCAACGTCGGCGACCGCGAGGAGGAAGACTCGGAGGTCTTCAGTTGGCGGCCAACCACGGGGAGCGAACTGTATCCGGCATTCCCTCCCGTGATGATGGAGCACCCAGCACCCACACCTGAAAGCGGGGAGGGGGGAAGGGGGGGCTTCGAGGGGGGGATGGATGTCAGGGGTTCAGGAGCAGAGACGCAGAGAAGGGAGGAAGCAGAGAGCGAGGGGGAGGAATCCGAAGGGAAAATGAGTGATGATGACGACCCGAGATCTCCAAGCCTAAGCAGTGAGTCAGAGGACTCCCAAAAGGGAGCCCCAGTGAGCAGAGCAAGGGGGGGATCCGGGGGGACACCCCAGGAGGAAGGGAACAGAGGAGATTCAGAGAGTAGAAGCTGGAAGTCGGGACCCACGCTCATAACTGAGGGCGGCAGCAGCTGGAAGTCGGGACCCACGCTCAAGACTGAGAGCAGCAGGGAGGAAGGTAGCCAGGCATCGGGTTCCGGAGGCTGGCAGCAGGAGGGAGGGCACGAGTCAGGGGTGGTCACGCCCTCCTCAGAGAGCGAGGCAACGGTTAAGAGGAAAGTAGAGAGTTGGGCGCGCGCGCCAAGTTCAAATGCAGCGGAAGCTGGAGCAGTAAGCAGCCCGGAGAGTGAGCCAGGTCCCAAAGCCCGCCGACCTAGGGCAGAAGGTGTAGAGCTGCACGCTGCAGTTCGGAAATGAAACCTGTAACTTAATAAAGACTCTTATAAAGTGAACGCTGGCGGACTTGGTCCTATGTGAGCTGGGACTGGGTGGCAGCTCTGACAATATGCTTTCCTTTATATAATGTGTTGCAAAGGCAATACTTGGGTCATATTGTAGGGAGAGATGGGGAGGTGAGGTCTGACCATGACTCAGTAATTAATCTTCTGGTGGACAAGATAAATATAAAACTGTGGAAACTGCACATTTTTTGTACAACTGTAGTAACTGATGGGAGGAGAAAAGTCTTAATAAAGAATGCTGTGTCTTGACTGGGAGATTCAGAATTCAAAGTTTGCTTCATGCCCTTATTCACTTAGGTTTTATATAACTTTATTCAGATTTGTGATGTTTTGTTTTATTTTATTCAATTATATTTTAATATTTGTTACAAGAGGACCATTTCTTTTTTAAAGGGGCATGTTGTGAACTGCCAGAGATAGCCAGCATTTTAAGTTTATACTGTAATTTAATTGGCTCTGAGTTAACTTCTGTTGATTTTACCTTATGTTACTTTCATATTGTTAAACTTCTGTTTGGTGATGGCTTAATAACTAGATACATCAGAAGTAACCAACATTACACCCTCCATGTAGCTGTGGAACTAAAACTCCCATCCTCCTTGACCATTGGCCGTGTCAGCTGGGGAGTAATGGAAGTTTTAGTCCAACAGTATCTGGGGGGCATCAGAATTTCTGTTCTTTTTTTTTATGAAATAGGGCTGCCATATGCCAGGGATTTTCCAGACGTTAGTGGTATTTCAAAGGTGGAAGTGATGTCCATGACAGCTTTTCCTGGATTTTCAGCAAGTAAACTGAAAAATTGTGTTTTCTTGGACTTTTGTTGTTGTTGTTTTGTTGTTGTTGTTTTTTTGCAACTTTGGGGTTTGTCTTAAAAAAGCTCAACTTTTGGGCTTTCCTATAAAAGCTCCCCCTTCATGGATCACTGCCTTGTCGTGGTGAAGGGGCTTGGATAACTCCAGGAAGCTATGAGCTATGCCGTGCAGGGCCACCCAAAACGGACAGGTCATAGCTGAGAGTTTAGACTAAATGTGATCCGCCTGGAGAAGGAACTGGCAAACCACTCCAGTATTTTGCCAAGAAAACTCCATGGACATAAAAAAGGAGAAGCTTTGAGAAGAAAGTGAGAGTTTCCAAGGCATGCTCTGGTTCAAGTTGAACACGACTAAGACGACTAAACAACAACAACGAATAAAAGCTCAACAATTTTTGGGGTGTCTTGGTTTTTACTTTTTGAAATATGGCAACCCTAAAATAGTTTTATGAGTAGCTACATTTTTATAATTGGTTTCACACTACTTATTTTTCTATTGGCTTGTATTTGTTTGTGAACCACCTTGGTGTATTTCTAGAAATCAAAAGTGGTATATAAACAACAACATTTAGTTCGAATAAAAAGATGGAAAATGACTCCAGGCAGCAGCCGTACTCAAAACTGAGATTTGGATTGAGCTATTCATATACACAAGGCAGATTTTAATGCTTCCAGCCATTTAAAGGAAAACAACATGACAAGGCCAACTGCATAATTTATGATTGCTTGTTAAATAGGTGTTATGTACTATTCAGCAATTCCCTGGATTTAGTTCTTAAACAAAAGGCAAAAAATTTACAAAGCAAATCTGCCAAAACTTCTTTCAGAGCATTTAGCTCTTACTAGCATAACTTTTGTTTCCCTATGAAAAGATTGCTATAACTGTCAAAAAAGGTTTATTGTATGTGTATTCTACTTCCTCCCCTCAAGGGAATTTTTAAAATTTCAGACAGGAGGTAACAGGCCTGCAAGTCTCAAAATGAGCTTTATTGGTTATGCCACCAATAAAACTAAATGTAACTTAAAAATTAATGAAGAAAGAAACAGAATTATAACATCAACAGTATTCATACTTCTGGGTGTTGATTTTAGAAAATGCATTTAGCGTTCATTTGAAGTACTATAGTGCTGAAGCACTTGCAGTTTATCTGTCACATTTTTGAGCAGTCTGGAGGGGGTAAAATTAATTACTATTGCCATTCATTAATCTGAATAATTTTATACTGCACATGTATCCCTTAGGAAATGTAGCAAAGCAGCATCAGAAATGAAGTGTGTGTTTGTGTGTGTTTGTGTATTGGAATTCAACATCACACTATTCTAATCATTTAAACTTTGCAAGCATTCCTGCTTGCCAGACGAAATGTTCCCCCCTTCTCCTCCCCCCACCATGCTCTGGTCTCAGGGCTCTCAATCCCCAAATCCAATTTGCAGGCAGTGTGGGAGAAGGAGAGGGAGAGGAAGTCCTATTGCCATAGTCTTTGTGTATGGCTTCCGCTGATGGGGCTGGTTAGGTGGACCCCACTCATATGTTTTTATTTCTAGGCCAATAGCACAAGTATACATTAAAGAAAACGCAGAGTAATTAAATGGCGCTTACTCCATTCAATAGAGGGCCTGGTTTCTTCAAGGCTCTGGAATCAAACACAGATGTCACTTGAAGTTACAGCATTAAAGTGTAACTATTATAAAGCTCCGTTGTACTTAATTCACTGTTTTCTTTTTGTTTCGGGCATAATAGCAATTTTGCATATTCCAGAAATTCTGCATCATCCCACATTAAGAATATAAAATTATGGTTTGGGTCAGATTCAATATACTCAGGTCTTCTTGCTGTTTCTGAATAATCAGAAAGAACTGACAACTTAACAAGGACAGGACCTCCTGTAGTACCTTCTTGCAGCTAAACATCCTGTGAGGCAGCTACCTGACCTTTTCAAGATTTTGGATTACCTTCACTGCAAACCCTATTTTATAATTCATTGTTCTTCACAAGTCCATGTAGTCATGTTCTCTACATGAAAGCAGTCCCAAATCATTGTCATACCTCCCCAATACAGGCATATGTTAGTGTGAACTAAGCTGCACGTGCAAGGCCAGTCCTTACATTTGGCAGAATGAGATGGCTGTTTGAGGTACGCAGGTGCAGGGGTGAGGACTGGTGGGGAGCTGTTGATGCCCACAGTTGTGGGCACCATGTGGCCTGCACTGTACCCTCTAAACTACCCATCTGCTCTCAGCTGCAGTGGAGACAACCACCAGTGTTCAAGTAAGATTAAGCTACCAGTCCAAGAAAACTGGAGGGTGAGTGTTGCTGCCTTGTTCTTTGCCTCAGGCAGCAACATATCTTGAATGGCAACATGAAAAGGTGGTTTATTTATTTTTAAAGGAGCAATTAGGTAGTTCAAGGGTGCAAGGGGGACTTCACATTGCTTGAAAATGCTGGTGCTCAAATTGTGGGAGACTTCCAGGAAGTAGTATACCAGTTTTAGAGCAGCTAACAAGAATTCCACTTTTTCTCTATCCCTAGTTACATTTGCAGGTAACTGAGAATGTAGTCTTGGCAGATACTGGATTCAGTTTGTGAGATTTCTGGGCACAACAGAGGATACTACCACTCTGGGCTCATTCAGGGAAAGCCACACAGGTTCCCGGAGCTCAGCAAAGAGACCATTACTACTTGGCTTCAGTTGCTAGCAAGGTGTCAAACAAATCCACAAGGTCAGCATTGTGAATATGCCTCACTTCAAGGTTTATTGAGGGTACTAAGAGGCCCCAAACCAGGTATTCTGCCTGCATTCCTTGCCATCTAAGCATGATATTATTTACTTTTTTGCTTCAGTAATATTTCTTATAACACTACAATTTTGATTTGTGCACAGTTCATAGTTTCCATCAAATTTATCTTTGATGTCATTTAAATTTCTAAAGGTTTTCATCTGGTTTTATATTACAATAACATCCATTTGATTTATGCTCCTTGTTTTCTATGCTTCTGGCAAGCCCCCTTTCATTAGTCACATGAGAAATCTTGCCCCAACCTTTATAGTTGCTCTTTGGAGATGTACTAGAGCTTTTCTTTTCAGCTAAACACTCCTCTGAGATGGAATGACCAAAATGAAACCAAGCATCTAAACTGAGAGCAGGAACAACCTGTGCCCAAGAAACATCTCTCAGTTTTATTTATTTCTCCCAACTCTGCTCAGTATGTGTGTGTGTGTGTGTGTGTGTGTGTGTGTGTGTGTGTATATTACTGCAGGAATTTTCTGGCACCAAAATGACAAAGCTGATATCAAGAGAACCTCTTGGGGAAGCTCCAGCTCTTTCTCCTCCCTCTATGTGCCAACCTTCTCTATGGAAAAAGACAGGCTGCAGGGTTCTGGGACTGCGTGTGTGTGTGTGTGTGTGTGTGTGTATGTTTATTTTAAAAACCCAACAGATATAATAGTGTACTCTTCATAATACTGCACATTGTAATTATTCTGGTTCATTAAGAAATGCACAAAATAAATGTGCTATAATAGATATACGACATATCCTACTGCAGTCTTCTTTCCTTGGCAAAATTTTTAAGAACAGGTACTAGAGAAACCTCCTGCTTGCTTCCGTGAAGAGGAGGTTAAAGGGTGATATGATAGCCATGTTCAAATATATAAAAGGATGTCATATAGAGGAGGGAGAAAGGTTGTTTTCTGCTGCTCCAGAGAAGCGGACACGGAGCAATGGATCTAAACTACAAGAAAGAAGATTCCACCTAAACATTAGGAAGAACTTCCTGACAGTAAGAGCTGTTTGACAGTGGAATTTGCTGCCAAGGAGTGTGGTGGAGTCTCCTTCTTTGGAGGTCTTTAAGCAGAGGCTTGACAACCATATGTCAGGAGTGCTCTGATGGTGTTTCCTGCTTGGCAGGGGGTTGGACTCGATGGCCCTTGTGGTCTATTCCAACTCTATGATTCTATGATTCTATGTGATTGACAAAACAGAAAGAGAGGAAACAGAAAAGAATCCAGGATCTCTCTTGAAATAATGAACTATTCTTGTCACAGCGAAATGACCATATTACTGAAATTCTACATTATCAGTTCTCTGCTACACAATGAATCATCCTGTCTGTGGTTTGCAGGTTGAAAAATTCTCAGAATTAGGACAGAATGGATGTGCACTTTTTGAATCCCAGTTAAAAGCAAGCATCCCTCCATCCAAAGAGGAAGGCAGAGGACACATAATTAGAGCTCATCACAATGAATTGTAGTCATGTCTGGCCAAGGATTGGGGCAGCAGGGTCTGGTTATGACTTAATTAATCTAGTCTGCAAAGAACTGAATGCTAAAGGAGGAGCTTCAGTGCCTAGTTCTTGAAGGACAAAGGTGCCAGTGGGACTGATATTAAGAGTCCTCTCTCCCAGAGACCTAGAACAAGATGAAATGTTATGCATTTCCTATACAGACATTTCTGAGTAAAAATTTACAAAAATGCATGGAAATGTGTCACATCTATCAATCACAGGCACACACATTCCCCCTTTGGCTGTGCTTACACACATTTATTTATTTTTTATACTTACAAAAGTATTAATATGCTGCTATTTATACTGTAGAATCAGGGTGGTGTACAGCAGTAAAATGTAAAACATCAATAAAAACAGTATAATGCAATCATTAAATGATTTACCAGTAAAAGAAAAGCTACTAATCATTGCTACCTATTGCAACTTTGTGCAACAAAATGCACACATTTCATTATTCTTTTCTACATGGAAATGCTCTCCATACAGGAGAATTCATTACATTTGAAGCAGATCTTAGCTTTAAATGCAGAACCTGAGCAGATCTCACTATGAGCTTCGCAGGCAAGTCAGAATTCTGTCATAGCTGTTCCAGCACATCCCCTTTTTCTAACACTCTGGATCTTGTGTTTAAAGGGAGCATTATTACAAATTGATTGTGCCAGTTAAGATGAAAAAGGAACTTCAGGCCAGCCAGTTTTTGCTGGCCAGGGGAATGTATTTTGTTTGCTTGTTTACTCCAGGCAAATTCAAATCTCTTGCTACTCTCAATGCCTTGTCCAAATGCTGGGAAAACATTATAGTTCATTTATAATGCAAAGGGGAGATAAAGCTGGCTTACCAATCTATTGTCTATGTAGAAAGGTGCACAGATCCCCATCGGTTTGGCTCAAAGAATCCCCTACCCATCAGTGAAAAGGAGAAGAAGAAATTGAGGGAAGTACAGAGGGTGGCACCAACTAATAGGCTCAAGAATGAAATCTAATTGATAGTGTTATCCATGAATGCTTCAAAATCATCCCAAAATGGTCCCAACATGTGGGGTCAAACCAGCCTGTTTCATTCATATATAGTTCATCTATATGGGCAGGGAGGACAGTTATTGGTTTGTGTTGGGGTTTTTTTTGTTGTTGTTCTTGTTTTTATCTTGTATGTTGTGCTTTTATGTTGTAATTTGATGTTGTGAATCATCAAAGTTTCATTGGCCATTTCAGGCACTATTTCTGGTGATACTAAACCCTGAGCAACTTGGGACCCAAATACCTGAAGGAGCATCTGTATGAATTTGCCTGTTCTTTAAGACCTTCTCCCAAGAGCTTTCTCTATGGTACTTCCTTCATATGAAGCATGAAGATCACCTACACAGGAGACAGCTTTCTCAGCAGCAACGTTCTGATTATGGAATGTCTCGCCCTGCTAACATTCAGCCTCCAGGCAAAGATGTTTTTGTTAACCCAGGCATTTTAAACTATTTTATTGATTTAATCAAGCAGGTTTTGGGCTGCTATCATTTAACTGTCAGGCAAATGCATTTTTGTTTACCCAAACACTGTAAAGTACTGTATTGATTTACTATAACAAGTTTTAGGCTGCAGTCCTATATACACTTATGACTTGTCCACATTTCTGTTTGTCCTATGTTTACTTCCATTTGTCCCGTGTTTTCTACGCATGTGTCCAAGAGGTTTTTCTTTTGTCTCACCACTTTCCCCAGGAACTCACCCACTGTTTACTGCTGAATCAGAACAAACGTTAATCCCCAGAAACTTGATTGATTCAGTGGTAAACAGCGGGTTTTCCTGGGGAAAGTGATGAGACAAAAGTAAAGCCTCTCCGACCTAGAACTCACAGTAGAAAAGGAAGTGGACGAGCCCATACCTATCTTCTTTTCATATAAAAGGTAAAGGGGACCCCTGACAATCAGGTCCAGTTGTGGCCAACTCTGGGGTTGCGGCACTCATTTCACTTTATTGGCCGAGGGAGCCGGCGTACAGCTTCCGGGTCATGTGGCCAGCATGACTAAGCCACTTCTGGCAAACCAGAGCAGCACACGGAAACGCCGTTTACCTTCCTGCCGGAGCGGTACCTATTATCTACTTGCACTTGACGTGCTTTCGAACTGCTAGGTTGGCAGGAGCAGGGAGCTCACCCCGTCGTGGGGATTCGAACTGCCGACCCTCTGATCGAGTCCTAGGCTCTGTGGTTTATCTTCTTTTCATATAGGCATGCATATAATTGTACTTTTAGTCTTTTGTAAGGTTTTGTCTGCTGGTTTTATCTTCTGTTCTCTTGGGTTTTGTTGCAGGGTGTGTATTACACTTTCCATCATCCTGAAATCTGGTATTATGAAAGGCGGCATAGTTTTTAACAAATTACATATCCAGGGCACAAGTTATGGGAACCTTTTACAAAGGAGAGGCATAAGAACATGGCAGACCGTATGTGTTTTAGAAGTAACAGTTTTTTGTTGCTAATTAATGTAGCTCAAGTTTCCAATTCCTAGGCAACAACAACAAACTTTTGTAAGCCAAAATCAAATGATTTGCTGACAGCCCTACACAAACAATACTGCAAAAACAGAGCATAACAAATTATTAGGTAATAGCATAGAAGCTATAAGACCTGGGCAACCAGTCACAGGCAATTTTTCAGCTCTAGAGATAATGACTTTCATATGCCAAGTAAAAAAAAGAGGAGAGCAAGAGAATATTTTGAAATGACAGTTTGCCGCAAATTAAGGGGATTCAAATGACCACATTTCTCTTATTGTGAATTAATTTATGCAACCCAACCACCACAGCACAGTCACAATGGAACTGTACAAACTGAAAGGCAGAACACAGCCAGATACTATGTTTTCAGCAAACTATTTTTAGCAGGTTGCAAAAAGATTGGCAATATCAGAAGAAACTATGTACTGCATCCCTTTTGGCGACTCCCTTCCATACAACTTCCAGGGACTGAAAAAGTTAAAAATCTATGGGTTGGATACAGATCTGTTGTTCCATGATTAGACAGACTCCTTCAGTTTGCAGGACTGTGCCAGATGCAGCAGAGGCTCTTGTTATGAGAACTGGATGCTCACACAGGTGGAAAAACAGCCTCCTGCTATCCTTGGTGCCACCTCCCACACTGTTCTGGAGGTTCAGGGCCTCAGAGGGTTGAAGGTGGAGGTGGGAGAGAAAAACCAGAAAACACACCTCTCATGCAATCTTATCTTGCCTGAACTCCTCCATATGTAAGATCCATAACTCACGATGCAAAGAAAGCAAAATCCACTGAAAATCCATGGAAAGGTAGATACCTTTTGTGCATTCTACAGATTCCTGGGTGCCATCACTTTTTCTGCCATGTGACATTCTTTTACCCCTAACCCAGATATTTTATTCTGATTCTGAACTTTCCGCCATCACAGATTCCCTCCATTATCTATCTATCTAATCTATCTATCTGCATTAGGCACTAAGGCACTAATGATTGGTGGAATCACAACAGAGAATCTATGGAGTCTGATAGAAAGATCAATCATTTAAGTGACAGGGAGAAAATAAGGATTGCAGCCAAACATGAAAGCACTTGCTAATTCAGAATACATTTGACTTTAACAGAGGTTTTTGGTAAAAGGAAACTTACTATTTGCTCAAGTCAGCGACTAAAGCAAAAATAAAGACACATTAAAATGTTTCTTCTTCAGCAGCTTAAATTTCTCATAATTAGGATCAACACACTTGACCACTTTAAACTGAACAGCAAGCCACTGAGTTTGTCTCTGCAGCAACTATATTAAATTTAGATCACTTTTTAAGAATGCATGCTTTTCTAAAGGAAAAAGGCTGCTAAGTTTGTGTAGATACAATTTCTTTGTTGTTGCAATGTAAATATATATTTATTATGTTTGTGCCTGTTCCCATGCCCTACTGCAGCCTTTGTTGACTGCGGCTTATGGAAGTTGTAGTCCAAAACATATGAATGGCATTAGATTGGCAAAGGCTGTCCTATGGTAACCAAACCTGGGACCAGGCCTAAGTACATGTAACTGACATAGCAGCACATTCCTTCCCTGTAAACTCCACCTACACTTCCCATTGGTGGTACTATACCATTTTATAGATACATCGATGTCTGCCCATGATCCAGAGGAACTAGGAACTCACATGTCTTGAGGGAAAGGCGTAGTTCCAGTAGAGAAGGAGTTTATGAAAGACAAAATGCTATCAAATCCAGATACTGAAATCAGCAATGCCGTCCACTGGACTAGAGTTATACAAATCTCTCAATTTCATTGCCTCTCATTTTTCCAATACTTCTCCCCATTTCCTTATCTGTTCTAGATTGGAGAATTTTAAGAAGTCTGGATTTCAAAATGATACCTTTGTTTTGGTTCATCCATTGGTTCAGGAAGCACAAATTAGGCAGGTTAACAAACCAAACAAATTTCTTCTCCAATCCTTTACTTGAGTGAACAGCTCAAGCCTTCCAGGAGATCTACTCATCAATTATCCAAACCCCACACTCCCCTGTGTATTCTTGCATTATGCATTGAGCTGAGCTGAGAGGCAAGGCTTCGGGGGGTGCAGGACCTTTCAGCCCAGGACAGAACATCAATATAGGGCTCAGTAAAGTTCTGCAGCTTTCAATAGTGATCTGTCAATCTTAGAACTGATCCATCATCCAGCTGATCTCCCTTTGATTCAGACTAGGACTCAGTTCTCAAAGAAGCAGAAGAGGCAGTAAATCTGTTTCTGGTTTATTGTATCAGTTTTGACTCCTAAGTACCATGGAGGAGAGTCTGAAACTAGTTTTCTTCCCCACATGCCATTTTACTATATGTAGGGATCAATTTTTACTGGGGTAGCATTCCATTATGTAACATTTTACACCTGGACCTAAGTGAAACAGTTCAGACACTAACTTACCTGTTCAATTGCCATTGGTAACCATTAACTGCAGAACTGCTATTGATATCTTTCTTTGCCGCCTACTCTCTTCCCCACCAATTACCAGTTGTGATTTGAGGACCCAATCCCCACTTGGGGAATAAAGACACGTGGACACAGTATATTAGGTTAATGGGCTAGAAAAGGCCACAACTTTATTGATTACAGCATGTGAGAAGGTATTGGCTTAGGCATTGGACCACAGAAAATTTGACTCCACCCACTCGGAGAGGGGTAAGTCAGATGAGGGGTTAACCACCAGTCGGGGGAGCCTGTTGATGCAAATACAACTATAAGCTCTCCCCTGATGTCACCGAGGGTCGTGCCATGGCTCCCCACCACACAGGATCCACGACCGCTGGATTCCTTTAACGGAATACCCATAAGTGAAGGGGTAGGCGATGGCCGCACCTTGCTCTTCCATACACCAACAACACATTCCAATGCCTAACCGCCAAATACCAAGAAAGTTGTGACGATTGCTATGAGGTAGGCGAAAAAAACCAAGAGGCCGGTGCCAATTTGCCAATTGGAAAAAACTCCTACCAGGCCCCCTGGGCAACCAGGGCAACCAACCATGGGTCCATAGCAAAGCCGAGCGAGAAGCTACGCTGTACAGGGAGTGGTGGGTGGGTGACCCGTGGAGAAAACGGGAGCACAATGGCGGGGAGAGCTGGCACGGGTGCATTTGAGTGGCTAAATCACGCCCCCGCGGTGTCTCCTGATTGGGTGCCCAACTGGGAGGCGTGGCGCACCAGCGAAACTGATAGGGCAGGGGGCAGATGCCCCCTGCGCGACGCTGGAATCGTCTCCCGGTCACAACCCCTCCCCTCTGGAAGGAGGAGAGGCTTTGCCATAACCTTCTGTCAACCCATTATCAAAGTCAAGGCTCAGAGGAACTCGCCTTGGTACCTATGGGGCCCAGGCAGCCAAACCAACGCCTTCCTTTTAAGGAACCCAAGATGGATATAGACTTTCTCATTTTACACTCACTACTGCCCTGTGAGGTAGGTTAGGTCAGGAAATACTGACTGGTTTCCATGGCTAAGCAGGGATTTGAATCCAGGTTTTCCTGGCTCAGGTCTGATAGATACTTTGTTCATTCCTCTGGTTTGATTCATGATTGCTTTCAGGAGGCATTAAGTATCAGTAAGAGGTATCAGTAAGAATGATAACTATATACCATCACTGGTCATGGTGTGCATCACTGGAAATCATGTCCCAACTGCCTCGCCCACAATAAGGACAAATGTGAAAAAGGGGAAGAGGAAAAAAGAACCCACATTAGCTGCAAAATCAGTGAGCCTATACACAAGCTGACGTATCCACCTGGTTGGCTCCTGAGTGCAAACTGCACTTGAAGATTGATAGGTTGCATTGCCCTGGACCAATTTCCCTTGAATACTTGCATTTCTCTGGAACAGTCTCACTTGTGTCCAGTCTTAAATGGGTGGTTGCTGGCCTGTACGTTACCTTCAGCCCCCCAGTCATGCTAAGTTAGCTTGTCTATGAAGCTCAGAAAGTATAGACCCCTAAATACAACAACAAGCCAAAGGTGATGCCAGCATGGTTAAATATCAGGATTAAGGATAATCCACATAGCTGCCTGCTTTGTATTTAAATGCCAATCTACTATGGTCTGGAGTTTCAAATTTCTGTAGGAATATTTCCATTACTAAATCCAGATGTAGATTTTATCTCATGGAGCGGGTCAACCTTCCATAATTCTTTCTGCCCTTCACTATATTTAGCATAAGATCTGTTTCTTAAATTCCCATTTTGGTATTGCAGTGTTGCAAATAGTTCCAACAGGCATCTATAATTCAGGCATGCATTTTGCCCCTTGTCCGGTCATCTAGGGTGGGGGCAACCATTAAGTATACATTTGCTGACCCTGGGCAAACAGATGAATGGTAAAGAATGCCCCTTTCTGCTGTTAGCTTGCTCACTGCATCACTCCTGGCGCAAGGCAGACACAAAACAAAAGAAGACACGTAAAAAATGAACACAAAGTAGTAAGCACTGAAGTTGGCACAGATAAGATGGCAAAGTAATTACGTCTGAATTCCTCCAGAGTAATTACACCAGAATTGGATGTAATTACTCTGAGAGAAGTTGAAAGGGATTATGGGCAAACACGACATTATAAAACATTTAACCTGATTTCTTGGTTTGCTTATAATTTAAAGTCGCCAGCCTTTTACAAAAGTATGCTTTTCTGCTGAATGCTCTTTATGTAGCAATAAGCCAATATCTCCACTATCTGAACTCATTGCATGCAAACTTAAAACATCCAGCACTGGAACATCAAAACATAAAGAGATAAGCTTTTTAAGTCTCCTTAGTGTTGCTTTTCAATTGCTAGCTTATGTGATCAGTTGGCTGCTTGAACCACTCCCTGAAGGAGGAGGTCATTCTTATTTTCAGTATGTTTTAACACTACCATTGAACACATGCCACGAGCTGAAGCTTGTCACTCAAGGTCATACCCCAAGTGCAAAGACTAGAGAGTCCAATTATTTATTTAGGGAAATTGGACCCCATATTTTGCAATGAAACATGACAGTTTCCTTATGCTATATGGCAGGGGTCCTCAAACTTCTTAAACAGGGGGCCAGTTCACTGTCCCTCAGACACTGTTGGGGGCCGGACTATAGTTTGAAAAAAATATGAACAAATTCCTATGCACACTGCACATATTTTATTTGTGGTGCACAAAAAACAGGAAAAATGTTTAAAATGAATAACCATTTTAATCAACATAAACTTATAAGTATTTCAATGGGAAGTATGGGCCTGCCTTTGACTAATGAGATGGTCATTAGATGGATATCTAAATAGGAAACAATTTTTAAATTTTTTTTTGGAGAATCATTTTCCAAATCACAGAAGCATTGGAAGGGGCCACCATAATCATAGTCCAACTCCCTGCCATGCAGGAATATTTTATGACCCTGAGACTGAGCTAACCAACAAGAAATACTGGGGAGAATCTGCAGCCACAAACAGTACGTTCTTAGCACACACTTCCTATTTATTGTGCGTGTGTGTGTATCATAAGGATTCATTGCTTGCCCTTTGCATCTTGTTGCTTGAATAATTTGCATGGTTAATTTATCATCAACCTTGCACTGTATCAAAACAGACCATGAGCACTACATGCACCACCACCATGGAGCATCACTTACAATAGTAGCAAAATATTGCATGGATGTGGTTACAGATGAGCAAACATTACAGTCATAAGCTGATGTATGCATATGCACTCTCGGTGTCCTTTAACATTCTCTTCTGGTGGAGAAAATAGACTGGCAGTCACCACAGACCTTTATTGTAAATACAAAGAGCAGTTTAGCTCTCTCCTTGCTGCACAGGGTGCAAGCACATCAAGGCTGGCTTCTTAAGCTATTTCCTCTGCAGGTACTTTCTTTAATACAGTTGTTTTCTACCTGTGCTCAGTCTGTGGGGCCTGCTATACAGATGGCCTTGCTGCATGGCAGAACTTGGCAATGCTTAGACTTCTTTAACTCTGTTGTTTTCAAGTACTATTTGTCCATTAAACTTAAATCCTTTGAGAATTAAGGATTTCCTCTTAATCTTAATAACAGAACTTTTGAATGATTACAGTCATGACAAAATTTCCATGAACCCCCCTGGTCTAAGTGTGATAAAACATGACCCACTTTAAAAGGAACCTGGGCTAAAAAAAAAAAACTCTGTTAAGATATGAGGGTCCAGGATTCTTGAGGCTCTTGTTGGGGACAAAGGATTGCACTGGGAAGGTCAGGTAAGAGCCTTGCTGTGTAGTCCTCCAGGGACAACTCCAATTTACATGGGGAAAGAGCAAATAGCAAAACTTATTCATCTAATCCAAAAATAGATTTCTTGTGTCTGTGTGTGCACCCATGCCATTAGATTGTTCACTGTTCCAGTAGACACTGTGAGAAGGTTAATAGTTCAATAATCCATTCTTTTTCACTGTTAAGATATCTCTGGAGATTTCCCAAGGATAGAGTAACTTGTCTCTTCTCAGTCAATATAAAGGACTTGCCCAATATGAATACAGCATATAGCATACAGACATCTCCATGAGATATCCCTGGATATATTATTTTGGAATAAGCTAAGAACCAACATAATAAATAAGCAGTATATTGAGCAGTACAACATAAGCATCCATTTGCCTCATCTGTCTCCCCAACACCAATTCTTTGATTATAATCTATCAGACATGACAGAAAGTTGTATGTGCCATGAGATTTTCGTGTAATTCAGCTGCCTTGTAATCATTTTAAAAGGCTATTGAAAGGCAGGGCAAGAATTACAGGGGTATCCTGTTCTGAACATGAGCAGGAGCCCATAGACAATGGATGCCTAAGTGTACCTTAGAATGGGCAGGTAGGACCTGGTAATAGTTGCAGGACCTTGGGCAGCTCCAAGCAGACAATTGGTTTCAACTGGATCTTCACAGATGAGAGACTCTCAAGCTCCACTTCCTTCTTGAAGAGAGGGAAGTCTTAAAGGAATAGTCTTCTAGCCTAGAGAATAGCACTCTGTCACTTCTCAATCTGCTCCTGCCTTGTTAAGTTGTCTGAGCTGGTCACTGGGCAGCAATGAATAGGCACTAATGAGTACAAAGGGAGACCATTTCCTCAGAGGAATATGGCTCAGGGTACTTTCTCTAGGGGTTCCAGTTCAATAAGCTCTCAGCTGACAAGCTCCAGATCAGTTCTAGGACCTGAAATGAGCACCACTTATCTTCCTAAACCAGCTGATTCAGAGTCCTGGCTGCTGCTCAGGGTCAGAGTCATAACAGAGGAAGACCTGAACCTAAGAGGGAGGGCACACATGTCACATTTACAAGGTCCCAAGTTCAATCTCCAATTAAAAGGTTAATGGGGAAAAATCTCTGCTTGAGACCTTGGTGAACTGCTGCAAGCATGAGTAGAAAATATTGGGCTAAATGGACAACTAGTCTGATATAGTTTTCAGCAGCTTCCTGTGTCCCTAGACACTTGGCATGGGTGTGTGCTCTTCTGTACAATGATGGGTTTTAAATTTGAACCATCTCTTCAATAGATGCAAAACGAACACTTCACTTTTCCTTTTCCTGCCAACGTTACAGTTTATTTATAAGATAAGTTTTACTCAAGAACTTTAAAATTACAGCTCTGTGAATGGACTTCACACACAAACACAGCTGAAAAGATGGGGATAGTGTCCCCCACCTACAATTGCTTAGGCACTTTCATAATGTCAATGTTTCACTACAGCTCAGAAAATAAGGTACTAAAACAGAAGAGATTATGAGTAAATGCCATGCTAGTTTTGCCCTGTGGGGATGAAAGAACAGATGGACAAATTGGCATGCATGCATGCCAAAGCTATATCTAATGCAACATCGTACAAATCCTATAGATTATATACATAGCAGAGGAATTAAATATTAATACTATTGATAGCCTAAAGAAACCTACCACCTCTCCACAAATTCTAAAATTATTTTATCCAGTAAATAATCCATAATTTACATTATTGTGGGATGTATTCGATGTGAAATATGATCTCAAATATCACTTCTGAGCTCCTCTGCAATTAGATGATATTGTGATCCTTCTGCAGAAAGTTTATGCAAGTTCAACTCCCACAATGTTGATTTTCCTTGAGGGTAAACTACAAACAACAGCAACAAAGCAGACCTACTACACTGAGGCAGCAAGGAGGCAACAAAGTACACCCACAGACCCTGGAATATTTAGCTGCTGAATCACTGTAACACTCACTATTCGGCAGGGTTCCTCCATGCTGAGGAGGCTTCAAAATAGCACTGTTGCGGTTCGATTGCTTCAGCTTTGCCTCCCAGTGCTGATGCAATTGAAGCTGCCAGTTCCAATCTTTGAAAACTGCTCATGTATGTAAAAGATGTGTGCACACAATCAGGGCTTGTCACACTTCCACTTGTACCATGCCTAGAAAGCATGGGTCTGAGAGGGTTTCCCCTTGCCCCACTCCTTTCTCACGGAAAACCTGCTCTTTAGTGCTGAATTGGAACAACCATCAATCCGGAGGAAACCCAAATTGTTATTTGCTCCGACTGAGCAAATTGGTTGTCCAGAGGAGGGCAACCAAAATGGTCAAAGGCCTGGAAACGATGCCTTATGAGGAACGGCTAAGGGAGCTGGGCATGTTTAGCCTGGAGAAGAGGAGGTTAAGGGGTGATATGAAAGCCATGTTCAAATATATAAAATATATAAAAGGATGTCACATAGAGGAGGGAGAAAGGTTGTTTTCTGCTGCTCCGGAGAAGCGGACACGGAGCAATGGATCCAAACTACAAGAAAGAAGATTCCACCTAAACATTAGGAAGAACTTCCTGACAGTAAGAGCTGTTCAACAGTGGAATTTGCTGCCAAGGAGTGTGGTGGAGTCTCCTACTTTGGAGGTCTTTAAGCAGAGGCTTGACAACCATATGTCAGGAGTGCTCTGATGGTGTTTCCTGCTTGGCATGGCGTTGGACTCGATGGACCTTGTGGTCTCTTCCAACTCTATGATTCTATGATTCTATGATTCTATGACTGGCTTTCCCTCGGGGAAAGCAGTGGGACAAGAAGGAGTGTGGGTGTACAAGTTTAAAAACAATAAACAGGTGTGCATCAACAGAGATTTATGCTGCAGGATAGGGAGCAAATATATGCACAGCCAAAAGACAGAATACCATGTGTATACAGAGCAAAATGTTATACCATTAGCTCTATTTTTAAAAATATGAAAGATGAGGTGCCCTAATGCACAGTACCCTGGGGTTTTAAGCAGCAGAGCTGAAACACAAACACTATACCCAGCTATTGTTTACAGACACTGTCTTTGCTTGAAAATAAGATTGCCACAGTCAATGTTGAAAGAATGCCAAACAGTTTCTGCAGGAGAAACTGTCAAGAATAGGTTGCTGTCGTCTTCTTCAAATGCCAAGGTCAGCACTGATTTAGGTTATCAGTCATTACAAAGCTGAGTTAAGTTGAGACAGACAGAAGGAAAGCATTCAATGAAATGTCCTAATACCAGCACTTGCTCTCTTAAAAGTGAAGTTTCTAGCTCACACATTGCACTTTCCCCAGTCCTCATCCTCTACAAGTTCTCTTATTTATTGTTTTGCCCACTACTTTCTAAAACAGAGGTCTCTAGCCCGACACCCAATGGTATTGGCCTTTTCCAGATGCCTTTTGTATGTATATAGACTTCTATGATCACAACACAGACCCAATTAAAAAACTACAACAACCAGCTATGGTGCCAATTCTGTCTCCATCAGAAGTGTCTTGTTTGGTGCCTACCAGGAGGGAGAGAGGTGAGGGAGTGGGGTGGTTGGCTTGATGCAGTGGCTGAGTCAATCAGGTACTCTTGCTGCTGTACTCACACTATGCCAACCTTCCCACCACATTGTTCCTTCCCATCCTGGTAAGCACAGTAGCATACCTGAAAGGATGCTTTCTTTGTGGCTCTGCCTCACTGGGCAAACCACATCTGTCCCCCATATCCAATGGGACAACACCTTCAGAAGCTTCACACACATTTTCTAGAGTGATACCAGCTACAATCTGCCAGCAATGCCGTAACACCATTTCTGTGGGTCAAATAGGCTGCCTTACATAATGACGATTCTGGGGTGGTTCCCAACATGTCAGGATAGACTAGTCTGTACACAAGTGGATAAATGGACCCACAGACAACAGAAAAAATGGTTGACAGAAAGAAACATTGGCCTGGTTCACATATAGCACTAAATCATAAGTGCGGCTTGCTTGGATGTTCAAACCCAGCCCTGAAGACCAATCATGGTTTGTTTTCCAATAACTAACTATGATGTGAAGCCATGTTTGTTGTTGGCCTATGACCCATGGCTTGTTTTGGCACCATGTCTGCACCCAGCAGCCATATTTAACTGTGATTTGTTTGGCCACTCCACTGCAGATGAAACTACACAAGGTCAGAGCAGCTGGATAACAAGCCAAGCTTTGGAGGAAATAAGACACGACTCTGCCCTTTAAAAGTGTGTGCAATTCATTAGCCTTCTTTTGTTCCAAATCTCTTCTGCTGTTTTCATTTTTTTTTTGGGGGGGGGGAGAGCATGAATATAAAAGGTTTATAAGCAAACACAAAAAAGATGCTATTTCTTTTTACTATTATTTTGTCATGGTTGTATCATTAAGTATCTACGTCCATTAACTATGTGGCTCAGCATGAAATGACCAGGAGCATTTCAAGCCCAGATTAAAGGTATCAAAACTCCTGCTCAGAAAACATGTTAGAATTTATTCATGGAGCATCACCGCCACCACTGCCCTGTGAACTATAAACAATCAGTAAGAACAGGAACCAGATGACTGGAATGCATCATTTAATCTGTCCTACTTTTTTTTAAAAAAGCATTATACATTTAGATGCAGTAAAACCCAAAAGCTTGGCTGCGTTAGCATTATAATTTTAGTCTTGTTTGAAATACAAATAAACCCTTTAGAAAATGATGACCCTGAAAAATCTCTCTCATTGCCAAAAGGAAAAGAAAACTCTGTACATTTAGAACACCTTTAAGCAGACATCTCTCCCCTCCTTCGCTTATTCTGTCTTGGCATATTACTTTAAATTCACATCCAAAAGGCAAACCTGTTGATCTTGGTACTGCTTTTTCAGCTTGGAGGTACAACACAGTTACGGTAGTTAGTTATTTTGCATGTTGTTTGGGGAATAACCCTCAATTTTTGTTAGGTTTATGAAGGAATGAAAATATACCTCATGCCAAGATTTATTCTTATATTAACTTGGCTGCCAAGAGTGGGTAGCATTTAACAGGTGTATTAAGAGTAGATTTTAACAATATTTGGTCACAGTTCCTGGGGCTACTTGACATGCAGATTCCTGTATATTCATGTCTATAGCACTTCTCACCTCTCTTTTTATCTCCTGCTATGTAAGTTGATTGACAGTTTAGTTGAAAGCTTGTGGTGGTAGTAGACAGGATAACAACAAGTGGGGGGACCTACTTCTCTATTGGTATTTGAATGGTCATAAAAAATTAAATAAAAATCTAGTTAAATTTGCTGGGCCTCCCTTAAGACAACCACTTTATATGCAATGTTTTCTCCAAAAGGCTGTATATACAAGTATATGCGGAAGATTCTATACACTAGAGTGTGCTGCCATGCATACCTGCTATTGAAAGCATCAAGGAAACTATTTAAAGTGTCTCTTGTAATGTGATAATAAACTAGAATATAATTTTATTCATATGCACTCCCACAGCAGGGGGTGAGGAGAACCCAACTGGGCTGTCAATAATAATAAATTCTGAGCTTCTCGGTCTTGCATATGATTCAAAGTGCTGGGATGACACAAACTTCTGGCAGCAGAGCAGCCATGATGCTTCAGTAATTCACAGGTGAGTCCTGGCCTACTACAAAGGAACTGCAGGAATTTCAACAAGACTGGAGTGGGGAGGGGGAGGTTTGCTTTTCAAATCCATTCAGACTCAAGCTAAAATGCCAACTTTGACCCTATTTACAAGACTAGCTGTCCTTGAAAAAATTGGCCAATTCATTAAGAGCATAACTACAGCCCTGCTGGATCATCCAGCCCTGCATCCAATTTTTTTCCTGTAGCTAACCAGATGCCTCTGTGAAACACAAGAGCAGGATAAGATAGCCATAGCCATCCCAACTCTCATTTCTCATCAACTGCTATTCAGCAGCATGCTGCTTCTGAACCTGGGGAGCTCATACAGTCACTGTGACTAGCAGCTGTTGAAATACATCATCCATTACAGTCTCCAACATGTTCATAGGTGGATTAATTAACCTCTTCAGTCAATGGCTGAACCAAATCAAGGAAGAAGAAGAACACCCCAATGTATCCACAACTGGATTATCCCACACCGTGTAACACAGGGAAAGCTGCCGTGGCACCCTCCAGATGTTGTTGGACTTCCAACTGGTCATGCTCAAGGGCTGATGGATGGGAGTTGTAGCCCAGCAACATCCGAAGGACACCATATTGCCCATCCCAAAGTAGCACAAGCCCAAATATCAGGTCACCACAGCAAACATGCTTGAAAACAAGGTCAACTCCCTATGATGTTCATCAGTTGTGAGCTAGAAGGCATGACTATGCTCTCCTGGGGCAAGGAATCTACCCATAGCTCTTGGAAATCACATAGCAAGACTCATTAGCTCACCTGTACTTCTACTGCCACCTACCTGCTTGTGCCTTTACTGATCCTCCTTTAAGAGAGAGTGCACACAAATACCAGCAACAGCTATGGATGATCCTTCACACCCTAGATCAAAAACACAGTGAACCCCTGGGCCTCCTGCTCATGCACTCCTCTTTGTTTTTCCCTTTTGCAGCCAGAAGATGAGAGAGAATCCACACTGGACTTCTAATGCAAGCCAAAACAGAACAGTGGAGGGTAATAGGTAGTTATTTTGCATCCACTTGCTCTCCTGTGTTGCCAGTTTCCCTATTGCTTACTGTACTTCCAGTTCCAGCTCACGTCTATCTTACCCCCAAGTCTTTTTGTACCATCAGTATTCAGCTCCTTCTCCTTTCAGTGAACACTTTTTGTCCCACATACGGAGTATGGATCCAAGGTCCCCAGTGTTTTGGGACCTAGGGGCACATTTGGAAACTGAAGGAACTGTTGTGGGCACCACAAAACACACATTTCACAGAATAATTAAAAAAGTGTGATGTCCAGAACCCTCCAGCAAACAGGAAGAATACATATAGACACTGCAAATAAAACACAAAGAAGCAGAAATACTCTCCCCACAAAAATAGGACATTTCCTCCAAATAACCACCCCTTGCAAACAAAAAACAAAAAACAAAAAACCAACCCTTTTTAAATTGTTTAAAATTTTACCATTTTAAACAATGGTAAAATTTTGGGAAGGGTGTTCACAGGCACCGCACTTGAGATGCCACCAGGAGACCATAATGGACTTCAGGTTCAAACATTTATGCAAGTTGCTTCAAGCCTAGCATAGAGAGGGGTGTCTCTCAATAGATTGCTTCCATTTCTCCTTTTGGAGTTTCTTTTTAGCCAGACCTTTCCCTACAATTAAGTGGCATTTGGCATACCTTTCCCTGTCCCCACATGCCCCATAAGCAGGTGTTTTTAGTCATCTGCAAAGAAGTTTCTTCCATGGAATTACCTTATACAGCACAACTGTGTAGACTTCACCCACATGCACATTTTGCCTACAATGATAAGCCATTATTTTGCCTCCCTTGTCATTTGGTTCCCAGGTTGTTGTGGTTAAGGTTAATAAGCAAATTAGTCCCAATTATGCTGTTCGTAAAGGGCACTTAGAATTTCAAGCTATGCTAGCAAAAAAACCCAAACCAAAACACCCCTAATTACTACATTATTTATTTGTCTTTTGGAGTGGGCTGAGTCTTTTCAGTTTTACATTGTGCACACAGGGTCTTAAAATATTGCAGCATTGTTTGTGTGATGTGATGCAGAGAAAAATGTCTGTCTCTTTCATAAGTACTTATGCTGCTTGAATACTAATTATTAGTGTTACAAGAATGTTTTATATTGGCATCTAACACATTGCTTCATACGCTGCATGCCAATAAGTAGACAAAATAGTGTGATCCTACTTCTTTATTCTGAGTTAATGCCTCATTTCATTAACTGGTGGATTTAGCTCCACTACAAACCCCAATCATCAAACTGTCAACATCACCCAGGCCAAACCCAATGGTGCCAATTGCTGTTCTCACAGTTTGTCATCCACTGGTTCCTAGCAATTTATGGGCGGTAGCCCCTGGCCAGCACACTGGAGCCATGCCACCTCCGAGTGCAATTGTGTACTGACATGCAAAATAGTACAATGATGAGTGTGTCAGCACCAGCTGGGCAATAAGACTTGAAATCAACACATGAACAAAGCTTTTTGTCTGCACTGGCCAACTGTGTATCTATGATTGCCATTCCAGACAATAATTTTAGTGGGGGTGGGGGGGAGAGAAAATGCATACCCCATTGTTGCTAAGAAAGCACCATTCCCTGCTATTGTTAGAGCCACCTTTCCTCAAAAAGCTTCCATTTTGTCTGGAAGGGTAAGCTAGCACAGGACTAGTCACAATGGGTAGGGGAGCACAAGTACACATTGAATAGCCATGATGAATATAAAAGTGCAGTCCATGTAACCCTGGTCTCTCCAGTGCAAAAAGGAAACCTCCTGGTTCCCAGCAAAAAGGAAACCTGGGGGAGTGTCCCCCTCTACCCCATTCATTTTCAGAAAGCTATTCCAACTCTGATCTCCCCTGCCTCCCTGTTTCCCTTTTTGCTTCTCCCAACTTTCCAAGTAGTTATCCATGACAATTTAAGCATGCTGATGCTTTCGTTTTGTTCCCCTCCTTTACCCTGCTTTAGATTCCTGTGTGCCTATCACCTTCTTATGTCTTATTTGACATTATATTTCCCTTTCTTAGCTTTCTTATGCTGCTATTAGGGTGACTGTGACACAGTGGTAGACCATCAGCTCTGCACATCTCCATGTAGGGCTGGGAGAGGCCCTTGTCTGAAATCCCAAAGAGCCACTGCCAGTCAGTGCAGACAATACTGAGCTAGATAGGCCAGCATAAGGCAATTTCCTACGTTCTTATGTTCCCAGGATATTAACTCCTCTGTAGATTTAACCAAATTCTTCCCAGTTCTTTCTGACTAAGTTTTTATTTTTTGAACAAACCACACATAGCCGTACTCTAAACTCTGCCTTGTTGTCTCATTGTTCATGGCCCTTTGCAGAAGCATCAGTCCTCTGTCACAATACACTATGACTCTGTATTGAAGATCCTTACACATATTGTTTGGATTTACTGTATTAGCCAGTGTGGTGCAGTGGTTATTGTAGGGCCTGGAAGACCAGGGTTCAAATCCTCACTTAGTTAGGCCTGAAGCTCACTGGGTGACCTTGGACTACTCACTGCCTCTCAGCCTAACCTACATTTGTTGTGGGGATTAAATGGGGAGGAAAACCCTTATGCCACCTTTAGTTCCCTGAAGAAAAAGATGGGATATAAATGCAGTATAGATGAGGACCTTAATTGTGCTCTCTCTACTGAAGCCAGTGCACTTGCTGCAGGAGATGCAGGTGCTTTTTCTCAAACTAGCACTTTTGTTGCAGGGAAGTTGCATGATGCCAGCACCCAAACCACAATATAGTCTGGTGGCAGAAACCCACTCACTGCTTTCTTTGCAATTGTTAAATTTTAAGTGGACTGCATTTTTTCCACAAGTTAATTGGGTACCTTGGACAGTGCCCATGAGAAGTAGCACAATCTCTCTTGCCATTATTTGGTATACCTTTTTAATGGCTTTAATATATAAATTAGCTTGTGCGCACAAACACTTGCCACAAGACTCATTAAACTGAAATAGCAAGCATCAGCAGAATTATCTCCTTTGCAGCAACTCCAGAGATATTTCAGGCCTTCTGGTTTCTTTATTAAATTTATATTATTATTATTATTATTAGGGAAACTCCACACCCCCTTCTGCAATGCAGGACTTGTCTCCCTCGAGCACAAGAACATCTTGTCAATTTCATTTCTCAGCTTTCCATACACAGAACAGGTCAACTTGGCAAAGTTCCATAAACACAGGACTGCATTGCTGTGCACTGCCGCTGTGTTGTTAACTTTGTCATTGGTTATTTTTGTGATTTATTATTATTAGTATTATTAGTATTATTAGTATTGTTAGTATTATGTAAAATTTGTTTGCTTTAATTGTGAGAATTTTTGCAATCCACCTTGGGACCATTTGGTGTACAATTAATAAAACATTTTTAAGAATTAGAGGCTTACTGAAGATTGCAAAAGGAAAAGAAAAGAGCAGCCTACTCAGAGTAGACATTGAAATTAATGGATATGACTAGCCTATGTACATTACTTTCAATGGGTCTACTCCTACCTTGGAAACAACCCTGTTTGAAGCTGGGGTCCACTTTGAAGAGCTATCTCACACAACTAGTTCTTTACAAATGCAACCCATTTCATATAAATCATTTCCCATAAAGAAAATTAGTCTATTGGTTCAATTAAGTAGTATTTATACAGAACTCCAGAGATCAGAACTTGATTCAGTTAGTTGTTGGAGGTGGAGTTTGCAGGTGGTAGGAAAAACCTAATATTAATATGTCTGAATTTTCTCTCTGGTATGCAAGCTTAAATCGGTTTTCCTAATTATACATTTAAGTCACAGGAGCAAACCTGCATGTCTTTGCTGTGCTTAGATGGGAAAGGTTTATATACATGCCTATTTCTGGGGGGAAATATCCATGTAATGTGCCAAGTCATTCCATAAAAAATAAGACAATATGACATGGGTTTCAGGAGGCTGCTTCCTAACTCCTTGTCAAAAACACTAGTCGTGCTGTTAATGGACTTTGATGCACAATATACGTGTTGCAAGTCAGATAAGTCTTTAAAAGTATGAGGCTGCTCTTTGTCCCAGAATACCTCATGAAAGTGAAACTGTTCTGTCCTCCACTACAACAACCCAGTGGAAAAATATGGATTCTATTTGCAAGGTGCTGCAGAGCTTATTGCACAAGTTAGCAATACGAACCAACCAGCTTCAGAAACAGAACAAATTATCTGCATACCTACAAATTAAATGCATTCATTCATGCACTCTTTGAAGGGTAAATTCATATTAAAAATGAATATGAGCCTATTTGTAATTAATGTTGATTCAAATATGCAACCCTCTCCCATAAAGCCTATTAGGATAACTGCAGCAGGTATAGGCATATCAATGAAAAATCCATGGGACCATGAACAGCATGAATTGAGCCTTTTGGCAAGGTATTAGAAAACAGTTTCCTCAGCCCTGTTTTATTATTAACTAAACTATTTCCATATCACCTTTCACTGCAGCAACAAGACAATGTATAGAAAAATAAAAGCTAATAATAATAGTAGTAGTAATAATAATAATAATACTAATAATAATAGTAATAATAATAGGCCCAGCAGCCATAGGTCAATGGGAAACAAACAGAAGCCAACTGGTATTGCTTGCTAGCAAATGGTACTGAAAAAGTCTAGAGACAGGGGGAGGTCCAAAAACAGGGGCCCCAGGCAAACAGGGATGCAAGTCAAGGACAGTGGCGGAGCTTCGTGCTCCGGCACTGGGGGCCAGAGAGCAGGCGGGGGCTGGTGCACATCTCGGGGGCATGGCACGCCGCCCGCAGGGGTGTGGTGTGTGTCCTGGGGGTGTGGCACACTGCCTGCAGGGGGCGTGGTACCCATTACTTTTAAGGAATAGCTAACTCATGAGTCCCAAGGGGTCCTTCTTCCTCTGGCAAGCTTTCTGACTGACGGAGCCTGCATCTTTAGGTGCTTGCACTCCTTAGGACTTAGTGGCCACTCTGTTTCCACCTCATATTCTGTATCTTGAAGTGGTTAGGTTACTGTGACCCTGAAGGCCCTGAATCCTTCTGCTCTGCCTCATGGTCCTTTGATGAGGGATGCTGCATTGTGATGTTTGCTTTGAGAAGCTTTAGGTCAGGCATAGGCAAACTCGGCCCTCTGGATGTTTTGGGACTACAACTCCCATCATCCCTGACCACTGGTCCTGTTAGCTAGGGATGATGGGAGTTGTAGTCCCAAAACATCTGGAGGGCTGAGTTTGCCTATGCCTGCTCTAGGTCATCCTCTGAAAAGGATTACTCCAGTGGTGGCATGACAGGGAGAAAATGCTCTTAAAGTGCTTAACTTGGACTACATTATGCCTTAAGACGCTGTTGCTACTAGGTTCTGCAATGTTCTTAACTGAGCAAAGGTGGCAAAGTCCAATAGGGAACTTAAACATGAAAATCCAGAGTTTTATAAGCTCTATACTTCTCTTTTAGAAGTCCAAGTTTATATGTAACTTATTAACATATCCACCACCATCAAACTTCCCCAATAAAATGTGCTGTTTTATTATGAGTGTAGGTGTAGCTGTGAATCATTTATGGACAAATTAGGCAACAGGCTCTCTAAACACATTGAAAAGTAAGATAGCAGAGAATTTCAGATTGGCAGGATTATTAGAAGAAATGGTCTGTGTAGTTTCTTCAGCGTTAAACTTTCCCACATCAGTTGGCAAGTTCCATCGCTCCAGTGTTTCATAGACAGAACAAAATACATTAACAGTTGCACCGAACAAAATATGTTACTCACCACAAACACAAATTAAAATTCCGCTAATCTTTTTCCTATCAGAGGTAGGTAACAGGTTATATCACTTTCTTAATCCCCCCATGTATTTAAGGGTTTTGTATTACACCCTTCACCAGTCGACCCTGGTTTACATCAAGAAAAATATATAATAGCCTACAACGAAATATAATAAGAATAATTATATTAAGTCCCAACACAGGGAAGAAAGACAGCAGCATTAAATTACTCTGAATCTATAAATTTTTCACCTCACCTCTCCTCCAAAAAGAAAATACTGAAAGAGGTATATCTTGACTCGTTTTCTACAACAGTGTAATGTCAGCAGAGAGTGAATTACAAAACACAGAGTCGCCTTCAAAGGCCCTTCCCTGAATCCCTACTACGCTATGTAGGTACTTCTCCAAGATCTCAAGGCGCAGGCAGGTCTGTGTGGTTGAAGGCATTCTCTCAGATACTTAGAAACCTGGTTATTCAGAGCTTTAAACACTTTGAATCTGGTCTGGTATGTAGGCTTATATACAGCACAATAAACAAAGTATATCAGCGGTGAACATAACACATCCATAAAATAGGATAAAAATGCTTAGTCAACATCTAGACAGGGATACACAATTGCTGATCGCTGAGCAATGCATCAGAAAAGGTCTGTGTAAACAGAAGAGTCTTAAGCAGGTGTTTGAAACAAAGTACTGTACCGTACTGATGGTGCATTAAAGGACAAAGAGTTCCACAAGCAAGGCACAGACACACCAACTGCCTCGTTTATTGCTGAAGCAAGGCAAACATCATGTGTTACCCTTAATAGTGTATCACTGGCTGAACATAAAGATCTGGAAAGAATGTACAGTACTGTATAACTTTCCTAGGTGCTATTCATTTAGATTGACTTATGGAAATAATTTTATTCTGCATCCTTTTCAGGTTTGCATTTTTGGGAGCAAAAATAATATGGAAGCGGAATTATTCTTTACAGAGTTACTGACAAGAAAAAGAAAACGTTTGCATGTTATATTGATTTGGGGTAAAACAGCAGAGCCTTGCTGTCAACAGAGCCTTCAGAGCAGGAAGATATAAAATAAAAGGAGTTTAGAAGTTAAATTCTGTCCTCAGGCAACCATTAATTGAATCCATTACAGAACCAAACATTAAAACAGCCAGGCACTTCATTATTACATGGAACAGTTTGCCATTGCTTACTTTATTCTCAGCATTTTAGAGTAGAGAGAGAGGTCAGCTTTCAACACAATTCGTACATTTTAAAAAATGAATTCTGTCTCTGCAGGAATAATATCTTGTGCAGATTGTATTTGTTTTATTGATATTTTATTTTGCTCTTTGGCAGAATATATATATATATATATATATATATATTTGCTTTCGTAGATTTTCACGGGTACAGGAATGCAGGTTTTGGTGTCTTCGGGTGTCTTCCCGCGTAAGAGTCGGGGTGTCTGTGCGACGTTTCGACGAGGTCTCACTCGTCATCTTCAGGCTGGTGCTTTCGGCTTCTTGTTACTGGAACAGAGCTCTGTTCCAGTAACAAGAAGCCGAAAGCACCAGCCTGAAGATGACGAGTGAGACCTCGTCGAAACGTCGCACAGACACCCCGACTCTTACACGGGAAGACACCCGAAGACACCAAAACCTGCATTCCTGTACCCGTGAAAATCTACGAAAGCATATATATATATATATATATATATATATATATATACATATTTGCTTTCGTAGATTTTCACGGGTACAGGAATGCAGGTTTTGGTGTCTTCGGGTGTCTTCCCGTGTAAGAGTCGGGGTGTCTGTGCGACGTTTCGACGAGGTCTCACTCGTCATCTTCAGGCTGGTGCTTACGGTAACAAGAAGTAACAAGAAGCCGTAAGCACCAGCCTGAAGATGACGAGTGAGACCTCGTCGAAACGTCGCACAGACACCCCGACTCTTACACGGGAAGACACCCGAAGACACCAAAACCTGCATATATATATATATATATATATATATATATATATATATATATTAGTGTCTTGCTGTTAAATGTCTGCTACAATTGTTTGTAAGGTTTGCATTGTATTGACTTCGTATTGAGTTAATTATGTACTTTTCTCCATCTATTCTATGGTGGCCTGTGGCTGACAGCAATAAAACTGAATTGAACTAGGCTTATTTCTATAAAAGCTCTGTTCTTCACATTTAGCTTTATTATGTACACTTTAATACCATTAGACCTAGAGAACACTTATATTAGTACAGATGTTGGGGGGGGGTGCAATGACCACAAGATTCAGTTCAGATCCCAATTCGGCACTTGAGAAAACAACCAACCTCAAGCTTTGCAGGGACTACCCAAATTTACTTCATTTATCTCTGTTTGTTACATATTCACCATTGGAATTTTAAAAAAAAGATTTTTAACTTTTATTCCTTCTGAAATAACTTGATAAAATTGCACACTAGCCCCTCCAGAGTGGATAAAGCCTGCCAATTTACAAACATATACCCTAGGTCCAGGGACTTTTATTGTGGATAACGTCAACCTTGTGTGTTCTTTTTTAAAAGGAAGTATTTATAACTATTTCATTTGGTGGCAGAATTAGATTAAAATTAGCAGGGAAATTCATTCATTCTCAGGGCATAAATCCTGACAAAGGTCAGAAGGATAGCTGCCATGGTTCACCTGCAAAGGCAGTCATTACAACCTGGGGGTAGGTTTTTTTTAAAAATGAACTCCATTTCCCTTTTCTGGTTCGAATATTGCAGGCACAGGAGAGATGCCCTGGGTAAGAAAGATTGCAGCCTCAACAAAACCAAAAGAAACAATGCAATCTGGCAGCAGTAATGATGCTTTCTTGTAATTAAGCAATGCCCACAGTGGGATGAAAATATGTAAAAACATCAGTGGTTACAAAGCTGTTTCAAATCTTGGCCATCTGGCACAGTACTTAGCATCATGCCATAGTGCCTAGGTCAGGTAGCAGCCCCACCTACTGAAATCTGAGAAATGAGGAAAATATGGGAATTGCATGCACAAGGTTTTGTGGAAAGCCTTATCTGCAAAAAGAGCTGCCTCATTTGTCTGCCATTGGCTGGCCCACAGAAAACTGAGTGACATTATCACACATTTCACAGCACTTCAAAACATTGGTATATCCCTCTAGTTTTTATTTTCTATATGAGACACCCTCACTTTTTAAAAAAAACTTCAGATTTTTTGTGTCCTTGGATCTCCTGCCAAAGTACCCATACAGCTTCCTGCGAACTCTCAGGCAGAGAGAGTTAAACAGAGTTAGCAGAGTTAAATGTGTATAAACCCATTGGTTTCAATGAGCTTAAATCCTATGTTGAATTGTGACTGGATCATTCCCATGGAATCGCCTCTATTAAGCAGCTCCAACCTTGTAAACGTACACAGAAGCATAGCACAAAACATCTGACCACAGATGCAAACTTAAGCTGAGTGCATACCGATGATGACCATCTTCATGGCCACCAAAAACCTTCAGACTCCAGTTAAAACCAAGAGGCATTACATACTATTTGAGTCCCAGCTTGGCACCTAACCTTGAACGCCATCTCATTTTCAACCACCTCTACATGAGAAACCCAAGCAGTTATTTCACATACAGACTTCCCTTCAGTAAATGTGAGGGATTTGATGGCCACATCTGGACACAGCACTATTACATAAACCAAGGGTGTGGGCTCCCCAGATGTTGTTGGACACCAACTCCCATCAGCCCCAGCCAGCATGGTCAACAGTCAGGGACAACTGACGTTGCAGTCCAGCATTAACTGGAGAGCCTATTTGAACTGGTGGTAATAGTCTGCCTTGCTCCAAACACATCACAATCATAGAATATTAGGGAGAAACAAACAAACTGTAAGTGCTGGTTTGGAAATAATAACCAAAACCTTAAATCCTAACTAAAGAGTTTTCAAAGTTGATGGAATAAACACAGATTTGAAAGTTTCCAGTATTATCCCCAAATGGAACAGTACTCTTCTGAAAGCACTGCAAGGACTTTCTTCTGGTGCTGGCCCCAAAAGTTGAAAAGCATCTTACAGAAGACAAATTCCTCTTTAGAAAAGTGGGGGTGGGGAGGGGATTTGCAAAAATGACACATGCAAATTTGCTCTAACAGTGGCATTTAGCTCAACTAGTACTCTGGACAGCAACCGGTAATAGTTTCCTAGTAGGGTCACTGTGAGAAGCCAGTTGGGGTGATGGACTAAGATCTTCGCCTCATCTCACTGGCCCTTTCTGTCTCACTGCTACAACAATCCCTCACTGCCAGTCTTGACTCGGGGTTAGCCACTGGGCGTGGGGTTTCTGCCTGTATCGGATCAGCCTCCAAATGCTGATCCCAAATAGCTATTGTTTTACCTCAGCCTGTTACTCTGAAGAGGGGGGTGCAAGACTCCCCACTATTTAAGGACTGATTTGTTCAGTTCATTGTTTATGTATGCCTGGCGTATCCCAGGGGGATTTCTAACCATGTGAGTGGATGCCTCATATCACTGTAGGAGGATTTTATTTTTTTTATCATCAGGGCCGAGAGGAAGTCTTTTCCCCACTGAGCATCTGCGTGCAGCCTTTCCTCTTGTACATTTGGGAGTGCAAGGGTGCTTGGACTTCCTCTGATTAATATCTCTTTTTCTTGGAAGGCGGAACACAGTGGTTCTCCCTTTAGCACGAAGTAGAGCATGAACAGATTGATGACTATGTGTTTTCCTGAAGAAGAACCTTATGTGTTTGAGCCGGGTGGGAGAAGGTCCTTCCATGTATCTAGGGGGACGGAAACATCTAGGGGGACGGAAGAATCAGATTCTTCTGCTCTTTACAAGCAATCCTCATTTTCAGTATGTTTAGGTAGCAGTCATTTAAGAGGTCATTTCCCTGAGCATTTGCAATGAGGGGAAGGGGGGGGTGGCCACTTTGCCTTCAAGATGGGATGGCTAGGTTTTTCCCCTTTTTTGAACCGGCTGGTTTGAGAAGCAGCCGGGCAAGACCGTGGGATGATTATTTTTCCCCCTTTTAGCATTTGTGCATAGGAGATCAATAGTCGGAGGCTGTCTCCTCCTACGTGAAGGGGGAACCTGTCCGTCAGCAGCTTGCCAGCCTCGCTCGCTCCCTCCCTCCCGGTTCTGCCTGTCACATGAGTTCGCCGCTCACTCACCGCCTGTGATCTGCGCGGGGCCAAAGCACAGAGCCAGCTGGAACCACAGGACCACCAGGGAGAGTCTGGACTGCGAGCGCTGAAGCAGCGGGGGCGGTGGAGGTGGTGGGGGCGGCGGCGGTGGCTGCTGCTCCTGCCGCCGCCTCTTCTCTAGGAACGGATCCCCGCTGCTCGGGTTCATTCCATGATACATCTTTCATCCGCAAAGGGCATCGGGATTGCAACGGTCTGCAACGGCAGGAACAGGCAGCTTTGCTTCAGCAGCACACGGGCAGTTCCCTCCGCACACCTTCCCGCCCCCTCCCGGAGGAGGCGCCCCTCACTCAACGGCACTTTCTGGCCCTCCGCCAGCAAAAAAGGAAAACCTATCCCACGCCGGGTCGCCCCCCGCGCGCTGCCCTTCCGTCGCGCGCTCCCTGGCGGCAGGATGGCAGTGGTGCTTTTGCATGCGAGAACCGGCCTGCCCTCCCCAGGCTTCGCGCCGGGAGGCGGCCACCCCCTCCTACCAGCGTCACCTTAGCCGAACCCAGAAAAAAAGCCCCGCTCCGGCGGCGGGAACTCCCGTCCCCTCCATTCTCCCCTCACCCCGGTCCCTCGCCGGCGACGAATACGCCTTTCCTTGGCCGCGCGGCTCCATTCCTTTCTAAAGTCCCGCCGCTGGGGGTCTTCCTCTGACTGACCGACCTGCCCGCCCCTTCTCAGGAGCTCCCGGGCACTTTGGGAGGCGCGCGCCGGAGTCCCCCGCGCGGTTTTGGGCAAGGTGCCGAAAGGGAGAGAGAGAGCTGCGAAGTTCTTTCACCTCCTCGGGTCTCTCACCTTCCCCGACCGCCGCAACCCTCCCTCGGTGGTGGCCACCAGCCCCTCTCGGCTTTCCCGCCTCCTCCTCCTCCTCCCCGTCGGCGGCGCAGTGCGCCCTTTCCTTACCTGAGAGCTGCCCGCCTGCATGAGGGAGCCTCTTTGCTGCCTTCCCCCCTAGCCAAGCTCTACCGCTGCAGGGCACGCGACCCTTCGCCGCCGCCGCTGCTGCCGCCTCCGAGTCCGCACTCCCCTCAGTTGCTAGCGGAGAAGGAGGAGGAGGACGGAGAGAGAGACACACGGCGCGCGCCGCTGCTCGCGCTCACCCTACCTGTCTGCAGGGGAGGAGGAGGAGGAGGGGAGCGAGGGAGAAGGAGGCAAGAGCAGAGAAACACCCGCGAGGCGCCGGCTGCCGCAGCTGCTGCCAATGAGGAGGCTGAGCGTGCACCTGCTTTAGTGCACGCGCCGCCTGCCACGCTGCTGCTGCTCCCGGGAGGGGGGCCCTCCGGCTGGCGCGCGGAGCGGGCGGCCCTGGCTGCGTTTTCCCGGTGACGAACGACGGGCGCCAGGAGCGCGAGCGGAGGAGGGCGAGAAGGAGGCGGCGACGGCAGCAGCAACAACTGTGGAAGCCATCCTCGGTACTACGGTGGCTCCCGAGGCTGTCACCAAAGCCTGCTCTGGGACTGCTGCAAGAGCGGCGAGCATTTCGGAGAAGGAGGCGCCTGGGCTGCCGGGCTCCCCTCCCGCCCTTCAGGAAGGGGGAAGGCGCCTTTGGAGCCGAAGCGCGAGGGGGGTACTTGGGGGCCGAGGGGCACGTTGGTCGCGATCCCTTATGGATCGCCACCGACAGTAAAGGGGCATGCAGCTAACTCCTATGTGGCAGCTCTCTCTTTTGCAGTGGCGGCCATTTTCCAAAACTGACACCCGGAGAGGTGGAGAAGGAAGCCGAAGGAGGCGGTTGGCATTTAATAACTTGTTTTAACATTGTAAACTGGATGCGATTTCGCCTCCATTTTTCAATTTGCAGGAGGGGGCCGCTGGGGGCGCTGTTTGCAACCTTTGCTTCGGCATACTGTATCTAGGCTCGCGGGCCCGCGGTTGGAAGTTCAGAGATTTTGGCCTGTGGTCGGCTGCTACGTCTAAGAAAAACTCCACCACCCATAAATATTGTTGAACATAATAAAAACGCCGGTTTGGCACCGTGGAAAAAAAGTGCAATTTCATAAACGAAACCAGCTCCATTTGCAAACCCACAAGCCCCATCCCTTGACCCCCAAAAGTGTTCGCCAAGCCACGGGCCTTGTATAGTTAATTAACACAAGGGCTGGTTTAGGGACTGAATCTCCCAGATGTGGCAGGTGGCAGATTAATTTGTCACTAGGAGGGTTTGTGGAAATTTGGCTCGACCATAGTGTTTTGGCTCCTGAGAACATATTGATATCAGGCCAGTACGCCTTGTGAGCAGCTTTAGTAATAAGATTTATTGCATGTTAATCATACCCTATTCATTCTGAAGTGCTTGGTTTCCAAGCTATGTTTATTAAGTTTGTTAATTGCTTTACAATTTTAGGTTTGTAATTAAAATGTTTGGTTTCAACGAGTAGGCAAATGTCATTCACAAATCAACATGGCATCCACAGCAAAGGAAATCAAGCACGTTGCTCATGTAACTGTCAGAGATTAGCCATGCAGTGATAATAGCATTGCAGTTATGTGGCCTGCACGGGCAATTTGTTAAAAGAAGCAAAACAAAACAAAAACTTCAAAGCTCGGTAAAATTAAAATTCAATTATCTGACTGAACGTTCCAGGCAGGAATCTCTCTAGACCCTACCTGGAAATGGCAGGGATTGAACCTGTGACCTGCTGTAAGTAAACTATGTGTTTCACCACTGAATTATGAGCTATTAACAGCTTTGTACCTGGCATCGCTCAGGGATTCTAAGAAACAAAAAAAGCAGTGCTATTTTGAAAGGTTCAGCCTGCCATCTTGATTCAAAATGGTGTTCAGTTGTATCCAAACTTAAAGGAAAACCTGTTCCTTGTTCTTGTGAATCACATACAAAATTTGGTTACAATATCTTAAGAGGTGTCCAAGTGCATAACTAACAGGCAAATCACTTTCCAAAATATATACAGTGGTACCTCAGGTTACATACGCTTCAGGTTACAGACTGCCAGAAATATTGCTACAGGTTAAGAACTTTGCTTCAGGATGAGAACAGAAATTGTGCTCTGGTGGTGCGGCGCCAGCAAGAAGCCCCATAAGCTTAAGTGGTGCTTCAGGTTAAGAACAGTTTCAGGTTAAGAACGGACCTCCAGAACGAATTAAGTACTTAACCCGAGGTACCACTGTAGTAGATGACCCATCTCCTGTTTTTAAGTCTCTCTCTCCAAAATGTACAGAGCTTGTTTCAAATGATTAAGTGTAAACAACATTATTACATATACACTGATTGTAGCCATTGCTGGTCTCAGGATCAGATCTCGGGGATGAGATGTGCTCCTGGTGTTTGAAAATGTCATAAGAGAAGTAATCTGGAAAGTCATATTTACTGTGAGAGCTTGTTTGTCTTCCTAACTCTATTTGTGAACACAGCCAACACAATATAGTTTTTCCTACACATGCCCAACCAAGAATGTATGCAGTTTGTGTGCCACATGTTCTCACAGCTGTGGTGGGAAACACTGACCACAACTTCCAAAGACTTATTCCATGGAATGGGCATTTCATTTGTGCAGCATCCAGCTAAACTGTCCAGCTTAGATCAATATGCTCCCATAATAGATCAGTCACTGCCAAGCCACAGCAAGTTTGCCAAGTTGCAGAAGGATAATACAATTACTACTAGCAGCACCAGCTGTATCTCTCAAGTTGAAGGTGTCGATATTTCCTGAAATGTCAGCTGATACTCAATTACATTCTGGTGCGAACTCTTCAGACGTTGTGAAAAAGGGAACGTACAGCGAAGGGTGCAGCTGCAGCCCTCCAGATGCTGCAACTTCTATCGTTGGCCATGCTCTCTGGGGCTGACAAGAGTCCAACAGCAAGTGAAGGGTTAACCGCCCCTCCACAGCACTGTTAGACACACCACAGTAGGAGTGGGGAACATTTTTTAGCCTGAGGGCTACATCCCCTTCAAGACAACCTTCTGGGGCCTACATTCCAGTAGTGGGCAAGGCCAGAAACAAAAACGAGCAGAGCATTGGATATAAATTTTACTTTTGTACAATAGGTTTGTTTATGTGCACACACACCTTTCTCTATCATCAAGATAAGCACAAGTCATTATTAGAGTTTAAGAACACATTCTAGCCAGGCAAATTAACGTTCAAGGAGGGTGTGAAGCAAGGCTGGTGAGAGGTGTAGCCCAGGGACAGAGGGTGTGACTATGGAGATACTGTGGCCTGGGGATTTCCACAAGGTCCAGACAGAGTGGCCTGGAGGGACATCTTTGTCCCGTAGGCTTAAGGTCCCGCCCCCCCGCACATGCACATACAGTGGTACCTCGGGTTAAGAACTTAATTTGTTCTGGAGGTCCGTTCTTAACCTGAAACTGTTCTTAACCTGAAGCACCACTTTAGCTAATGGGGCCTCCCGCTGCCACTGCACCACTGCCGGACAATTTCTGTTCTCATCCTGAAGCAAAGTTCTTAACCTGAGGTACTATTTCTGGGTTAGCGGAGTCTGTAACCTGAAGCGTCCGTAACCCGAGGTACCACTGTACTGCACTATAGCATTACAAAAATAAACAACTGCACTACATGTAGCTTGGACCTCAGAGATCCAAGCATGTGTGAGTTCCCCACTCCCCAATAATGGAGTTCATAATTTCACAGAGAAACACAGTGACCCTGAGTAAGCACCTGGAACACCTGGAACCTTGCACTGCTCAGAGATTGGGGTGGCATGCAACCATATTCATTGCGAAAGGGGGTTTGGCTCAAACACATTTGTACAGGGTGGACAAAATTACAGCCTTAGCCTTTTTTTGCACCCCTCTGGCTCTTTTGCTCTGGAACTACAACCTCAAAATGAGACTCTGCTAGGAGAGTGCTATCAAAGATAGATGATCTGGGATTCTGCATGCCTGGTGCAAGCTGCAGGTTGCCTTTGAAGAAGGTTTTTCTGTATTTCTTCCATCTGTATCTCCTTCTAACTCCAAGTTGCTCAAAAATGTATTTCAGGTTCACCTGAGGGTAGCATGACAGTCTTTATTTTACTTTATTTTAAACTGCTTTACAGAGAGGATAGCTGAAAGCAGCAAGGGGGGAGTGAATGCATATCCATTTCCCTGCCACATTTATTTTGCTTCCAGCTGACCCCAACCTAAATTGGGCTTCACGTATACATATTCTTAGCAGTATGATGTGGGGCTTTTTAATGGTAACTTGTGTTACAGCAACCACAAAGAAGTGCTGAAAGGCACAGGAGTATAACAACAATATATTAATGAGAAGAAGCTTACAATAAAGTAGACAAAACATCATTACAGTTGCAAAATGTACTTTTCAGTAAGGCTTACAAAGAACAGTATAGCACAAAATAATGATTACTTTACAGTGGTACCTCGGGTTACAGACGCTTCAGGTTACAAACTCCGCTAGCCCAGAAGTAGTACCTCAGGTTAAGAACTTTGCTTCAGGATGAGAACAGAAATTGTGCTCTGGTGGCGGCGTCAGCAGGTGGCCCCATTAGTTAAAGTGGTACCTCAGGTTAAGAACAGTTTCAGGTTAAAAACAGACCTCCAGGACGAATTAACCCGAGGTACCACTGTATTGATGAATGCTTTAAGCAGCTTGCGGGAGACGAGCTTCCGAATAAGGTCCTATTTTGAAAAATTTCCTCGGATGGTAACATCTCAGAAATGTTTCAAGGTCATGATTGCAGTTTCCACAACTGGGAGGACTTCAGGAATGTTTATCTCTCCAAACAAGTCACACAGTTCCACCAGGATAATACCACTGCAAGGGATTCAAAATTGTAGGCAGTTGACTTGTGTTGTGGGACTTTTACCAGTTTCTAGAGTCAAGATTCACTCAAATAGGTTAGGATAACAGAGTGGAACAAAATCCAAATGTGAGCGTATAGAGAGATGAAGACAACCTTCTCCAACCACGGAAGGAATTCAACGCAATGGCCTGCTATGGCAATCATTCCATCAGGGCAAGTGTTTCAGCTTTTCAGGCAAAACAACCCCCTTTCTTCCCCCTTGTGCTGTTTGGGGGTTCCGACCCCCAAGCTAATTTCAGGAGCCATGGGGGACATAGAGGCAGACGGGAAGAGCAGCCCTGTTGTGAAAGCCAGAGTCCTTGTGCAGGGTTTCCACTGTCGGGATTCCTTAGCTGAATCCTGCCCCTGATATTCTGGACTATTTTTATGCAGTGTACTGTCCTCGTAAGCTGCCTTGCAGTCATGGGGAAAGCAGGGTACAAATGGATAAAAGAAATGAAGTTTTGCAGACAGTGCTTTTAGCGGTGTCATCTCCCTGGCTGAAGATAGTGTTGCTTGTACAATGGATATGTATTCTGCCTTCTTTTTGCTTGTTGAATCAAAGGAATGAAATCAGGAAGGGGGATTCATTATCACTTACAGGCAAGAGCACAACCATAACAGATCTTCCAAGCACAAGTGTAAAATGAAGTTATTATAGTTTTACCAATTACTGCTAATTAAGCGTTATTAAAAAGGCTGCAGGCAGAGGAAGAACTCTGATTGACCCTGCGCATCCCTTTGGCTAATGTGACCTATATAAATTATTATTTGACTTTTAAAAGCTGGTTTCAAATATGTTGATGCCAAAATCAGCTTCGGGAAACCTTTTTTTTTTTTTAAAGTATTCTGCAGACATTTGAAGCTGGCTCATACCAAGCCAACTGATATATCAAGCCTAGCACCATCAAAGATATCCTAGTTTGCTTTGACACTTGACCTTTCCTCTGGTTCACTCATTTTGCACAGAGCATCCAAACTACATTCCAGTGTTTTCTGTGGTCTCTTCTCATGCTTTTTGAACTGTCACGGTGTCCATTCCCATTCCTGCAGGGGTATGGATGATTTCAGGAGTGCAGGCAAATTTATGTGCCAGTTCTTGAAAGTTCTGGCTCATAGATGTGGTCAGTGTGCTTCCCTTCTGTTCTGTTCTATAGCATACGGTTTCAGAATGTACCTGTCCTTCAAGTGTTTGGTTTAATCCTTCTTTACATTTCTATTCTACAATTCCTCCAAGGATATCAAGGGGCTATACAGAATTTTCTGCTCCATCCCACATGAGTTAGGTGAAGGTGAGGAAAGGTGACTGGCCCAAGATCACCCAGTCAGCACTGTGGATTCGTTCCTTGTGTCTCCCTGATCTAGCAGCTCCACCACACTCAAAACAACAAAAACAAAGCATAAGAACACAAAGCATAGCTTGCATGGCCTCCATCCACCAATTGTCTCCGTTGTCTACTTCTTCCCCATCAAAATTTAGACTGTACACTCCTTGAGACTTGTCTTTTTGCTCAGGTTACTATTTAAAGCATTATATACATACTGTAGATGTGCTATAAGAACACAAAAGAGCCTGCTGGCCCAGACCAAAAGACCATATTATCTAGCACCCCCAAAGTGGCAAACCGGATGCTTCTGGAAAGGGCAAAAAATGAAACCTTACTTAGGTAAGTAAATGAAAATCTCTCTTTAGGCCCCTATTTCCTGCAGAAAATGTTCAAAGTGCACTCAACAATGAAGCCTCATTTTTACCAATTTCAAGCAGTGCTCTACATTATATCTAAGAATAGTTGCCCAATACTTTCTTCTTATATAGTCTCAGAGGAGGAAAAACAGATTCCTTGAGCAATAATTAAGCTCTTTGGTATTCTGTATTGATTTTTAACACCTATCTGAACAAGAAAGCCATGAGCAACATGTATGAGTTTATGATTAAAGTTTCTAGGGCAAGGCAGAAGTCATAGGGGATATTGTATTTCAGATGATATAAAATAGGATACGGTGCCTTTCACTTGCATGCTGCTTTTTCCTGCTCACACTTTCTGAAATTGGTTACTAAGTTCAGAGTGTTGAGAGAGAAAAATATTATGCAAAATGAATTTACCCTCAACCCCATCTGAACACATTGTTTTCCAAATAATATCATCTAAAATATCTCCCAATAAAATAATATATGGGACAGCAAAGGCTATAATAGATTCTTATAGAATAGTAATATATTGTAACCAGAATAGAAGTTCAAAAGGGGAAGTAAATGTATTTTTAGTATTTTCATTATGGTAATAGTTATTACTACTTCTTATCGGTAGAAGGCAATGTGAATTTAAGCTTCTTCGTTTTGCTGTCTGTATAATTTTCTTGTCAATAAAAAGGGGAGGTATATCATTTAAAATATCAAATCTTTAACTTTTCAGGTGAAAATATTTGTTATGTACTGAGCTTGGATCCTAGAACAATAGGCAGGTAGGAGCCTGGAATGCAACAACCTGATTGGCCTGCAGGAGCAGTCCAATCAGGCTCCAAGAGGGAAGCAGAAGCAGCCAATCACACGAGACCTATTGTATAAATAATATATATAAAGCCAGTGGTTTGGGGGGAAATTCATTCACTTATTTGCTGCAATAAAGAGCATGAAATCACTACACAACTCTGAGTATATTTCACTATTATTATTATTAAATGTGATTTTTTTGGAAGATCTGTCCTGCATTTTTTTTTTAAGTGTCTGTGTTTGCAATTAAAATAACAATGCCCGCAATGTTTGGCCACCATGTTTCTTCACTTTTCTCAGCCCAACTTGTTTCCAATTATTGCTTTTCCCCCTCAATTCTTCATTCTCTCCAAAATTAAACTAAGGCATTATAGGCAATTCCTCAATCCAAACCATTGTTTCCCCATAACAATGGTCTCTCATGTCTCAATAACTGCTTCTTGCTCGCTGACCAGTATGGGCCCATTTGTCACAATTGCCCGGTATATGATAGCTGCTGCCTGCTCTGACTTCCAGACGCAGGTGCTATGTGCAGAGATGTGCACTATGCTGATCACTGACATGTCCAGAACCCCACACATTGTTTGAGCTCTCCACTGAGCTTGCTGAAGGTTCTCAGCAGCCTGAAAAATGCCACTACAAGTAAAATCCATGCACTGCCAGCCTGCACAGGCAGGCAGTGTGGAAACTGATCCATAGCCATAATCAATCATATTTCACGTAAGGTGTATGGTGAGTATGGTGATTTCAAGACTACGGAGAGGTAACACCTGGAGAAGCCATCAAACACTTCCATGTGTATGAAATATTTTGGGGTATAGATATATGCCAGGCTTTTAGGCAAATTCTTTAGCTGAAATTCAGTGCCTAGCTTTCTTACCTTATAAGTGAGAAAGTGTTAACTGCTAGGGCAGAGCACAAGAGCTACTATTTGTATTTGGGTCTCTAATGACAACTTTGTGAGTATTCAGGGCTAATTCAAAATTTAGAAACCCAGCCCTTTTTTACTGATGCCTTCATCAACCATCCTTCTTTTGTTCTCAGTGCTTTTCAATTCATCTGTCTCTTCTCTAATCATATTCTTTACTAGCATTTTAGTTTTACTTTTATTAAGCTTGAATCCCTCTACTTGCCCAAATTCATCATTTTTCACCAGTGCTTCTTGTACACTAGATTGTGGATCTTCTGCAGTTAAGACCAAATCATCTGCAAAGGATTTTAATTTGTACTCTTTTACACCAATCTTTATACCTCTAATTTCTGGCAGCTCTCTCAAATTCTTATTTAATACCTCAAGGACCTTGAGGTTCTCAGTGCTTTTCAATAAATTCTACAGGCCCGTGTTTGAAACTGATCTGTGCAGGTGTGGAGAGCTTTGCCGTGTTTTGTTTCCATGCATAATTTGTTTCCTCCAGTAGCGCATGCAAATGCATGCACAGCGTAATCGGAGGCATAGAGCACTATGCAGCACTGACCTCAGAATCTGGAAGCCACTTTGGGGATTGAAACATGCCATAGAAATCTTCCAAAATGAAGAAAACAAAAGGGGCAGCAGAAGTGGCAAAAAGGACAGAAGGGAGTGAACCTCTGGATTTGTTCTGGGAGTAGGTTTTGGTGCTCAGACCCGAGACCCAACATGAAAATAGAAGAGTATTTCATTGTGTCATGTCCATTAAGGAGGAAAGAGACACATTTCACTTGAACCTCCGTAGGCATGAAATCAGCCCTTTTCAATGTTTCTCAAAGTGTCGGTCTTTTAAGAAGAGAAATTCACAAGTTCCCTGGGCTTTCTTGCATAAAAGCAAGTCCCTCCAGTCCTAGCTGAAATGCTTCATATTACTGTCAAAAAGAGGCTTCTCTTGCTATGCAGTTCATTTCGTTTTATAAAAGGCCCATTCTTTCCCTTCACAATTAGTGGTCAGGAGTGAAATATTTATATTACACTGAAAATGGAAGCTTCTTTTAAATGAAAGAATTCAATCACAGAAGAAGGAAACAAAATTAAGCCAATTTTTCTTTTCACGTTTGTATGTCTCCTCATAGGACTGTGTGTGCTTGCAACACAAAGCAAATTGTTTTCTTTGAACAGATGAGCCTGAGGCTAGGGCTGTGACAAATTGCTTCACACCGAATAATAATTTGGCTAATCCTGGAATATGCAGTAACATACTTTGGGATGCATTCTTGGCCAGTGTTGTAGAATTTTACTTTTCCGTCTATAAATCCTCCACATATTTGATTTTAAGTTCAAAAATTTGCATTTCTCAAAACATTTTTTTGTTATATTTTTTATTACTTTTCCAATATACCCCAAATAATAGCCAAATTATAACAATAACAATTAATTCCCAAATTATACAATTATCAAAGTGCCAATCAACTTCCAATTAATACATTTTAGTTAAAGTGGCTCCCTGCATGATAGTTTGGGTGCATTTCCGATCTTATATCACTGTGTTCCATAACCTTAATTAAGGTCAGTTACATTTCAGTTGGAGGGACACGGGTGGTGCTGTGGGTTAAACCACAGAGCCTAGGACTTGCTGATCAGAAGGTCAGTGGTTCGAATCCCCGCGATGGGGTGAGCTCCCGTTGCTCGATCCCTACTCCTGCCAACCTAGCAGTTCGAAAGGACGTCAAAGTGCAAGTAGATAAATAGGTACCACTCCAGCGGGAAGGTAAACGGCGTTTCCGTGCGCTGCTCTGGTTCGCCAGAAGCGGCTTAGTCATGCTGGCCACATGACCCGGAGGCAGTACGCCGGCTCCCTCGGCCAATAAAGCGAGATGAGTGCCTCAACCCCAGAGTCGGTCACGACTGGACCTAATGGTCAGGGGTCCCTTTACCTTTACCTTTTTACATTTCAGTTATAATAATCTCTTAGTCCAACAGCTACATAAGTAATGATTTCCATTCGTGATGTTATAATATATAAATTTATAAAGATTCAAGTGACGAACTCAAACTATTATCTTTATTTTGCCCTGTGCGTGAAAACTGTTATATCCATGGAGATTCCTTCTGTCCATACATGGTGTTGTCTCTTTCACTCCCTAGCTGTTGTTTTCTCCCATCGTGGCTTGGAGAGGAACTGAATCTCAAAGCCAGTGAGCCAGTGTGGTGTAGTGGTTAAGAGCGGTAGTCACGTAATCTGGGAAACCGGGTTCGTGTCTCCGCTCCTCCACATGCAGCTGCTGGGTGACCTTGGGCCAGTCACATTTCTCTGAAGTCTCTCAGCCCCACTCACCTCACAGAGTGTTTGTTGTGGGGGAGGAAGGGAAAGGAGAATGTTAGCCGCTTTGAGACTCCTGAAGGGGAGTGAAAGGCAGGATATCAAATCCAAACTCTTCTTCTTCTTCTTTCTCAGAGGTCTTATCTCTCCATCCCTTGCTGAACAGGCGACAGTCTGCTAGAAACCATTCTGTCTCATTAGTAAAACATGTCGCAGATCTTCGCCATTTTCCCCTCAGCCTAGGAAAAGGTGGGCAGTTTTTGAATGCACTGAAGATTTAATACTCCTTAAGAACTCCCAGAATCTCTGCAGTGTTCTTATCACAGCCCCCAATTCTTTTCCTTCCAACAAGAGATTTATGGCCCAATTAAACTTTATCTTAGATTCCATTCCATCAGGAGCACACACAAATCTCAGTCTCTTTTTCCTTGTCTGTTGTTTTTAAATGGGGGTGAGGGGAATTACTCTGTCTTTTCAGCACAGTCATACTTGAGCTTCCCCTCCCCCTCCTTTCTTCATTTCAGATCACATGTAGTTTCCCTTTTTGCTTGTTAATATCACTATTACTCCAACATCCCTTCCTCACTTGTAAATATCTTTTTACAGTCCAGAGAAGGTTGCCGAATCATAAATATATAGAAGAAGCTTAGAATAAACAAACCGTGGGCATCCCTCTCCCCAACTGACTCTTACATAAAAGAAAATCTTATCTCAATTCAAACCTTTGATCCATATAGCTGGTATATTCCACAGTATGTTGTTGCATCCCTTTTCCATCACACAACAGTACTTTAAAGCAAATTAAAGACCCAATTAAATTGAGAACCTCTGCTTCTTAATGGCAGCATAGGAGGGTTTTCTCCAGGTGAAGTGCTTTTGCGCTCAGCGCCTCCCTGCCTCTCACATTCCATGCTAGAGCAAGAGTCAAGTATCAAGACGAACTGCGGAGTGCAGCCCATTCCCCCTGTCCCTGGGGGGGAATTTATAAGGATGATTTACCCTCTGTCATCCTTGTTTTTCATTCACCAACAATCCCCCGCTGTCATGGTGGCTGCCTCAATTAAGGCAGGCGGGACCGGAAGCCTCAAAACTGTTCCCCCTCCCCCCAAACAATTCATTTGCTATAACCCAGAACATCCAAAATACTGTATTTCTAGAAATCTAGTTATCCAAAGTTTGGTTCCGAATCTCAAACAACACGTTGTGGTTTAGATGTTTGGGTGGTGGGTGGCAAGATCTAGGCCAGGGGTTGTGAACATGGTGTCATCCAGCTGTGCAACTCCCAGCAACCCAGCTTAGCATGGCCAAAGGTGAAATCACGGGAACTTTAGCGCAGAATCTGGAGGAAACCACATTGGTAACCCTGACCTGCACTACAAAATAATTTTAATGAAAATATAGGCCTAGAAGATTGACTGTAGATCATTTTATTTAAGGTATTCAGCTTCTCCAACCTGGTGACATTCAGATATTTCAGAATACAGTTCCTATCAGCTGGCTGTGACTGATGGGAATTGTAGTCAAAGCCCTGGGCAGCTCCAGGTTGGACAAGGCTGATCTAGACTACATAGTTTAAATCATGATGTAGTCTTTCACTAAAAGGAAGATCAACAGCCTTCAAAAGCTTTATAAATCATCTTAATATAGAAGATAAATTTATCCTCTGGCAGTTTGATTTATTTGGAAAACTAAAGTACTTTAGTGCAAACTCCTCAGGCAGAATGGCAACACTGGTAATTATTGTGCCACACTCTATTTTAATTTTCTGTATCTTATACTTTCTGCATGCAGAGTACCCATGAATGCAAATCAGAGAAATAACTTCATTAAATCATCCACCACCACCCCCTTTTTACTTTTTTCATAACTACTGAGCCTCAGTAATTAATTCCTTTCCATATCAGCTTCGAAGTGGTATGACACGCCAATGAACTACCTTTATTCCTTTATAGCCAAAAGGTATGGTTTACAAAATCAAAAATTAGCATTTGAAAAGATTTCAGGAGAAACAGAGCACAATGGTGAGTGATGTAAATTTATTCACATGTATTAGCTTTCCCCCAAAAAACTCACATTGAGACTAGTACCATTGCAAATAAAACCTTTGAGAACTGTTCTGGTTCTTAGCAATGGGAGTGGGGGGATCAGAAAGGACATACAGTTTTGCAACACCATTTAAACCTATTTATTTACAAAAAAAACTGTGGGAGGCAGTGGAAGACAGGAGTGCCTAGTGTGCTCTGGTCCATGGGGTCACGAAGAGTCGGACACGACTAAACGACTAAACAACAACAATCTACAAAAAAATAAAAATCCCGTTTCACCTGGAAACATATTTTTCGAAGCAGTGCTATTTTCCTAGGAGAAGAGGTGCTGGAACTCACCACAATCACCTCCCTTGTACTCTTAAAATGGCAATGGCACCCACCAGAGAGGTGCTGGAACTGATTTCCAGCAAGTTCCAGTTGAAAAAAAGCCCTATTTTTAAGCATGTTCTAAAATGTTGGATTAAAATTCCTTCCACATTGGGAGGACCAGCAGGGCCAGCTCACCCATGAGACAAGGTGAGGTGACTGCCTCGTGGCAGAATTCACCAGGACAGCAAATCCTGATGTCAATCTTTCTTCTCCCATTGATCCTGATGTAGACATTCCCTCACCCCATTTCAGGGTCCGCCTCAGGTGCCAAAATGTCTTGGGCCATTCCTGAAGATCAGAATAGCTTTTGTCCAGACCTTTCTAGTACAGCCTGTATAGGATTTCTAGCACAGCAGTAGGTTTTGTGGCAAAATCTGGCCTTCATTATGCCTAGAAAATGAACACACGATGTTCCAAATTACCGCTTTTCTAGCAAGGAGATAGAGAAATATCAGTGAGAACCATCTCCCCCAGTCCCCAGGAGGGATCAAACTATGGCCATGCGTTGCCATGAGTTGCCAGTATGTGACTGAATCCCACCCCAAAATAGCAATGATCTAGAAGTGCACCAGTTCTCAGGAACTGTAGCATCTGGAGAAGGATTTCCTAAAATGAAGTAGGTATCTGGGAAGGTTCATATAGGAGGCTGCAAGTGACACCAGGAAAGCCAAAATAAATATATCAGTGTCTACATTCATCTAGATCACTTCTTGTAGCAGTACTGTGATGCTTCAAAACCATGTAGAGCCTATTTTGGTATTAAGTGATATACAGTATATGAAATAATTAAATAGTGCAACATTTTAAGACTGCAAGCTGGAAAACTCTCTCTCTCTGTTGTTGCTGTTGTTATTGTTGTTGTTGTTGCTTCTATAGTTCAATCAGCTTCAGTAATCTGCACAGGATTAGAGGTCTTGCAAAGATTGTAGATGATCTAAGCTACCGGTACATGGCCAAATTTTTACAGGGGCTGAGCTGTCTTCCAGCATAGTTTTGCTTTGATCTGGCAAGTTCTGTGATGAGAAAGCTTAACTTAATTGTCAGTCCTATTGTATAGAAAAAGAAACTTATTAGAAGAAAGCAAAGGAAGCAGTTCTTTGAGCAGCAGGGATGAGGATCAGTTTTTTTAAAGACAGCAAACAAAGTGCTCAGAGACAGAATTAATATGCCCGCTTGTAGGCAAATTTTGTTAGATAGCTGGAAATAATTTGTTTTGAATAAAGGAGAACTTCTTAGGAAGCAGAAAGCTGCTTCTGGTGGGTAGCTGTCTGATTTTGCAGGCTTCAAGATGGTTGTACATCCTGTTTCTGTATAGACATAGGGATTCCAAAATATATTATTTCTGGCCACAGTGTATTCTTCTCCGACACACGTAACTAAAAACCATAACAAAAGTATGTGCAGGTTTGTGCATGCAGCATTTCAAATCAAATAACTAAAACCAGTGCTTTTTCCCCTACAAAAATGTTTAGAGATACTCTCATTTCCCTACTCATAGTGAAATAATGCCCCTCAGTGAGGACAAACTTAGATTCACAAAATGTTTAGGGGTATGTGTACCACTGCATCCCCCCAGAAAAAAGCACTGACTAAAACCATAACAAAAGTATGCGCAGGTTTGTGCACACAGTTTTCTGCCTAAGCACAGTCTGGCTGTGAGCTTGCTGGTGTCTGAGGAACACCCTGGCAAGAGTACCCTATGTTAGGCATGCCATTGGAGGTTACTTTCATCAACAATCTAGGGATGAGTTTTGCTGTGCAGATAGAAAAGAAATGTACTATAGCAGTGATTTACTTAAGATAAATGTGAGGGGAAGGAGCATAGAATGTAAAAGCAAAACAAAACACACAAGTATGAATTATGTGCTCCAGCAGTTGTCCTCTGGCTCCTCCCTCCCCACCGGGCAATGTTATTAAAGAGACATATGGATTCATTTTCACATCTGAGATTAGCAGAAGCCTCATTGTGAATATTTAGGGGGAAGCATACGACCCCCTGAGGACCAGTGGAGGTTTCACTCCCCTTTGAAGAATCTGTTCTAGGAGCGACAGAATTGGTCAAGGTCATAAAAGGGATGTGCAGTGCTCCCCTTCCTGTGGCGTGGCTGGTTTCAATTTTTGCTGCAGCATGATATCAGCATTTGCATAACAACTTGCTCTTAAGCATCTTACAAGCATCATCCAGCCATTAGCTAAGTCAGTACCACTCTCCATTTTACAGATGGCAAGCAGGCACAAAGCCCAGTTCTGTTGCCACTGAAAAGCTGCTCTTCGATGCATTGCAATAGTGACCGAGAGCAAGAATTTTCATAAAGTGTTCAAACAAATTAAAAAGGTTCCTGGCACTGCTACATGCACATGCAGTGAAGGGTCAAGATTTTGCCCCCCTCCTGGGCTTCACTTATCCTCACCCTGCAGCACAGATGCCTAACTCATGCTTTCTGCACACCTTGAATTTGCTTTGCACAAATTTGGCATCCACTCAGTGTGCTCTCCATGGGACGCGGGTGGCGCTGTGGGTTAAACCACAGAGCCTAGGACTTGCCGATCAGAAGGTTGGCGGTTCAAATCCCTGCAACGGGGTGAGCTCCCATTGCTCAGTCCCTGCTCCTGCCAACCTAGCAGTTCGAAAGGACGTCAAAGTGCAAGTAGATAAATAGGTACTGCTCCAGCAGGAAGGTTAAATGGCATTTCCGTGTGCTGCTCTGGTTTGCCAGAAGCAGCTTAGTCATGCTGGCCACATGACCCGGAAGCTGTACGCCGGCTCCCTCGGCCAATAAAGCGAGATGAGCGCCACAACCCCAGAGTCGGCCATGACTGGACCTAATGGTCAGGGGTCCCTTTACCTTTACAGTGTGCTCTCTGCACATGTAAGCTCTTTTCCAAGCGTTAGTTCCAACTAGAGGGAGGTTAGGCACATGAAGGAGATCCTGATGTCCTATTGTGCATTGAGCTTGAACAAAGAGTTACAGGCAATCTGTGATAAATATTGCCCCAAAGTTGCAGAGTCAGATCAGGCCACATGACAGTTACCCAGGTTACTCATTCTTTACAGTATGAAATGGCCTCAGATCTGATTGCCTTAGGGACTGCTTACTCCCATATAGACCTGTCTAGATTGGCTGCAGCGATCCTGCTCTTAGTGGCAGCTTGAGATGTTTGATAGGTGAGCACAGGAAACAGTCTTTTTTGTAGTGGTGCCACTATTTTAGGGATGCGGGTGACGCTGTGGTCCAAACCACTGAGCCTCTTTGGCTTGCCGATTGGAAGGTTGGCAGTTTGAATCCATGCAACAGGGTGAACTCCAGTTGCTGTGTCCCAGCTTCTGGCAACCTAGCATTTTAAAGCATGCCAGTGTGAGTAGATAAATAGGTACTACTGCAGCGGGAAGGTAAATGGTGTTACCATGTACTCTGGAACTCATCACATCCTCCATGCGCCAGCAATAGTTTAGTCATGCTGGCCACATGACCTGGAAAGCTGTCGGTGAACAAACACTGGCTCCCTTGGCCTGAAAAGCGAGATGAGCGCCACACCCCATAGTCACCTGTAACTGGACTTAACTATCAAGGGATCCTTTACCTTTTTTCTTTTACTTTGCTACCATTTTGCAACATCCTTCTATTCCAGATGTACCAGGTCACTCTTTGAGTGTCTTTTTTTCCCCCCTGCCAGAAATGGCCAACTCTTTTATTTCTATAGGCTTTTAACATATATATATTAACTGATAACTTTAGCTATTTATTTATTTTTACACTAGCTATTATTACCTGTGTTTGGTGTTCTAGATAACTGCTGTTGATTATTCCGGCTTTTTACTTTGCATTTTCTAATCATTGATTTGGTTTTATGTGTTTGTTTTAAGCTGGTTCGAGCACCAAAGTAGAAGAGTGAGAAAGAAATAAGAAATGATTGTTGTTATCAGTCCTGAGTGATTAGGTCACAGTGACTGTTGAGAAAGAGCCAAATAATTCTAGTGTAGTCTCCTCTCTCCATCCTCCTCTCTGCTGAGTTCTGCAAGGGCAACACTGAGACTAAGGATACTGACCAGCATTGCTGCCCCCTGGGTTGTTTATAAGATGGAGGTAGGCAGCAGGGGGTGTGAGCTGAGGGCAGACAATTTGGTGGGTCAGTGCCCCATTCGCCCAAATGGACCGGCCTCAGCTGCATGGAGGAGAATCATTCTGGCAATTTTCCTTTGCATTTCTCCTCAGTTCCTGACATCTCTCCTTGTCCCAGAGAACCAATCAGATTCAGCCACACAGTTATCTTTTGGCAGATGTATCTGTCGACAGGGAGGGATATATGGGGCTCTTCACATCACTGACGAACCTGCTGCTTCCTGGTGCTGGCAGTGAGAGGCCAGATGGCTGGATCTGATTAATGGCAGCTCTAAATTTCATCTGCAATCAGTCCATTAATCAATGCATTCTTTTAGCTCTTAACTATTTTCAAAGTTTTTTTTCAACCCAATTCCGCCACAATCCCATGTAGGGGAAAAAAAACTATTTTAAACTTAGGAAATATACATTCTAAGCTGCTCAAATAAGACCTGCTGATTAACGTTGTTTTTTTGTCCTGTGATGGAAGAGAGATGAATCTACCTGGCGGAACATAAAATCAGCACAAATGTTAGTATGAGCCCAGAACAAGCATGGTGGCCCTGCAGTCAAGAGTCCCAGGATCAAACTCATGTTCCATCACTAAGTTATGGGATGGCCTAAAGCAAATATCTGCCCCCACCCCATCCCTGTAGTTCACTGTGATAAGGCAATATTAATTATTATTTTTCCTAGGACTGCTGTGAGGAACTGGCTCTGGTGACACATGCCTTGTTACATCACAACTGGACTGCTGCAATGCGCTCTATGTGGGGCTGCCTGTGCAAAGGGCCCAGAACGTTCTGCTTCTTCAAATTGCAATAGCCATCTTATTGACTGGGGACGGGTGACGCAGACCTTATTGCTGAAACAGTAGTTTCCTCTTTCCCCATCCCAGATGCTAGCTATGACCTTTAAAGACATACCGTACTTTTCCGTCTATAAGACACCCCCATGTATAAGATGGGGAGCTCAAATTTAAGAAATTGGAGGGAGATGGCACAGGGTTGTTGAGTAATTTTTCAGGGGGAATGCGAAACCGAATATCACTCACCCAGCTGAAAAACGCTAACAATTGCAAGCAACGCAAGCCAAATTGCCGAAGCAGCAGCCAATCCAATGCAGTCCTTGCTGCATCCACAAATAATCCACCCAATTGACAAATCATGTCCTCTTCCCAGAGAGCATGCAATCATCAAGACTGACCTCACTGCTGTTGTGGATGGGAGCGACTGGATAGCCACAACAACCCGATTGGTGGTCCCTCAGTTGCTGGGGTAAATCTGGCCAATGGGATCGTTTCATGCATTAACCTAGAGACCCATACATACCACTGCACGTTGCGTTGAGCTTCCTCTTTTTCGCCTCGTGCACCGGATCACCCGCCCACCCTCCCTATATTTAGGGTTCATTATGACCTTGCTATGCCGTCGTGGGTTGCCTGTTCTTGGGACAGGGGCCCGGTAGAGATTTTTCCCATTTGGCTGATTGGCCAGTGCCACTTGGGTTTTGCCTGCCGTGTAGCAAATCGACACAACTTTGTAAGGTTTGGCGGTTAGGCATTGGTTCAAGGTGTGGTGGAGGGGGAGGCTGGAGCACCTGCCCCTCCCATGCGCAAAGGGTATTCTGTTAAAGGAATCCAGGGGCTCACCTTGCTTTTGCTGATCCCCTTCCAGTGGTTCGGGACATGCCAGACTCCTGGGAGCATTTGGGGTGAGCTTGAGCCTGAATGTGGTCCAATGCTTGCCCAGGATGTTTTCCCTTACTGACGTCTGCCGGAGTCCAGGCGTCAGTGCTGCCCTGCCAAGGTCAGGTGCAGCTAGTCGGGAACCAATGCCTAAGCAACCTGCTCACAATCTGTAATCAATAAAGTTGTGGCAAAAATTATGCCAATAACCCGAAACTAAATTCCGTGTCAATTGTGTCTTTATTTATTGAGGGAGGTTTTGGGATCTTAACACACAAAGCAGCAGCCAATACAAATTAGCCCTCGCAGCAGACACCATTCACCCACCCAATCGCTAGATCCTGCTCACGGATGCAACAAATTGCCCATCCCCCCTCTACATTACCCATGTATAAGCCCCCCCACATTTTTACTTTATTTTGGAGTAAAAAACCCTTGTCTAATACACAGAAAAGTATGGTATATGGTTTAGGGCCAGAGCATATGATGGCCTGTTTTCTCCGTGGTAAGCCTATTTGCCCAAGGTGGAAGGCTCTGCCACTGCTTTTCCTTTCTCCCTGATTGAAGTGTTTAGGGGCTGCTAATGTAGCAGCAGAGCTGGCAGTCGCTCCCTTTCCCCCCTGTTTCACTCTGAGAATGTCAGACCAAAGCAAGGCATTCTGGGCAAGGTGGCCCAGAAGAGGACCTACGCCACTGTTGCTTTCTTTGATTTCTACTACTGTGGGAAAGGGGCAACACTGCATGCCTTCTCCCAGGCTGTCTCTCCCTGACAGTCTCACTCTAAGGAAGGGCACAAGAGCTGAGCAGATGGTGACAGCAATGGGTAAGTGGGCTGGCTGGCAGGTCAAGGCAGCAGGGGCTCAATCCTGCAAAGTTACCACCCCCCACTGCCTGAGGCAGTTGCCTCAGTTTGCCTTAAGAAAGGACTGGACCAGCTGCTAGTTTATGAAGGTAATCTACAGAGGTCCTATTTGTTATTCACAAAAGGTAAAAAAGGTAAAAGGTAAAAGACCCCTGGACGGTTAAGTACAGTCAAAGGTGACTGTGGGGTTGCGGCACTCATCTCGCTTCCAGGCCAAGGGAGCCAGTGTTTGTCCATAGACAGTTTTCCGGGTCATTTAGCCATCATGACTAAACTGTTTCTGGTGCAACAGAACACTGTGATGGAAACCAGAGTGCACAGAAACGCCTACCTTCCCGCCGCAGAGGTACCTATTTATCTACTTGTACTGGCGTGCTTTTGAACTGCTAAGTTGGCAGGAGCTGGGAGAGAACAACAGGAGCTCACCCCGTCATGGGGATTCGAACCGCTGACCTTCTGTTCAGCAAGCCCAAGAGGCTCAGTGGTTTAGACCACAGCGCCACCTGCGTCCCGTTATTTACAAACCCACATTTGGCTGTGGCAAAGGTGAGAGTCTTTTCTGCTGCTGCCTTGGTGAGACCCAGTGCTACACCACAGCATGACAGAGTGACCATCCCTTAACCTGAAGAAAATTGGAGGGGGGGAATTCTACCCCCTATTAGCAAAGCTCCAAATTTCCCAGCTTGGCAACTAGCGGAGTATAGCAGAGGACGGTGCAATGATGTTTTAATTTGTTTCCATTACGGGAAGAAGCCACATCAGTCAGTCACAGATTTTTACTTCACACTTGTGTAATGAAGTAGCGTTCAGTCTCCATAAAGCTTCACTGAACCGGTGGTGCTGAATCATAATGATTTTAGATGCCAACAGCCAGGAATCTCATTATTGTAGGCCTTTGCCATAGATCAGGTCTCCCCGGGCAAAGGTTGACAAGTGTGACAAAATGAATATAGAAATCTTTTGCATTCAAGTAGCATGAACACATCACGGACACCAGAGGAGAAGATAAATGGGCCGGAGTGGACATTTCCCCTAATTACAGCACAAACAGAGGCAAGACTAATTTGTTAACTCAAGTCTAAGTTCTGGAAGAAAGTTTCAACTAATAGGGTGGCTAATTTCAGGCTTCTGTTCCTCACTGTCAGCCTGATCCTATGAGGTCTTAGCACCCTGCATCAGGTGTTAAAAATGTAAAACTAATCTAATTATATTTGTCTACTTCCAAAGGCAACCCCAGGAGCAGACATAGCTCAAAACTAGAGCCAGCACAGTTTTGTATACAGTGAGCAATTGTGTCTGGAAATCTTCTCATTTAGCCCAAATCAGAAAAAGAAGAATAATTTTCCCAAAGGGAAGATGTGATTCACTATGGAAGACCTTGTGATAATGTTGTACTTTCAGTCCTGCACACAGAATAATCTGTGCTGCACTTGTTTTCAAGAAAGGTGGAAGAGCATCATGGGCTCATCTCAGGATACACATAGCTTACATACAGCACAATTAATTCAGATCCATCAGGGCAGGGCAGCAACAAGATTTCTACTGTGCCTTTAACTTTAGATAGAGAACATGGGTCCAGAGACTATATACCGTACTTCTCCCACCAAAACTCTTTATGAAGGCAGCCCTGTTTAGGGAAGTTTTAAATGACTAATGTTTTAATGTATTTTTAATCTTTTTTTGGAAGCCACCCAGAGTGGCTGGAGAAACCCAGCCAGATGGGCAGGGTATAAATAAATTATTATTATTATTATTATTATTATTATTATTATTATTATTATTATTATTATTATCATTATGCATTATAACTGAAATGTAATTGTTCTGCAGCGCAATCCTACCAATGTTTACAGCAAAGTAACTGTGAAATAATTGATTTCAATGGGATCTATTTTTCAGATGCTATATCCAAGTACCTGGAAGTATGCCTCCAAATGAAATGAGTCAGAATTTTAATTCAGAGCGTGGGAGAGGAGGTAAGGGATCACATCTCCATATTGTTTTGCCCAGTGTCTTACATGTTCTCTTTTTTGCAAGATGTGTTTGGCGAGAAGCCTCAAGATGGAGATTTCACGCATCATCTCAACAGCAACAAGCGCAGTATTTAAACACGCTCTGGAGGTGATCAGCTGGGCTGGGAATTCTTCCAGGAGATGATTTAATTAGCTTGGAGTAAAGCTAGCAGAGGTCTGATTGCTCAGTCTGAAGAAAGCCAGTTGTTTCTAGAGCACAACTGTTACAGCACTGAAAAAAGACACCCCAACATTTCCAACCAGCAAGATTTGCTAGCTAGCATCAAGGAGTGGGAATAGAAACCGAAAAACAATTGCTGACAAAATAACAAAATAAAATTATGGGCAATATTCATGAGTGGGCCAGAAAAGTACCATTGTCTTAAGTACATGTTGTTAAGTTGTGGGTGAACATATCAGATGACACAGCGATTCTTCAAACAGCTCTTGTTTATTCACAGGCCAGAACAGAACTGAACTGAAGGGTTCAGCCAGCCTGCTTATATAGAGCTCCACTACAACGCAACAGTAACCACTTTCTGTAACTATCCAATCACTGAACGTCACTTTCAATCCCTTATTTGCATATGTGGACCTGAGTGAAAACTATCTACAGTATCCCCCTGCTGGCCCAGGGTGAGAACTTCAGTACATAACATATGCAGATTGCTCAAAAGGCCTGAAATTGGCATCCGTCTGTCTCAGGAGACAATTGAGGAGTGTGCCTTTGGGGGTGAGGTTACAGTTCTTCCTGTGGCTGTAGAGACATGTTTTGTTGCAGTTGGGGCAGATGAAGGCATCCGGTTGTGCTGTTGCAGATGCACCATGGCATTTCTTCTCTCTGCACTTCTCCCAACGGTCATTTCTTCTCTGCTCACTGCTATGGATACATGACCTGACTGTGGTCATCTGCAAGGGATTCCCACATGACAGGATTGATGCCTCCAGCCTTCATGTCACAAATGCGAAAATCTTTGTGCTGCAGAGTTGGTCTGCCAATTGATCTGGTGCCAGAAGCCAGCTCCCTATAGAGCACATCCTTGGGGATCCAGCCATCTTCCATTCTGCAGTACCATCAGCTAAGGCAGAACTAAAGTGAGAAAGATATAGTCATAATATAGATGATAGGCTGATGCAAGCACTCTAGAAAGAGAGCCCAAAAATGGAAAACAAGCAAGGTCCCCCCAACAAAAGAAGAATGGCAATTAAGTTGACAGAATATGCACAACTTGCAGACTTAACATATAGAATAAGAGAACAAGAAGAACATACGTTTAAAGAAGATTGGAAAACGTTTACTGAATACAGCTGAAACCGTTGGCAGCATTAAGATAAATTCAGCAGTGTAAACAAATTTTGACGGATGCAATAATGGAATACTGAATGGTATAGTTTTTGTGAAATATGCAGGGATTTATGATATGTAAAATGAACCATGGAAAGAGAAGGGAAGTCTTTGATATCCTAGAATCATAGAATCATAGAGTTGGAAGAGACCACAAGGGCCATTGAGTCCAACCCCCTGCCAAGCAGGAAACACCATCAGAGCACTCCTGACATATGGTTGTCAAGCCTCTGCTTAAAGACCTCCAAAGTAGGAGACTCCACCACACTCCTTGGCAGCAAATTCCACTGTCGAACAGCTCTTACTGTCAGGAAGTTCTTCCTAATGTTTAGGTGGAATCTTCTTTCTTGTAGTTTGGATCCATTGCTCCGTGTCCGCTTCTCCAGAGCAGCAGAAAACAACCTTTCTCCCTCCTCTATGTGACATCCTTTTATATATTTGAACATGGCTATCATATCACCCCTTAACCTCCTCTCCTCCAGGCTAAACATGCCCAGCTCCCTTAGCCGTTCCTCATAAGGCATCGTTTCCAGGCCTTTGACCATTTTGGTTGCCCTCCTCTGGACACGTTCCAGTTTGTCAGTGTCCTTCTTGAATTGTGGTGCCCAGAACTGGACACAGTACTCCAGGTGAGGTCTGACCAGAGCAGAATACAGTGGCACTATTACTTCCCTTGATCTAGATGCTATACTCCTATTGATGCAGCCCAGAATTGCATTGGCTTTTTTAGCTGCCGCGTCACACTGTTGGCTCATGTCAAGTTTGTGGTCAACCAAGACTCCTAGATCCTTTTCACATGTACTGCTCTCAAGCCAGGTGTCACCCATCTTGTATTTGTGCCTCTCATTTTTTTTGCCCAAGTGCAATACTTTACATTTCTCCCTGTTAAAATTCATCTTGTTTGTTTTTGCCCAGTTCTCTAATCTGTCAAGGTCGTTTTGAAGTGTGATCCTGTCCTCTGGGGTGTTAGCCACCCCTCCCAGTTTGGTGTCATCTGCAAATTTGATCAGGATGCCCTTGAGTCCATCATCCAAGTCGTTGATAAAGATGTTGAATAAGACCGGGCCCAAGACAGAACCCTGTGGCACCCCACTAGTCACTCTTCTCCAGGATGAAGAGGAACCATTGATGAGCACCCTTTGGGTTCGGTTAGTCAGCCAGTTACAAATCCACTGAGTGGAACTTCCGGGTTGGCGCCATCGCCGAATGGCGGACTCCCTCCGAGCTCCGGAGGGAGTCGGCTCGGCAGGGGCTGGGTCCTACCGCGCCGGCGACGTGGGGACCCTTAAAAACCACGGGCACGGAGCCCGTGGACATGGTGACTCAGCTGGCATCGTTATCGCCCTCCCGACTTGTGAAGGAGCCTTTTTAAAGGCTACGGATCGGGTGCCGGGGAGTGGCGTGGTGCTTTGAGTCCTCCGCTTCCCCTGCCGAGCGCAGCCGCATGCCATTCGACGGAGAGCGCTGGCTTCTTCTTTTGAAAATTTGGACATTTGGCGATAACCCGTGAGTAATTGGGTAACCGGGTACAAAAGGAGAAAAAAAGGAATTTTTTTTCGGATTCGGAACGAGCGGGGGGGATCCAAAAAGGAAGTCAGTCCCCTCCCTGATTGTAAACATGCTAAAACAAGGATTGGGAAACCAAGATCGATTCAGAAGTTTATTGATGACAAAAATTATGAACTCCACGATGTGAATTATAAGAACTGTGCTGGAGGAGAAGAGTCGAGGGTGAGAGGAAAAAGGCAAACCCCCCCCCCCCTGGGAACCGGGGCGATTCGGAGAGCCTGGTGAAGAGAGATGGAGAATTTGACAGCTGTCAAAGGAGCTGTCAAAGTTGGAGAATATAAAGAGGATTTTGTTACAAGTTCTTTGCTGGTCAATTTTGTTACAATTTGATATAAATATGGATATAAACTGTCGGGGGAAAAGAAACAACAAATTGACTTTTGGACTAGAGGATACAAAGTTATTGCAATCCCCCTAGAGGGGTTTCGGGACATTACAAGTGTCGTATGTGGAAAACTACTCTGGGATGTGCACAGGTCTTATCTCCTGGGAAAGCTGCAGAACTGAAATACTATTTTGTCTACAGAGGTGACCATAATACAATAGAATCTTCTATTGAAGCAAGAAAGGAACTGGACGTAAGTCTTTGTCCCTGAACAACAAACCTCTGTAGAGACACTAAATTTTGGAACAAGAATGTTTTGACAGCTGAACAAGACAGAAACCTGAGAAAGCAAGAAATAAAAGAGAAAACGACTAAATACGACACGGAAAGAACAACGGGAGGAGCAACAAATGATTAAGGAAAATCAAAGGCCTCTATTAGACTGGATTTTTGAAGTTAAATATTAATTAAAACAACCAAATCTAAAGAAACCGGCAAGATGGACTGAGAAAAATTTGGCTGTGGACTTAAGATCTCCAGGCCGACAACATACGGACAAATGGACATGGGGAATCAAAACCGGGGAAGGGAGGGGGAATCCTAGAATCCAAAGGCTATGTAACCAACTTTTTGAACTTTTCTATATTTTCTATCTTATATTCTTTATAACTTTGATCTTATATGTTTTTGTTTTTTCTTTTTTTAGAAAGGGGGAACTCGTGGAAGGAAATGAGAGCTGATCTTGGGGGGAAAATTATGTTCTATTATAAGACGAGGAGTGATGTTAAGATTGTGTAAATTTAAATTGGTTTATGAGTAAAATATATTAGGTTTAAATTGGGAATGAGAGCTTGTGGAACTAACTTAGGGAAAGGGGAATACAGTCGGGAGGGGAAGGAGGAAGTCCTAGAAAGAAGGCTATGAAAAGAAGGGTCTAAAATTGTTTCTCTTTTTCTTTCTTTTCTTTATCTTTCTTATTTTTCTTATTCTGTTATTATTGGAAATTTTAATAAATATGATTATAAAAAAAAAAAAAAACAAATCCACTGAGTGGTAGCATAGTCAAGACTGCATTTTACCAGCTTCTTTACAAGAATATCATGGGGCACCTTGTCAAATGCCTTGCTGAAATCAAGGTAGGCTACATCCACTGCGTTCCCTTCATCTACCAGGCTTGTAATTCTGTCAAAAAACAAGATCAGGTTAGTCTGACATGACTTATTTTTCAGAAATCCATGCTGACTATTGGTGATCACAGCATTCCTTTCTAGGTGCTCACAGACTGTTTGCTTAATGATCTGCTCCAGAATCTTCCCTGGTATTGATGTCAGACTGACTGGGCGGTAATTATTTGGGTCCTCTCTTTTCCCCTTTTTGAAAATAGGGACAACATTTGCCCTCCTCCAGTCTGCCGGGACTTCGCCTGTTCTCCAGGAATTCTCAAAGATGACTGCCAGTGGTTCTGAGATCACATCTGCCAGTTCTTTTAATACTCTTGGATGCAGTTCATCTGGCCCTGGAGACTTGAATACATCTAAACTAGCCAAGTATTCTTGTACTATCTCCTTAGTTATTCTGGGCTGTGTTTCCTTTGCTGAATCATTTGCTCCAAATTCTTCAGGTCGGGCATTGTTTTCTTTATCGGAGAAGACTGAGGCAAAGAAGGCATTGAGGAGTTCAGCCCTTTCTGTCTCCCCTGTTTGCATTTCACCATCTTCTCCTCTGAGTGACCCCACAGTTTCTTTGTTCTTCCTTTTGCTACGGACATACCCATAAAAGCCTTTTTTGTTGCTTTTAACCTCTCTAGCAAGCCTGAGTTCATTCTGTGCTTTAGCTTTTCTGACTTTGTGTCTACACGTGCTGGCTATTTGTTTGAATTCCTCTTTGGTGGTTTCCCCCCTTTTCCATTTTTTGTACACATCCTTTTTAAATCTTAACTCAGTTAAAAGTTCTTTAGATAGCCACCCTGGCTTCTTTAAGCACCTTCCATGTTTCCGTCTCATTGGTATTGCCTGATGTTGTGCTTTTACTATCTCCCTCTTAACAAACTCCCAGCCATCATGAACTCCCTTTCCTTTTAGTATTACTGTCCCTTAATTTTGACCCAAATGCTCTCACTTTGGCTTTGAGGATCTAAATCTTGGATCTCTTCACAGGTATACACATCCCTGACATATAACGCCACTCCTCCTCCTTTCTTGTCTGGTCTGTTTCTCTGAAATAGATTGTATCCCCCCATTATTACATTCCAATCGTGGGACTTATCCCACCAGGTTTCAGTGATGCCTATTATGTCATATTTAGTTTGCTGTACCAAGAGCTCAAGCTCATCTTGTTTATTTCCCATGCTTTGCGCATTAGTGTACAGACATTGAAGTCCATTAATCATTCCCCCGTGTCTCTTATTTAAGCATTTTTTCCTCCCACCACTAGGTCTGTGTGCTGTTTGCTCCATTTGGTCTATGACATTTGGATGATCATCTTCATCATTTGATAGACTCCTACTTTCAGGAGCACTGTCTCCCTCCCCCACATTAGTCAGTTTAAAGCCCTCCTGATGAGGTTTCTGAGATTTTTGGCAAAAACATTTCTCCCAACCGTTGTGAGGTGCAGCCCATCGCTTGCTAGAAGTCCATCTTCAAGAAACTGCAGTCCGTGATCTAAGAATCCAAACTGTTCCTGTTTACACCATTTGCGAAGCCAGCTGTTCACTTCCACTATTTTTCCCTCTCTCCCTGGGCCACGTCATTCAACTGGGAGGACAGATGAGATGACAATTTGTGCATTTAGTTGCTTCAATTTCCTGCCGAGAGCCTTGTAGTCTCTTTTGATCTTCTGGAAGCTATTGCTTGCAGTGTCATTGGTTCCTACATGAACCAAGAGGAAAGGGTATTTGTCAGTGGGTTTTATGATTCCTTGCAGTCGTTCAGTTACATCTTGGATCTTAGCCCCGGGGAGACAGCACACTTCCCGAGACATCTTGTCAGGCCCACAGATCACTGCTTCTGTTCCCCTCAGTAGGGAATCCCCTATCACCACTACACGCCTCCTCTTAGGTTTGGTCGGGGTTCTTCCGTGAGCTGTCCGTTCCAAGGTCGCCTGCACATTCCCTGAGGACTGACTTTGCTGCTCGTCTTCACGTACCTGATCAACTGTAATGAGGGAGAGATCCTCAAATGGAGTCTGCTCTTCGTCTTCCATGCTAGGGGAGAGGACCTCAAAGCGATTGTGTATTTCTAAACAATCAGAGCGAACCCTGGGCCTACTACTTCTTTGAGTCACGTTTCTCCATATATCTGGCTCCTGTGTTGGTGAACTAGCCTCCTTCTCAGGGGAGTCCCCCGTCTCCTCCTTGGTGGAGACGGTGTGCTCTGTTGCTTCCAAGAAGAGCTCCAGCTCTCTAATTCTTTGGAGCGTATCTACACGTTCCTCCAGTTGCTGGACTTTGTCTTTTAGGAGGGCAATCAACATGCAATTGCTGCAGGTAAAGCTGCCTGCAACCTTTGGCAAGATGGCAAACATTGCGCAGGAATCGCAGGCGACTGCAGCTGTTCCCTCCCCCTCCATCCTGAGAACGTGTCGTTGGGGATGGCTACAGTGGTCCTCCATCATAAAAAGCGTGAAGACATGAAAATAACTCCCCCCACAAGAAAAAAACCTAGGTCTCCCCCAACAAACGTTTGAGACTAGCTCCCCTAAATCTAAAAGATGGATCAAACAAAAAACCTTTTTTGCTCCTTCTTCAACTGCTGCCCTGCTAGGTCTGATAAGCTCCTCCCACAGCTAATCCCCTGCCTCAACAGAAACCCTGCCCCCTCTGACCTTTGCACAGGGAGAACAGCTAATCAGCCACAAAGAAACACACAAGAAAACCTTTTTTGCTCCTTCTTCAAGGATTGAAGGATGTAAAATGAGTATTTTAAATTGTAAAACAGAAAACTTAATAAAAATTATATATAGAACTCTAAAGAGAGAGAGAGAGAGAGAGAGAGAGAGAGAGAGAGAGAGAGAGATGGAAAAAGCATTAAAGAGGACATACACAATCTAATGATTATTAATCAAAATTAAGCAATTTTAAGTCCCACTGATTTGCATGTGCTATCAGAGCATATCCTTCACCACTTCAGTTAGTTTGAAGTGTGGAACTTTGGGAGGTTCATGCTGAGGCTTTGCATGCCGAGAAAGTTGAGAACATAATTACTATAAAAAGTTAGAACAAGCATTATTTCTTCCCATGAAAGACCTAATGAATAATATTCTGGCAAATGGAATGCTTCCGAAAACCTGGAAGGACAGCTTTATTACTCTTATCCACAAACAGGGAACAGATGCCTCAAACATGGCCAATTACAGACCCATTGCACTGCTAAATAACGATTACAAGATATTCGCAGACATTCTTGCAAATAGATTAAAAATGGTGCTGAAAGAGATAATTCATTCCATCAAACAGGATTTCTTCCCGGACGATTTATGCAATCCAATATTAGATGTGTGATTAATGTATTAGAATATTTGGATATAAAAATTGATAAACCAGCAGCTATTATGTTGGTAGACGCTGAAAAAGCTTTTGATAACGTGTCCTGGAAGTTTATGAAAAAATTAATGGAAGAAATCGGACTGCGAGAAAATATTTGTAAAGGAATAAATGCCATCTATTCGGAACAATATGCAAAATTGATCATCAACGGAAGAATTACTAAGGAGTGCAAAATAAACAAGGGAACAAGACAGGGCTGCCCACTGTCACCACTGATATTTATTTTGGTGATCAGATAAGAAAGGATGAGCTTGTTAAAGGCATCACTCTGGGAAACAAAACATATAAAATCAAAGCTTTTGTGGACGATTTACTTGTTATGACTGAAAACCCTAAAGAAAGTTTGAAAAGAGTGCTGGAATTGATTAAAGAATTTGGAGATGTGGCAGGCTTTAAACTGAATATAACAAAAACAAAAATGCTTGTTAAAAATGTAACCACAGAAGAAAAGGATGACTTAGAAAAAATATTGGGCCTGAAAATCTCTTCAAAAGTGAAATACTTGGGTATTTGGATCACCCCCAAGAACTTATTTCAGGATAATTACACCAAAACTTGGTTAGAGATTAGAAAAAACTTGGTAATCTGGAGTAAACTAAAATTAACATTTCTGGGTAGGATTTCCATTATAAAGATGAATGTGCTTCCAAAATTAATCTTTTTATTTCAAATGATTCCGATACTGGGTGAAGCAGGTTGTCTCAAGGTATGGCAAAGAGAAATTTCCAAATTCTTGTGGGAAGGGAAGAAACCTAGGATTAAACACCTGATCTTAATAGACATAAAAGAGAGAGGAGGCTTTTCCCTACCTGATCTAAAACTTTACTACGAGGCTGCCTGTTTCACCTGGCTAAAAGATTGGTGCACGTTGCAGGATCCGGACCTCCTGGACCTGGAAGGTTTTGACAACCATTGGGGATGGCACGCCTACCTAATATATAGAAAAGCAAAAATTCATAAAAATTTTACCAACCATATAATAAGAAAGTCACTCTTTGCTGTATGGGAAAAATATAAAGACCTGATGGAGCCTAAAGTCCCGTGGTGGACTTCTCCAGTAGAAGCCATAGCAGTAAAACGGAAAAATACTCAGGAAAGCTGGCCAACATATAAAATACTTCTAAAAAATGAGGATAACCAAATAAAATTTAAAAACTTTGAGGAGATAAGAGAACACATTTCAGACTGGTTCCAATACCATCAGTTATTTGAAAAATTTAAATCTGACAAACAAAAGGGGTTCTCAGCAGAAATTCCCCGACTCGAATCTGATCTTGTAAACTCTAAAAGAAAAACTCTTTCCAAAACTTACCGACTCCTCCTCCTTGACTGGACAGTCAAGGAGGAGGAGGTAACAGTGGCAATGGTGAGGTGGTCCCAGGATTTTGGCCATCCAATAACCATGGCCCAATGGGAAAATTTATGGAAGATCAATTGGAAATTCACAAACTGTTACACAATTAGAGAGAACTTTCAAAAAATGCAACATCGATGGTATCTAACACCATGGAAACTTTCAAAAATGTATAAAAATGTGTCAAGTAATTGTTGGAGATGCGGAGACTCAGGAACATTCTACCATATGTGGTGGATATGTAGGGAAATACAGGTATTCTGGGAGAGTATACATGCAGAACTGCAAAAAATGCTAAAGATCTCTTTCAATAAAAAACCAGAGGCCTACCTCCTGGGAATAACAGATCTGGATATTCCACAAAAGAGGAAGGGTATCTTTTTATATGCGACGGCGGCATCAACAGTTTTGATCGCAGCAAAATGGAAGAGTAATGAAATCCCCTCTATACAAGATTGGATCCAAAAGCTGACAGAATATGCCGAATTAGATGGTTTATCAGAAAAAATAAAGAATAAATCAAAACAGGAATTTGTTTCTAAATGGGAGGTTTTCAAAGAATATCTGAAAAATAAATATAGTAGTTTAAATTCTGTTGCAGCATTCGAGGAACTTCAGTGATAGTTGCTAGGTAGATAGAAGAAATTAGAAAATGTGTATTGGCAATATGTAATATGAATTTGAAATATGGAGTAGACGGGAAGTTGGGTCTTTAGTGTTAAGACCAATAGATGTTTTATTGTTTGCCAAGAAAATTATGTGTCTATGGTTATTTTTGTAATTTGTGTGTAATTTGGTATTTGTGGTTTTTGTGTGTGTTTTTTCTTGTTGTATGTATAAACAAACAAACAAACAAACAAATAAAGAGAACATAAGAAGAACTCTGCTGGATCAGACCAAAGGTCCATCTTGTCCGCCATCCTGTTCTTGCAGTGGCCAACCGCACGCCTGCTAGCAGAACCTGAGCACAACGGCATTCTCCCCAGTTGTGATTCTCAGCAACTGGTATTCAGAGGCATATTCTGCCTCCAATCCTGGCTAGGTACTGCCAGGGCCTCTTAAGCATATCCGGCACAGGGTGCAAATATCTCTCTGGTGCGCCCCCCCCGCATTTCCCTTTTTTAGGGTGGGGGGACTTCAGCCCGGCTCATTTACATCGCGTGGTCCAACGCGCACTCGGCGCTGCACGTAAGAGGCGCCCGGATTGCAGGCCAGACGGCCTCCCGCGAAGCCTCCCTCTAAACGCCCGGCGCCCCTTACCTGCCCCCGTCCAGGGAAGTTCGCGCGACAGGAGGGCCAGCAAGCAGATCAGGTGGCTCACCGGCTGTGCCATCCTCGCTTGGTGTCAGGATTGCACAGGGCGCTTCCCTGCTCCGCTTGCAGACTCCGCAGGAAGGCGCGCAGGAAGCAACCGGGCCAGAGAGAGGCGAGAGAGACATGCCCGCCCCGCCCCCGATTGCACCCACCAGGTGCCCCGGCAGCCCCGGCAGAAGGGGACGCAAAGGGGTTTCCCTGAGCCGGACGCAACGCACTCCGATGGGCAGCTGAGAGCTGAGAAGAAAGGAGTGGTCTGCCCCAGAGCGGGGAAGGGAGCGCGCCCTGACTCTCCTTCCCGGACACTCAGCCTGTGGCGCCCTCCAAAATCTGGCACCCTGGTGCCCCGCGCCACTAATGTCTATGGGTAAGATGCCCCTGGGTACTGTGTTGCTGTGAGGCACATGGGTTCAAAGACGGAGAGATCTGTCTACAAATCTTGCTACAAAGAAAGTATATGGGCAGAAATCCCAGGGGAGAAATTCCTTCCTAGCCCAGGTCAATTAGACCCTGAAAGTGAAGCTAAACTCATCCACTGAAGAGTTTTGACATGCCCTACATTTCCTCAGATCATTATGTAACTCTCAGGCTCCCACTATGTTCCTTTCTTCCAGGCGCAACTGTCTTCATTCCATCACTTGAGCCCTTTATTTTAAGCTCAAGCCCTTAGGTTGCAAAGCGACTGCCTGACTAGAACTTGCTGTCCAGCAGAGTCAAGATTATGTATTACCCGGCAGCAAAGATCATTGCCCTCGGTAGGACAAGTTCTTTGGTCATAAATTTCCTTATTTTAATACCAGAGCATCACAGATATAAATCTCAGTATGCTGATTCAACCGGAGTAGGCACCGCAATATAAAAACACATTTTTTCCCCATGCTTACAAGTTGTTGGGGGCAGGGAGACAAAGAGGAAGTGGTCATCTAGAGACATTCGCTTGGCTATTATTCAAGACAGAATGTTGGAGTAGTTGGACCCTCGTCCAGCAAGGCAGTTCTTGGCATGTTTTCTATCAATGGCTATTAGGTTTGATAGCTAAATGGAGCATTCACAGTCTGAAGGAGAATACCTCTGAAAAACAGGTGAAGGCCAGAAACAGGGGTCTTCTGAGAGGCAACTGTGACGATCACACAGGGTCCCCGGACGTTTCACCGTCTATTGATCCCTGTGCCACCACTTTATTTCTCGCTGCCACCACCCAGGCCCTACCTGGTACAATACTGAGTCCAGTCAGGGTTAAATTGGAACATAAACTTCTGTTTATTTATTGCAGTTTAACAAGCATGTGTTTTCATAAACGGTATCGGTCAATTACAATCATGGGGTGCCTATCCAGACCTATAACTTCCACTACCTGCTCTCTTACTAAACCACCTCTCAGATATTTTCTTGTCTTTCTAGTCCCGAACTGTTCCTGACTCAGCTTATTTCGCTACACTAACTCAACCTGGAGTGCTCTGCCTGGCGTGCTCTGGTCCATGGGGTCACGAAGAGTCGGACACGACTATTAGACTAAACAACAACAACTCAACCTACCCACAGACTATCCCAATTCACTCCCACTCCAACCAACCACCCAACTCCCAACAAACTCCTCCCTTTGCCCCCCCAAGCTGGTTTTATAGTCCCTCTGACTCCACCCCCCTGGGTTCTGATTGAGTAACCTGTTCAACAATTTCACCTCCAGCACTCTCATATGTTAACATCACAGCAACTAGTCAGTTACTCTTGGAACAGAATGCTGGTTTAGATGAGCTTTGGCCTCATCCCTGAAGATAATCCTTAAATTAAAAAATAAATCTTACAAACAGGAAGAAACCCCAAATCTCTAGGCATTTGTGACCTTGCCTTCTAAAATTGTTACATGTGGTGTAAAGCATTGCAGATTGTGAGTTCAGACACTAATTTTGACCACATCGTCACTAAGAGTTAATACAGTGTTTCCCAACCGGTGTTCCGCGGCACACTAGTGTGCCGTGAGACACCGGCTGGTGTGCCGTGGGAGGGAGGCGGGCGAGTCGGGTGGCGAGAGACGGCGGCGGCGAGGATCCGCGTCGAGCCGGGGGCGGCTCCGCGGTGCTGGTGCCGAGCGGTGGGGCAGCGCGCGCAAAAGGGAGGAGCGCGAGACAGCGGAGGAGGAGGAGGCCGGCATGTCCGGGCAGCAGCAGCAACAGCAGCAGCAGCAACTCCCGGCGATGGCTCCTCCTCCGCCCGCTATCGCCGCCACCACCACAACAGCCGCCGCCGCCTCAGCTGTCGCCGTCCCTCAATCCCTCGCTCTGCTGCCTCCTCCCACCCCGGCAAGGGGAAGGGAAAAAACTTTCACTTTTGTGCGTCCCTCCCGGCGTGACGCTGCGCGCTGACGTCACGGGGCGGGGCTTTAATGGTGGTGTGCCGCGAGATTTTTTCCCGGTAAACAGGTGTGCCGTTGCCCAAAAACGTTTGGGAAACACTGAGTTAATAGTCTCCCAAAATAGCAAGCTAATTGGAGAGTTTTTAGAACTGTAGCATATTAAATAAAGTGTTTGGATTAAATGTATTAGAGCAGAGGTGGGAACCCTGTGGCTCTTGAGATGTTGCTGGACTACAGCTCCCATTATCCCCAGCCATTGGCCATGTTGGGTGAGGGGGACTGAGGTGAATTGGAGTCTCACATCTGGTTCCCCACCTCTCTCGTAAACAGATAAGCTGGCAAGAAAGAGGCAGCTGCAACCAACATTTCCCACATATATCCAAAATAGTCAGGTGAGGTGGAAGTGTTTGTTCTATGCATATCCCTCAAGGTTTAAGGAGAAACACGCGCCCTGTTCCTGCAAGGCAAGTAGCAGATTTAAGAAGCTTCAAAAATTTTAACATCTTCTCCCTTACAGCCATGTTTTCCTAAGATGACTGAAAATTCTACATCCATTTTTCGAAAAACACCATGGTCCATTGCACTAACTTGTTTACACTGAAGATAATGTTCAATGTTTCCTTGTAGAACTTATTTGACAGTCTAACATTTGCCTCAGTGAGGCAAGCCAGGGTAATCTTAAACTCTTCCTTGGAATCTTCTGATTTTGCCACTCACTTTATGAACACAGTATAGCAGTTAACTATCCAGACGAGAGGCGCACCTAGTCTGCAAAGCCGCAAAGATGTGCAAATTAGTGAGAATAACATATACAAATTCATTACGTTTGGAAGGATTGCTTGCAAAAATGCATACATTTGGGAAAACCACATACAAATATGTATATATCTGGTCAAATGTGCATGAGAAACAGGTACACGTTTTTATGTGGACTTGGTTTTTTTTATTTAAAAAATGCAAACTCTTGTGGAAATGCAGTGAATAGAATTTTGGAAAATTACACAGATGTCTGGAGTTAGAGATGGACAAATTTGTCAATTTCTCAAATTTGAAAAGGGGCTCTGCAAAGAACAGCCTTGCCCAAAGAACATTCCCAGTCTTTGAGAAGTGGAATTAATTTATTTCTTAACCCTCCTGCACTTGTATTTTGAAAAATTAAAAGTAACAAGAAGCAAGTCTCAGTGAGGCACATCAAATTTCCAACGAAAACCCCTAAAGAAAAAATGTTTCCTTCCCTTAAAGGAAAGTGAAGAATGGAAGCTGAAGCCCTTAAGGTATTTCCCGCTCCGGTTTTTAACAGCTACAAGGTGCCCTGTGCAGTGTGCAGAAAACCTTGAAGCAGCAACTTCAATAGAGCAGCATTACTCTCCACACTTGCATACTATATATAGCCTGGGGGCAGAGAGAAATACAATCCTGTAATCAGCAACTAAAGCAGGCCTTCCACAACCTACTGTCCTCCAGGCATTGTTAGACTACAACCCCATCAAGCCTTGAGTCAGCATGGCCAATGGTCAGGGATGATGGACATTGCTGACCAGCCACAACTTTACACAATTGCGTAGCTCAGAAAGCAGTTGCAATGGATTGTTTTGATGGTATATACAATATTGGCATGTCACTGAGAAGGAAGAGACACAAGGAGAGGCAAGAACAAGAAACAAGGCAGCTGGGCTAAGCTAAGTTAGGTGAGTATGAATAAAAGCTCTACTTTCCTACTGGTCTGCCCCTCAAAAACCTTGCGGATGAAGAAGGAACTGTGCTGTGTTGTTGGCCTAATGGAATCACGTTGCTTTCCGGACACATTCTGAGGTGTTGCCCTTGACTTGCGAAGCCATAACAGCTCAGCACCAAATACCACAGAACATCTTTATTCCATCACTGCAACCACCTTTAACATCAACCAAGAACGCTGTCATGGTGATGCAGAAAGGAAACATTTTAAACGTCAGTTTCATTGCGTGCCACATAAAGGAATGCATAAACCCCCAGCTCTTGCAGCTTTCACTAAGTGATCTTGAAGGTCCAGTATTATGCATTACACAAGCTCATGAGAGGGGCTTCTGGGACAATACAACCCTTTCTTTATTCCCAGGGGAAGGGCAATAGCTCAGTGACAGAACATGCAGAAGGTTCCAGGTTCCACCCCCAGCATCTTCATGTAGGGCTACGAGAGAAGCTTCTCTGAAATACTGAGGTAGATGGACCTGTGGTCTCACTCAGCATCCTATGTCCCTAATGATCTCATGGAGTGTGGCTAAGAGGCGCAGAACTTTATGAACGGTAGTGTAGTGGTCACTTCTTCCTCAACTATCTTCAGAGACATCTAGAAGACTTCCCCATTCATCCATGCAGAAAGAGTAGATGCTGAAGGGAGGGTCGCGGTCAAGCCTCCTTCTGATCACACACACACACACACTGATCTCCACATGTTCTGGAGCCTTACATACCGACCAATTGAGGGAATTTTATAAGCAAGGGCAGGTTCACAGTCCTTTTAACAAATAAATGCACAGAGCCTACCCCCAGACACCCGGACCCATGGATCTTCCCATATCGATCGATAGACTGGATAAATGGAACATTGGGTTCATTCATGCAGATGTCTGGATGCTTAGATATTGTGAAAACAAAGGCATTGAAAGTATCAACATCAGGGCAGACACAACTCTTTCTTTCTTTCTTTCTTTCTTTCTTTCTTTCTTTCTGTCTCTCAATCTCTCTCTCTCCGATGCTCATATAAAACTTTATAAAAACAGATGATTATAAGTTATTAGAAATTATTCTGACAGCATACTTTAAGTTACCTGAAAAGTTTTAGCCATTGTTTTAGTAATTGGCAATCATTATTAATTGAAGTATTATGATCAGAGTGATTTTACTGTATGCCACCTAGAATGTACAGACAATAGGTAGGACAAAAATTGGGGGAAACTAAATAAAAGATCTCCTGATGAAATATGCCCTACCCTGACATGATAATCTGAGTTAAAGAGAATGCACCAGAGCTAATCTTACTAGAAGGCTGTATAATTAAATTTCCAGAATGGCTTATTTAGTAGAATTGTAAATGATCAGTGTTGTGTTATCTCACTAGATGACAGGTCCATTAATTTTACGCTGCCTGAGGGTGTGATGCAGAAGAGGGCTGTAGTTACATTGCAAGCCTGTGTATGCCATACACATCTATGTATGTATGTGTATTAATAGTCTCCACACAAACTCCACAGCCAGCTCTTTGGCTTACATGATTTCAAGCACGTACAATGGCGGGTGCAGAGGGGAATCCTCCTGATGATCAAAGGTCAGGGCATAGTCACTCATTCCCAGCTATGTACAGTATTAATCAGGGTTTAATTTCAGCAGCCACTATTTCTATTGAATTTGTGAAATACAGTTCGATACAGTCCCATCCCCCCGGTCCAGCTGCGTAAGCCAGTTAGCATTAACATTCACCAAGACCCAAAGTGTATTGGAAAAGAGCTCTTTAGTTTGTCAACAATTTCCTGGAGCTGCAAAGGTGAGGGGGAAGTGGTTCCACATGGTATGCAGTTGAGCGGCCGTAGAGTTGTTTCATTGCTGTATTATCCAGCAGTGCTCAAAGCCATGTTGAGGAATGATGCCTCTATAAAGTTTACTTAGAAGTAAGTCCCATTCAACAAAGCCTCCTCTGACTCTCACGAGAAGGCAATTAGATTTTTCTTCTATACCCTACATGGGGAAGGATGTGTGACAGCTTTAATTGCCGCCTTTTTATTTATCCAGTTAGCATTATTTCACAAATTCGAAAGAAAAGAAAAATGGAAGAAACTAGAAGTTGACCAGCTGAGGGCTCTTAATGAGGAGGAAGAAATTAGAGACATAAGCTCCTAATTACAGGCACAGTAGTGCTTGTGAGTCCACACTGGGAAAGCTTTCACTGCAATTTCTGTTTTTAAAGAACTGGTAAAAATAACAAAGTCATATCTGAAAAATGGGAGGACATCACTATAATATAAAAAACAACAACACTAAAATGCAACAGATGAGCCACAGTGGGAAGGGCAGTTACAGGAACAAATTCCAGGTGTAGTCCTGGGATTTCTGAACTAGTTCCGTGAGTTTGGTTCAACTGAGCTACCTCATTCCAAGGACCGAGGGCACCAGCTGGTACTTTCGCCAAGTGTCCCTCAAGCCTGGCTCAAGCACACATTTCCGTCTTCTGCACTAAGACTGCAGCATACAATGAAATCCCAGAGGACCTTTCTGTTAAACACAGCACACTCATTCTCTCTCTCTCTCTCTCTCTCTCTCTCTCTCTCTCTCTCTCTCTCTCACACACACACACACACACACCATCTATCTATCTATTCACCTCAGAAGTTCTAAGGCATTTCTCTCTAGCAGAAGAAAAATTACTCTGGTAGTGTTTGAACAAGCCAAAGGCTTTAGGCATCATTATCATCAGGAGGCTTTGCGCTTACATAGAAGGAACCTTGCTGAGCTGGACTCTCTGAGGGCATGTTGGAAGAAAAGCCTTCAAGAAAGACTCTTCACCATTTGAAGAGGCAGAAATGATGTGAGCCATATCATCACATTGCTAGCGTCCTTTCCTGCTCTCAAGCTTTGCCCTGGGAATCCATTTCAGTTTGGAAGACTTATATACTTCCACCTTTTTTTGTGTGCTATGGTCTTTCCTTTAGATCAGGCAGCAGTGGTGGAGACAAGATGACTACTAAATGCATTTATTAGCAAGAGACACAACAAACTACCTAATATTAAAACCAGTGTGGTACAATGGCTACTATGCCAGACTAAGACTCAGTTATGAAGTCAGTGGATAAACCTGGGCCAATCAGTCTTCCTCAACCTACCTCACAGGGTAGTTGTGAGGACTAAAGAAGGTGAAGAGAATTTTGTGTCCACCCTGTGTTCCTTCAAGGAGGGATGGAATATGTTTGTAACTACACAAATTACATGTTAACCACTCAGCCAGTTAAGCTTCAGCAGCACTGAGCTCCCTCCTAGTCACTTAGCTATGTGACTCAGGTATTGCTCTTTTGCTGTAGATCCTCTAGGAAAGGGGTAGCCAATGTGGTGCTGTTGGACTACAATTCTCATCATCCCCGACCACCAGCCATGCTGCTTGGGGCTGATGGGAGATGTAGTCCAACACGTCTGGAGGGCACTAGATTAAGAAAGGGTGCTTGCTATATTGGCTATGATCGATCCCTTGACGATATCAAAAAATGTATTTCAGCGATCCCAACTGTATGCAAGCATAAATCAGGACTTGGCATTAGCTCTTCAAATTTAGACCATTTCCCCAACAATTAAATTTTATTGAAGAAAACATCATGGCAGAGGAGGAGATTTTAGACAGCAACAGATGTGTAATCTGTAATGATCCTCTAGTGCAATATCCTTTATACAAACGGCTTGGAGATAGTCGAGGTGTTTGGATAATCAGAACAGAGACAAATGAGAGCCTTGCTAATATAGGAATATTATGCTAATATATTATGCTAATATATTATGCTAATATAGGAATACTATGCAGGGGAGGGGGCTGGAAATTTCACTGGGTGACTGTTAATATTGTTCTGTATTCTCCCTTTCCTGTGCAGAAAGATGCCCAAGGCAAGTAACAAACTACACTCTGATGCAATGATATTGGTTTATTATTGTGTGAATGAGCCTTGAGTTCATATGCTCCCCCACTTACCGCCACACACAGACCTTCTGGAACAGCCATAATGAGATGATTGGAAGCTTTGGCTTCTGTTTTTAACTAACTGCAGTTTAGCATTACAGTATGTTTGAAACCAGTCAAGTTGCAATTTATCTTAACTATGGTTTGTTGAAATGAGTCAACTTCATAGCCTATGGTTTGAGGCTGGTGTTCCAGTAAACCATGTTTAAGTTGTCTTGGTTTATGTATGGCACTAAACTGTGATTAAACCTAACTATGATTTACTGGAACATGCCAACTTCAAACCATGGGCCATGAAGCTGTATTGTTTCAGCAAACAAGTTAAGATTAAAGGTCTGGATGTAGCATGGAGAGGGGGGAACTCCTTGAGCTCGAGGTTCAATGTGGTTCATGTTTGTCATGATTAACTATGGTTTACTGTGATGTCTAAACCAGCTAAAAGACCATAGTTTCACACCAAACAATGGTTAAGGAATCTTACGTATGGTTCAGTGTGATGCCTGTATTGCCAGGCCATGTTTCATGCTTGGTCACCAAACTGGAATCACGAACAACAGCTTTGAACCGGGCCTGCAAACCAGTTCGTGGTGACTGATTTGGCATCATATCTGTATTGCAAGAAATTATTGCTACTATTACAGTTATTATTATAAACATAAGGCTGTTCCTGTGTCTCTAGCAGCTAGAGTGCCAAGCAGATGAAAATGGAAGTAGAGTAGAAGTTCTAAACTATGGTTTGTACATTTCAGTTCTCAGTTCTAAAGTGTAGTTAGGGCAAATGTCTGAACTGAGCCTCTGTATCTTTCATTCTATATTTACTCTTCTCAGTACCAATTAGGCTTTTTTCTCCAGACAGCAAGATCTGGATGATTTAATATTAACTGAGCTGTAACTGGGCTGCATTGAATATTGGGATTCAAGAAAATTAGCTCTGCTTGCCAAAGTAAGTAGCACCCAGTGCTGCATGGCAATTCCATTATCTTACCTTGGTATTATCAAAGCAGGGATGAATTTAAGTGGCTTGAAATTTGCAAAATGGAAAAATGAATGACCTCCTCTCCAACTGCCCCAGGGTGTTCCTCATTTGTATATGTTCATTCATTTAAATATGCACGATTTAAAATTGCTGATGAACTAACCATGCAGTACACAGATGAATGCCAAAGAAAACCAGGAAATAAAAAACCCAAATGAGACCAGTGCTTTTCTTCTAGGAAAAAAAGATGCCGGTACTTAAGTACTCCCAGGAAAATAAGAATGGATTAGACCATCCAGGCATCTCTAAATGGGCAGCAGCTACGTTGTAATGGATGCTAAAGCAGAATCATGGAGTCAACCATTTTGAAAGGGAGCTTGATTGAAAAAATGTGCTTATGAAAAACAAGTGATCAGACAGAAAACTTTGAAACATCAAAATTTATTCCAGGGTAACCCAACAGGACACGCCTAAGGGCAATGCTTTGTGCATTCTATAAACACATGGGCAAAAGTTGGGATTTGCTGTGAGGAATCACCCTGGGATGAACCATCCACTCAGTAGGCTCTTGCCTAGGAAAGTTCATGGAAGTATACATAATACGCATTAAAATTAATATCGGACTGGACTTTAGCTTGGGCTGGCGTGGGCCAGTTCTAGGCATATGAAGGAAGGTGTCTGCGTCACTGTTGCTATTCATAGCAGCACTGCTTGAATCAAGTTTTCCATCCACATATCTTTACAGATAGAATTTTGAAAAACCACAGTGTGGATGGTATTAGGATAGAGCCAGCAATATCTACTACTAAAAGGTATGTGGTAATACATATCGCAGATAAAGACCTTTTAATAGACTAGAGTGATTTTCCTTGTAATTAGCAAGGGCATTGTGGTATAATTAAGGAAATCAATTAATAGAACATTTAGGGAGTAGATGCTGAAGTCATACCACAATCCAATCTTGTCTGCCATCTCCTTCATTCCCTCCCCCCACTCCCACCATCAGTTACCATTTCTCATTTTGCACTTTGATGCAGCAGATATCCAGGAATGCAAGACATGCACTCAACTGAGAATTGCTTTCCAACCTCACAATCTATTCTTGGCAGCATCAGTTGGACTCAAAGCAGCAGGAATGCATGTGAGTTTGGATCAGACCTATGAATTCCTGAAAAGGTATAGAGCCAAGATGCAGCTCTTCTTGAAAAATAAAAATAGCCTTCATTAATAGGATTAGTAATTCAAGGCCTATCCTCACTTAAATGGGACTAACTTCTCACTATGCACATATAGGATTGCACTTCTAAACCCCAATCCTATGCCTTTATAGTCAGTAGAATCAGCTCTCTGGAGTCATTTTCTGATTGAAAATGGGCACATGTCTATCATTCTTGCTTTTAGGATGCTACTGAAAGCTTACATTTTCAAGTGGGCCTTCCCTGAAGTAAGACTCGGCTGTAAAAAATACCATGGTAAAATCTATGGTATAAATACAGAGTGATTTAAAAGCATGCCTTGAAAACATTAAATTACACCATTTTACATTGTAAAATATACTGAATTGGTGTAATTTAATGTTTTCTAAAGGCATATTTTTAAATTGCTCTGCATACGTTCATTTCTACCATAGATTTTGTTTTCTTGTAATTTTCTTGTGTATTCCTTCAGAAACTTTTGTTAAGAAACGGTTTGTCAATGTTTAACTAAACGAGAAACCCAATCCTATGCTATGTAAGGTATATTCAGAAGAAAAGATTGGTGCAGTTTATTTAGTATAATTGCTGTTGGAACATTCAGGGCAGGTAAAAGAAAGCACTTCCTGACGCTGCCTATCATTCAAGTATGGAACTCACTCCCACAGAAGGCAGTGATGGAACCAGCTTGGGTTGCTTTAAAAGAGGATTAGACGAATTTGTGAAGGACAAAACTATCAATGGCTACATCCATGATGGCCGTGTATTGCTGCCACTGTCAGAGACATCATGCTTCTGAATCCCAATTGCTGAGAATCACAGGTGAGCAGGATGCTGTTGTGCTCATGCCCAGCTTGCAGGCATCTGGTTAGCTGCTGGGAGACCAGGATGCTGGACTAGATGGGTCATTGAACTGATCCAGCATGCTCCTCTTGGGTTCATATGTTCCTCTGTAAAATGGAGCTTGTTTCCTGGAATGTGTGTAGAGGATTTCTGCCTTCAATGTAGCAGTGGTCACCAACTAAAAAGGTAAAGGACCCCTGACAGTTAAGTCTAGTCGCGAATGACTCTGGCAGTGCTCATCTTGCTTTACTGGCCAAGGGAGCCGGCGTACAGTTTCCAGGTCATGTGGCCAGCATGACTAAGCCACTTCTGGGGAACCAGAGCAGCGCACGGAAACACCCTTTACCTTCCCGCTGGAGTGGTACCTATTTATCTACTTGCACTTTGATGTGCTTTCAAACTGCTAGGTTGGCAGGAGCAGGGACCAAGGAGCTCACCCCGTCACGGGGATTCGAACCGCCAACCTTCTGATCGGTAAGTCCAGGTTCTGTGGTTTAACCCACAGCACCACCCGCGTCCCTGGTCACCAACTAGAATCACTTTAAAAGGGGATTGGATAAATTCATTGAGGATAGCTCTACGAATGGCTACTAGTGTCGAGGACTGGGCCGAGGAGGAATGGTGGGGGCTGCCTGCCCCCTCATCCTGAACCTTCCTGAGAAGAGGAGGACAGTATAGATTTACAACAGTGGTTTGCAGAAGGTCATAGTTTAGAGGCTGCAGAGGGGAGAAGCTGGGAGATATTGGGAGAGGAGCAGCAGGAAGAAGAAGCACTAACAGACTCAGCCCTTGGAAAGCATTCCCGACCACCACCCCTTCTCCTGGGACCAGGCGTTCATTGAGAGTAGTAGAACAGAAAGCTCAGAGGCAGAAAGCTCAGATCAGTCAGCACAGGAATGACGTAGAGTAGGAGAGACGGAGGGGGTGCGACTTTACTCGGAGCAATGCCATTATCTAAGATAGACGGCATCATGCGTCTCTCTCTGTGAATATTTAATAAAAGACCATGGTAAGAACGTCTTGTTTCCCATTTCTGACTGCCAGCCGTGAGGAAGCGGGGTCAAATTCCCTGAAGCCTGACAGCTAGACATCAAATAGCGGCCAGCAGAGGTGGGGGCGCCACAGAGCTGGCCTCTGTGTTGGGGCCATTCACCAGGATGGTGTGGGGTTGAGGTAGGGCAGCAAAGAGGTTGGAGCAGTGTGGGCATACTGGCAAGAATATCAGACGGACTCTGCTGTTGTGGCAGCACTTTCCTGTCCCTGCCCCACACTGTCCCAGTATATGGTAGCCATGCTGCTGCCAGGAGGACAGGTCCATTGCACTGGCTGCTAGCCATTCATGGCTAGTTTACCTCAAGCATCAAAGGCAGCATGCCTCTGAGTACCAGTTGCTTGGGGTCCCAAGAGAGGAGAATGTTGTCCTGCTTGTGGATTTCCCATAGGCATCTGCTTAGCCTCCGTGAAAAGAGGATGCTGGACTAGATGGGCGTTTGGCCTGATCCAGCAAGGTCTTTGTTATGTATTCAGTGGTCTGTTTGCCTGAGCTTGAGTCTGGACTAAGGATTCTGAGCCCCTGTGTTCTGATTTGATACATGATATCCAATCACAGAACATTTCAGGATTTGGGCCTCTGCCATTGGCCCTTAAACTCTAAGACATGATTTGCAGCTTGGAAGTTTAAACAGCCAATCACATTGGGAGTGGGAGTGGCCTAGGCCTTCAGAAATGTATATAAGCAGTTGCTTTGCCCCTGTTGTCCAGTTCTGTTAGTTCAATAAAGGTTCCTGCTGTTATCACTGTGTCTTGCCTTGTGGGAACCCACCTACACTTCAGCCTTTGTAGTTAATCCAGACAAGAATCTTGGTTAGGACACACAGGAATGTCTTCATCTTCACAGCTGTTTCCCCCCTACAGTTTGAGTTTATTTTGGAATGCACAGAGTGCCAATAGCTACTGCTGCTATGGACTTAAAATAATAGCCCATACTAACTGAATGCCAGGACAGTCCTCTCTGTGTTGTACACAGGAGCAATTACCACTATGATAAATGAGGATGTGGGTTTTCCAAGCACATGTGCCTACAGATGCAGTAGGTCTGAGTATGACCAATGTTGGATATCACCCATTGAATCTAGTGGGGCAAAATTAGCTTTTGTGTTAACATGCAAAGAAATGCATTCTTAAATTGGCTTGAACTGAGTGTTTTACTCCAATGCAAGATGCACCTGGGTGTCTAGGGCAGTAAGGAGTTGAATAAAAACTGTTACAGCAGGTACATCTGGAATTCAGAGTAACAGGTGTTTATTTTATTTTATTGGAGAAGGTGTATTACCCAGTTGATACAAAAATCTCTAAGTAGTGTAAACAGAAAATTTACCAAGAATGTACAAATAAAAATAAGCAAAATGTAAAAACAAGTATATGAGGGTTAAGCTGTGTCTATATGAGGTGCACATGGCAAGCACTAAACCTCTGTGTTTGGACTTCTGTTGTGCTCAGAAGCAAGCTCCAAATAAAATTAGTTCTACTCAGGGCATTTTTTCATCAGGAAGTCACTGGACCTCAGTTCTGGCACCTCTCAGGTGGGCGCCATTGCCATTATAAGAGAACAAGGGAGGTGTTCGTGGTGAGTTTCGGTACATTTTTTGTAGAAAAATAGCACTGTTGCCATTGATGTAAAACTAAGCAAACTAAGATGCTGTTGTTGTTGTTGTTGTTGTTGTTTTACTTTTTGTATCCCAGAGGTGAGTTATCATGCATGCATATCCCAATTTACCTATCCCAACTTACCTGGGACATTTTTTGGCATAAGCATGGCTAGAATTTCAGCCGAATTCTAACAATTCAGCAAGGAAGGCAAGAGTTAATGCCCAAGGAAACCAGCTGCTTTTGAAAACTGCATTTTAGGAAAGCAACTGCTTAATTAAATATTCAGGCTTCCTGTATTCACGCTATTAATTTAAATGGTGTGCCCATGTTCTGTTTCTTGGGCGCATCTCCCTGGGACACCTGCTCAAAGATACTTTGATGGATGGTGTTTACAAATTAAAGTGAAAGCTGGTACTTTATCATTTCCTCAAGTTCTTCTCTTTTCATTTCCTTTTCTTGGCTTAATCTACTCTAGTCCAGTTCCTTCTAAAACAGATATTTCCCCATCAATCTCCTCCATTTGCATTGACACTTTGATTCTCTCTGAGCAGCCAAAATGTGTCACCTCATGAACAGTGCAATATCTGAAGGGCCCTGTGCTTGTATTCACCCTACAAGACATACAGTGTAACAGCTGGACCACTTGGTTGAACCGAATTGTTATCACTGCCCTCTAGTGAGGGCATGTGTAAAAATTCAATGAGTGGCTTCAGGGCTGGTGCACAATTATGTAAAGCTAAATAAAAGCACAGCATAACACTCTCGCCTGAATAATCCCCAAGCTTTAATTCTAATCACTCTTGCTTGGCTCCCCTGAAAATTAAGAGCTGCAAAGAAGTAGAATGCAAGTATTATGTGTAATTAAATAATAACCAAAAGGGAATGTGCTGTGAGCAACACTGTGCACAGCTTGTCGCCATATCTTTAATCCCCCACGAACGGCTCTGTTGCCAATGTACCACCCTATTCTCTCCAATTGCTGCAGATAAGGAATTAATTCTTGAAAATGGAATAAGTAAAGCAAGCAGAATGGAGAGAGAGAGATCTCTCTCTGGCTGATTTGCCCTCGAGTTGTTGTGTCATAACTGCAATTTCAAAGGAAATCAAGATGGGGCAGAGATGCTTCACACATTACAGATTTAGCAGGTATACACCAAACACAGAACAGATGCCCATTCATGTGCCATACTGTGGGAGGTTGAAGCATTTATCCACCCAACGTGCGCTACAGAAACATACTACAGGAAGCCACGACGGGCTGCAGCTTCCTCTGCACAAGGGATGGGGACTTGTTTACCAAAGTTGAACTTCAAAACAGGAGGACACCATGTTGGAGGTGGCTAATTTATGGCTTTGAAGGTAATAACTGACACTTTGATATGGACTTAGAAACGAACATAAACCAACTAAGTTGGTGCAGCAGTGGTCAAGTGATCTAAAAGACTTAATCTGGTTAGAACTTTCATAGCTTCATTTTGCCCCAGCTAAATTTTCAGGCATTTTCAGAACATTTGAGATGGAGGCCCATGAAGAGTGTGTTGCACTAATTCACTCTGGGTGTATCTAAGGCAGGGGTAGGCAACCTAAGGCCCGGGGGCTGGATCCAGCCCAATCGCCTTCTCAATCCAGCCTGCAGACGGTCCCGGAATCAGCGTGTTTTTACATGAGTAGAATGTATCCTTTGATTTAAAATGCATCTCTGGGTTATTTGTGGGGCCTGCCTGGTGTTTTTATATGAGTAGAACGTGTGCTTTTATTTAAAATGCATCTCTGGGTTATTTGTGGGGCACATGAATTTGTTCATATTTTTTTTCAAAATATAGTCCGGCCCACCACATGGTCTGAGGGACGGTGGACCGGCCCATGGCTGGAAAAGGTTGCTGACCCCTGATCTAAGGTATGAGTGACAGTGGCCAGATTCGCTTTCTCCAGGAAAGGGCACAGGTAGCATCAGTCTAAGATGAGCAAGAATACTCTGGGCTATAGCTACTCAGGAGTGCTCTCAAACTGCTAACCGGATTCCTCAGTGGGTGAATTTTTGGACAGGGCTACATACACATTGAAGAATCAGATTAGCAGTTTAAGAGTACTGCTGGCATATGGACTACACAATAATGAACCAAAACAGTGGACTCTAAAAGTGTGTGCGTGTGTGTGTGTGCGTGTGTGTGTGTGTTTTAAGGCCTTACCACAGCATGGCGAGTTAACCTTGTATCTCATCACCAACTCTTTTATCCCTAGGATAATCCCTTATCCTAAACAGTCATGCTGGTTTTTCTGCTTGTAATGCCAGTGCAACATTTGTGCAATCCCAGAATCATGCCTTAGTTTTTGACAATGTATAATTATGTGCTTTAGTGAGGCATGCAACAGCCAGAACCTCACTCAAGCAGATAATCCTGTATTATGTTTGACTGAACCAATGAGAAGCTAGCAAAGAGATACTGAAGAGAAGAATCAAATAGAAATTCAAAGGAATACCTAGCTATTATATATCCTTGAAAATTAGGCCAAATTCTCAAGTACTTGTTGAGCCACTACTAACCATTATTTTGAATGAAGTAAGGTTGAAAGGAAGGCCTGCCACATTGGTTCTGCCTTCTGACTCACTCCTTTGTGATGCAACAACATGGGGACCCAGGGCTCTTAAAATCCCACTAAGGAAATAACAGCAGAGAGTTAACACTACCACCAAAGGAGAGCAACTGAGGTCACCAAGGGAGAACTTAATGCTAAAGCCTTTGTTGATCATGCTGTTTACCTTACAATCATACAGTTGGGAGGTACCTCAAAGGTCTAGTCCAACTTGCTGCCACTGCATGAAATCGGGTGCTATAGCATCCCAGGCTGGTGGCCAGCCAACCTCTGCTTTTAAACCTCTAGGGAAGGAGAGTCCACTCTCTTCCAAAGGTGGCCAAAGTATTGGAGCCTCAGCTTCAGGATCTGTCCTTCCAGTGAGCACTCAGGGCTGATTTCCTTCAGAATGGAGAGGTTTGATCTTCTTGCAGTCCATGGGACTCTCAAGAGTCTCCTCCAGCACCATAATTCTAAAGCATCAATTCTTCGGCGATCAGCCTTCTTTATGGTCCAGCTCTCACTGGAGGCTGGAGTGGTGGGCGTTGCCAGAGGCAAAAGTGGGTTGGGCAATGGGTGTACTTCTTACCTTTGTACAGTAGGCCGTGTTTCAGATATGCAAACAGCAGAGGTTTCTACAACCACATTTGGCCCTCAGGCTTAAAGTTCCCCACCTCTGGCCTAGGAGATCCTTGGCTCCTTCACCCAAGCTTGCCCCATTCTGTTGGGTGTCGTGTTGAAGTGGCGTGCAGGGCATTTGGGGAAGCAAGTTATGAATACTATAAAGAGAAGAGGGATTGATGAGCACCGACTTGTTCAGTTCGTAGTGTGATGAAGAGACGCATGACAGCCTCAATCAGCTTCTCGCAGATGCAGCCTCGAGAGGAAAGGGAACGCAGATGCCATGAAGAGCCCTTGCTTTTCAGCGGCTGTCTGACACAAGCTACCTGAGTTCTGTGCTCAAAGCACAAACAAAAGGAGCCGTGCTTCCTCCAGAAGGGCTTGTCTTCCGAAGATAAAGGACGATGGAGTACAACATACTGCTCTGCCGGAATAGGTGGGGGAGAGGATGCTACTGAGATGGGTGTAAGCAATAATGCAATTAGGATATCTTGCCTGATGAAGAGAAAAGGAATAGGAACATCCATTTTGTATGTGCTTGACTCTTCTCAGACCTGCTACGGGTGCCTTCATGACTGAGAATAAGCTTTTACAAACAGCAGGTGTAGGGAGAAAAAGAATGCAGAACTGCCTGCTGGTGGCTCACTATGCTACAGAGTTGGGGGGGAGGAAGGCAAGGAAATGCCTGGAGCTGGCGCAAAGCTGGAAGGAGATCATTAGACTCCTGGGGTAAGCAGGGCTTGATGGGGGAATTGCAGGCCCCTTTGGAGTTGAGCTCCTCTCATCCGCTGATGACACATTCCTGGATTTGAGTTGTGAAGGCGTTGCTCTTTTCTCGGCCTAAAACAGACACTTAGTCCCATTAACCCTGTACAGTGGTACCTCAGGTTAAGAACTTAATTCGTTCTGGAGATCCGTTCTTTTTTTAAAAAAAAAATTATTAATATTTATTAGTAGTTTCAAAGTTATAAAGAAAAAAGAAAAATTAACAACAACACTGTAATACATAGAAAGAAAGAAAAAGAAACAACAATACAACAACAAAAAATAAAAAGAAAAATGGAAAACACAGGAAAAAAGAAAACAACATAGATCCCAAATTACATATCTATAACTTCCATTTGCTTGTTTCATTGACCTCCTCACACCTCCCTTTTTGTATTCTAGTTTAATTAATTATTTCAGCAAATTCTTTCCATCTTTCTCAATTTTTGTTAAGAAACTTATCTTGACAGTTTAACTTAATAATTAGCTCAGCAAATCCTTACCATCTTTCCCCATATTCTATTATTCAAATTGCCTTAATTTATTTAACCTTATCTTACCCTAAAATACCTTAAAGCTTAAATCTTAGTTTTCAAATATACATAACTCCTGATATCATTTCTGCTAGAGTCATATAGTTTCATTCCAACATTTTCCCTAATATTCATTAATTTTTAGCCAATTCCCTAAATAAAAAGTTTCCTTTATAAATTTTCTTCCAATCTTCATCCAACGTCTCATCTTCCTGGTCTTGGATTGTGTCGGTTCTTACTGTCCAATCCATCTAGTCCATCAACCTGGAAGCCTTATGTCCGAGACCCTTAAGTCTCTTCCATGTGCCTTCTGCATTTCTTCTTCTTGTTGTTTATACTTGCCCTTTTCCTTGTCTTTTGTTGGTCTCTTTCTTAATTCCTTTCCTTTCTCATTGAGGAGTAGTTCTCTGGGGGGTTCCAACCCAGAGTTGTCTCCATCTTCCTTCATCAAACCCACCCATTCCCCAAAGTCCCACTCCCCACAGTCCTCGATAAAATCCAAAAAATATTTAAAAACATATTTCAAGGTCTCTCCAAAGTTAGGAACCTCCTCAACACCAGATTCCCCCTGGCCCATTCCAACTTCAATCTTCAATGACAGCGGCTTATGCTCCTGTAGGGCCTCGGGTCTCTCCATTTGTATTATTTGAGGTGCAACCGCATCCTCCTCCATTATCTTCTGTTCTTGCCCAGTCTGTACTGATTCATGAGTTGGTCCCTGAATAATTTCTGTATCAATGTTCCCTGTTTGTCCACAGTTATTAACCACAACAGTCAAGTCCATTTTTTCATTCATCAAGTCCATCTTCTCACGCATCTGTTCCAACAGGGCACTTGTCTTGCATAAGGCAAGCACCCAATCTTCCTCCCAGCTTTTTTCCTCCTCATCTTTAGGCAAGGTCAGAAAAGACTGTTCCCACGGTCTTAATCTCGCAGCTGTTGAGTCCTCAAGTATACTGCTGCAACAATTTAACAAGCTCCCTTTAGAGGAGACAATTTCTATTTGTATCCATTCCCCCCCCCCCCGTTCTTAACCCGAAACTGTTCTTAACCTGAAGCACCACTTTAGCTAGTCAGGCCACCCGCTGCCACCGCACCGCCGGAGCACGATTTCTGTTCTCATCCTGAGGTAAAGTTCTTAACCCAAGATACTATTTCTGGGTTAGCGGAGTCTGTAACCTGAAGCATCTGTAACCTGAAGCATCTGTAACCCGAGGTACTACTGTATACCTGCTTTGTGGAGGTAACAATGATAAGGTGCTTGGGGCAGTGCGATTATTACCCAGTCATCGTGAAATCCAACTCAGCCGTATGCCAGTGTCCTCTCTTAATCAGGCAAAACTGTTTATCCAAGGCACACAAAGCCAGACAGGCAGGGACTAACCTGAAGGTCAATAGCTTGAGTCAGTCAGCGTCAGGCTGCAGATTGGATGGATTGATTGTGGATTATTTAATTTCTATACCTCTTAATATGTTTGGAATATCTCTAAGCAGTGTACGAAAAAGAAGCAACAACCTAAAATATTACAAAAATACACAGCATCTAAATATGTTACATTAAAACACAATTGCTAATATATAAAAATCAATATCAGTTCATTTTCCTTCTGGCACACTCTCCCTCTCAGCCTCTAGGTTCTCACCCAGGGTCCAAACAAACTCTAAGCACACCCCTAAAAGTCTCCCAATGAGAAGAGTTCCTAGAAAGAGCAGACATCACCCTAGTCTCTACAAATATTTGTATGCAATCTTGCCTAATATCTAATTTTTCATATGCAATACAGTGTATTTCTGTATGTTATTTTCACCAAAAATGCCTTTATGCACACCTTCCCCTGATATATTCATTTTTGTAAGCATTATTTGGTTGGGAAACTGCATTGCAGATTTAAAGAGGAAATTTTGAAGGTTAGCTATGTTTTGGGTCACATATTGTTTGGGGAAGCACAAATCAGCTAGATTCTGTCTCGTTTCCTTCTGTTTTTTTTATAAGATATTTATTAAGACTTTCAGAAAAATTACAAAATAAAAAGAAAAAAGAAAAAAGAAAAAAGAAAAAGAAAAATAGTTAAAAAACAGTTCAATCTTTCTATCACATATTTTTCATTTGCTTATTTCCCCGACCCCCTCACACCTTCCTTTTCTGTATTCCAGTTCCAATTGTTAATTCAGCAAATCCCTCCCCTCTTCACTCATCTTAATCTTCAATTTTTAAATATTATAACATTAATTTTTTTTTACCTATTAATAACCATTTTCTCATATTCCCTTATAGCATTACAGCAAAAGACCACTTAATTTCTATCCACCATCATTCTAACATTCATTAATTTTACAGTGTTTCTGTAAATAGTCTTTAAACTTTTTCCAATCTTCTTCCACCAACTCTTCTCCCTGGTCTCGGATTCTGCCAGTCATTTCTGCCAGTTCCATGTAGTCCATTTGTTTCATTTCCTTCTGACATCACCACTTATAGTGTACCCTGTGTGCATTAGGCAAAGTGAGGCGGCTGCACCAGGAGGCAGGTGCTGGGGGTGTGGGTAAGGTGTGGAGGACAGAGTTGTTTGTTCTGCATAGCTTGGCCTTCTAAGCTAGCTTTGTCACTCTCAGGAGCACCGTCCTGACCTGTCAGCAATGTTGATGTATGATTAAACTGCCTATGCTTGTTCTTGCACCTCCTCCTCAGCATTTAATTATCAGATTCGCATTGAACAAGTTCTCGTTTATTTTGATTAGATTGCACCAGCCCATATTCGCTTGCAGATTTGCTGTCACATTTTATCATCTTTCCCGTTACGTCATCCTTACCCAAATACAACAGCCACAAATCAAACAAGCTGATTGCACAGTCCCTTTGAGGAAGATCCACCGCATCCTGATTGGGTTTTTCAGTCATATTTATTTTTAAGATGGAAGGTGACAAGGGAGCAAAGGGATGATTGAGAATGTAAGATTGTGAATATGTAAGTAAAACAGAGCGCACCAGGCTGTTTAATGGGTTAGCAATAACGTTGAACCAAAGTCCAATAACTAAACGAAAGCTTGAGAATCTGATCCAAATGGTGTATCAGTTTTATTATTTCCCTGTGATTGATGCTTTTGTGCTGATTGTATTTTATTGCACTTTATGTTGTTAAGGAAATTTGATGTGCATAGTGCTCTGAAATATTTATGATGAAAGGAGGCATGACAATGTCCTCATTCCTTAACAAATGAAGGAAACAAACAATGTGAAGTTGTAGCAGTTTTTTAATCAACCGAGAAGGAGAAGTGAAGCTGGGAGCGCCAAGTCATGCATCCTTCCTACAGTGCAACACTTCCATACAGTGGTGCCTCGCAAGACGAAATTAATCCGTTCCGCGAGTCTCTTCGTCTAGCAAGTTTTTCGTCTTGCGAAGCAACCCTATTAGCGGCTTAGCGGATTAGCGCTATTAGCGGTTTAGCGGCTATTAAAGGCTTAGCGGCTATTAAAGGCTTAGCAGATTAGCGGCTAAAAGGCTATTAGCGGCTTAGCGGCTTAGAAAAAGGGGGGAGCGGGGGAAAATCGGAACACTCGCAAGACGTTTTCGTCTTGCAAAGCAAGCCCATAGGGAAAATCGCCTTGCGAAGCAGCTCAAAAACGGAAAACCCTTTCATCTAGCAGGTTTTCCGTCTTGCAAGGCATTCGTCTTGCGGGGCACCACTGTATATAACTTTTAATTTCCTGTTCTAAAAGGAGCTATCCATAAGTGGTGCATAGGATGGATCTGTTCCTTGATTCTGGCCAGGATTGCAGAAGACCCCAATATGAGGTCAAGCTGGTCCATCCCAGTCCCTCTACTGGACTAACAGGCTAGAGGGCACTCTAGGAAGCAAAATGATTTTGCTGTATGGAGCTGGAGACCACACACTTGTCCGGAGTTTGTTGGCTGTTCAAAGCTCCAAGACTTGGTGTCTGTTGCTTCTGAGGGTGCTGGTGCCAAGAAGCAGACCACCATCTGGCCATTGTCTGTCAATCCCTCCTGAATGTCTGGGGGGGGGTTTGCAAAGTTTTTCTCCAGCCATCTCCTGTCTTGCATGAACTGCAAGTTCATCTCTCACTGCCCCAATTTGCTTTCTGCCTTTGTCTCTATGGCCTGTCTCAGAGCTGCTTGATATCGATGCTGCATTTTTTCACCTTTTGAAAACATGTAGAGTCATGTCTCAAAAAGGGGTCAGTCGTAATATCAGAACCTACAAACAAAAGTATGGTATGCATGAACTGTAAAGAAGAGCCTTTCAAGATGCAAGTTTCTGACTGTTCTGACAGAAAGAAAGGAGCTTGACTGAACTCACATTTGTTTACTTCCTTCCATGCTAGGTGTTATGTACTGAAGTTCTCACCCTGGGCCAGCAGGGGGATACTGTAGATAGTTATGCAAACGAAGGATCGAAAGTGACGTTCAGTGATTGGATAGTTTGTATGCAAATGAAGGATCGAAAGTGACATTCAGTGATTGGATAGTTTTAGAAAGTTGTTACAGTAACAAGGTACTGGAGCTCTATATAAGCAGGCTGACTGAACCCTTCAGTTCAGTTCTGTTCTGGCATCTGAATAAAGAAGAGCTGTTTGAAGAATTGCTGTGTCGTCTGATATGTTCACCCAGAACTTAACACTATGTATTTGGAATCAAATCACTGTTTTGAAGCTTGAGAATCCTACAATATGATGATACTTTCATTTCAAGTGGGGCCTGCAGCCCAAAAGTTGCAGCCTGGTGTGTTGCATATACTCAATCCTTATTGAGATGTGTGGTTTTTTTAGGGGGGGGGGATTAGAGCTTATCCCCAAAAGATTCTTTCTAATTCTACAAACTTTGGGGTTTTCCCAAGCTGTGGGGAAAGTAAGGTAATTTCAGACTCGGGTCTTATGATAGGGGTTCCTTAAATGGGTCATGTGCATGTATTCAGTTACTTATAGTAAGTCAGTCCTTCTGTTCATTAGGCTAACTCCCTCTTGTGTGAGAGTGCAGCCATTTTGGCTACCTAAGCAACAGCACCCACAATCTGAACATCAGAAACAGAGGGAATGATAGCAGTTCATTGTTTCCAAATAGATGTGTTTATTTTTCTGAATGACCTGTTTACGTTAAAAAGTATTGCCAGGCGCAGAAATTGATTTCCTTCTTCATATCTTTCAACTGCTTTGTAGGAGCTTATCTGTAGAAGTGCTAGTTGTGGAGCTCTTAAATGACTTGCAAAACGCCGTCTTAAACCAATGTGCAGCACAGCCACTGGGAGAGAAAGAGAGAACATAACTGTTAGAACTTACTTAGGGCATCTGTTTGGACATGTTCAAAGCTTCACCAAAGTTTTCTATGGTTCCATCTTGGTAGAGCTGCTGCTGCTTCATGGGATCTAAGAGCCTGCAAACAAGCGTCAGTAGTCCTGATTCTGAAGGGAACCATTTTGGCTGTACCACTTAATCCGTGGAAAGGTCATCGCTCAGCAGATGAATACTCACTGGTGGCCATCGAGACTGGTGGTGATGTGTAAGGCAGGGAGACAACAGCAGGTGGAGTAAGAGCAAATGACAAGCACAGCCAACTAATTCTGGTTTTCACCCCATCTTCCTCCCTACTGAGTTCTGTAATGGCAAAACTCAGACTAAGGAAGAAGAAGCTGACACCCAGTGCCAGCCCCTAGACCAGTGCCAGATTTACGTATAAGCTAAACAAGCTATTGCTTAGGGCCCCACTCTCTTGGGGGGGCCCAAGAAAATTTAAAGGGGAAAAACCTGGATTATTTTTTTCAAAATATAAAATAAAAAACAAATAAAATAAAACCTACACAAAACAGCAGTGTTTTGTGTTGTGTAGGCTTCTATGATGTAAGTAATGGGCCCTGCCTGCTAGCCTGCTCCCCAAAATTACCATATAGCATATATTCAACACAAAAAACAACAGCAATTTGTTGTTGACAAAGGGCAGCTGGACATATAAAGGGCCCCATTGCCTTCAGTAGCTTAGGGCCTCATCAAACCTAAATCCAGCCCTGCCCTAGACTGGTTTTAAGTAAGAAGGCAGGCAGGTGTGGGCTGGCTACAGGCAAACTGAGGTAGGGGGGGGGCATTTCCCCGTTTGCCCCAATGAATCAGCCTCCATTAGAACAGAATGCTTTGCATACAGAAGGGCCCAAGCTCAATCCCTAGGATCTCCAGGTAGGGCAGGTAAATTCCTCTGTCCAAAGCCCTGGGGAAACTGCCACCAGTCAATGCAGACAATACTGAGCTAGATGGAACAGGTCTGGTTTGATATATGGGAACTTCTGAGCAGTTGAGTCCATATTGGGAGGCATGTAACAGGACTCATTGGTACCTAGAGACCCATGTGATTCAACCTCCTGCCAGTGTAGCTTAGATCTTTTCCACAATTCCCCCAAGCTTCATGTTACTCACTTGAAGTGCATGGTGCACATGCCCTGCCACACCAGATGCGTGGCTCCTGGAAGGATCACCCAAAGCCTCATTCTACATTTTTCTGGCCAGAATCAACCTTCTGCACACCCGCAGACCCAGGAAATTACAGGAACAGGGTGGCAGTGGCAGTGGCAGTGAGGGTCCAAAATAGATTAGCAAGCCTGGAAATTTCCGAGCTACAGAACAGTGACAGTTGTTGGCATTTCACCTAGGGTGAATAATCCCACTAGATTGGGAGCTGGGTAGGAGACATATCGCATGAAAACACATCAAATTTCTTGCTGGCTGACAGAAGAAAAGGTAGGTCAGAGTCCGCTTCCCAAATGCCATTAAATAAAACTGAATGCTCCTAACATCTCTGATGGATGTGGCTTTCATTATAGTTTCACAGCAAGGTTCCTTTCTCTGACTACAGCAGGCCCTGACATCTTTTGTATTCTAGCCAAAATAAGGAAAAAAAGAATCATCACTCATAACATCTAGATCATTGCTAAGACCTATCAGGTCACTTATTTTCACCTCATTCTGGGCAAGAACTGCTTCCCTCATGCACGTTTTCAGTTGTTTTGTCTCATTCCCTTTGAAGGTGGATAACAAAGATGAACACAGAGTGGTCATAACAGAAATATATTTATATCCTGCTCCCTATGTGACAAAATGAATTGCTGTCCATATATAGCCTACGTTTTCCTGATGAATTTGACAATACTAGCTCTGACAGCATTATTGTTTTTGGCTTTAAAAACTCAGAGCCCAATTCTAGCCATTTTTGCTCAGAAGAAAGCAGAAATTCATGCTGAAGCTTATGAAGGCCTCCAGTTTTGGGTTTTGTCAGCTGCTGAAGCCAGAGAATTCCATTCCAGACTCTCATCGCTGTTGCTGCAACCATCGCTCACCTACTCATTCTTGTTTACAACACCTGGCTTGTTTACTACTACTACTACTACTACTACTACTACTACTACTAATAATAATAATAATAATAATAATAATTTATTTATACCCCGTCTTCCCCAGCCAAGGGGGGCTAACAACCAATAATAAAAACAAGTTGATTAAAATACAACTTTAAAAACAAGATTAAATTACAACATTAAAACATTAAAATGCAGCTTCTTCACAGGAAGAGAAAGGGAAAAAGAAAGAGGGGAAGGGAATCAAATTGGCTCCAAGCCAAAGGCCAGGCGGAACAACTCTGTCTTACAGGCCCTGCGGAAAGAAATCAGATCCTGCAGGGCCCTGGTCTCATGAGGCAGAGCGTTCCACCAGGCCGGAGCCAGAGTTGAAAAGGCCCTGGCTCTGGTTGAAGCTAATCTAACTTCCTTAGGGCCCGGGACATCTAGGGTGTTGCTATTTATGGACCTTGAGGCTCTCCGTGGGGCATACCGGGAGAGGCAGTCCCGTAGGTACGAGGGTCCTAGGCCAGTACAGGTGTGGGCAACCTGCAGCCTTTGACCTCATTTCAAGCCAGGAAAGAGGGAACTGGAGAGAGAAAGGAGCACAGGAGATGGAGAAGCTGGAACAGATCAAGCAATGGAAGGATAAGAGGAGAAAACTCTTGCAAACAATCAGTTCTGGCCTCTGGCAAGGATGTCCCGACTCTGGCAACCCGTTGGGTGGAAAGGAAAAGGGAGAGACAAAAAAACGGAAGAAAATAGTTGTTCTGTCCATTTATGGTTTGGGGCCTGCCCACCAGTTACATGAAGCCCTGGCAAATTATCCCCAAGGGAATACAGAAGAAGATTCCCTATCTTTGAGCTAGCAGATGGAGCCAACCAGTGCAGCCCAAGTTTCCCAGGTGGGTGGGACAGACCCCCTGTCAATCACCTGACGTCATGTATCCCATCAAATTTCAAAGGGATTGGTGTGACTGCCAATCAGCTGGTGGGTTGTTACAATGACCTCCACTGAAGGTGCACTCCCAGCTCCAATCAGCTGGCTGGTGGTGGAAGCGTCCCTTCAATGAGGCTTGCTTCATTAGTACAAAGCATCTGAATGTGTGCTGCTAGTGCCTGTCAGTTGAGTGGCAATGAGAGCACACATTGCTCCCAAAGCAGAAAGAAGATGAATGCATGGTTAAAAGGGCTAGAACTTGGCTCTTTATTGCCACCTTGATCTTAATATCTACTGGGGCTAAAGACTACCCAGGTTCTACCTCATGCATCCAAATATATTCCAGTCAGTGAATTATAATGTGTGAGCTTATCCACTAAGATGTGCTCTCCATCTTAATACGCCGAGCTGTGGTTTTAACAGGTATCCTAGCTGCATCAATACTACTAGAAATAATAATAAATAGGTGTGATTTAAAAGCAGTGGTGATTTTATTTGGGCATCTAATTACCACCAATCTGTCATAATGCAACTGTGCAGAAGCTTAATTCAATCATCATTACCTCAGCCAGAGAGAGCTGGACAACTCCATGCTTATCCTTGTCTAGCATCTGAAACATTTCTGAGTGGCAAAAAAAAGAGCAGGTGTTATAGTTAAACAGTAGCATTTGGTACATGAGAAATACAAAACCTGGGCATGGGGCACAATTCCGAGAACCTGGCTTCTTCAAATCAGGTTACTTCAGTTTTATCAGCTGTGAGACAAAGGGTTTGCTTTGTCCCAGATCCCAGACTGAATCTCTACTATCCTCAGGTATGGCTGAGAAAATGTCCCACCTGAAACCCTGGAGGTCCACTGCCAGTCAGTGTAGACAACGCTAAGCTAGATGGGCCAGTGGTCTGGTACGAGACATCTTCCTATGGTGTTGGTAACTTAGGGTTGACTTAGTACTTCCAGACTGTTCAACTTCCAAATACTGGTTTTTGTGTTTTTTTAAAAAAAGTATTGTTAATACTTATAAAATGGCAAAGCAGCGAAGGCATGAAAGTTGGAAGAATTGAGCTGCTGGTCACTGGAGATGTCACAGATAGCATCCTGCAGATGCCTATGGATTCTCACAGTCACATTGCCTATTCCATTCACAATGGAGCACCTGCACTATCTTGAATGAAAATGAGATTGGAAAAGTGGTTTCACTGTAGCAGAGACACTAGATGGGGCATGGGGAAGAATGCAATTAAGATGATCTGATCATTGTATATTCTTGTGCAATCCTTGTCTGGAAAGCACCTAAACTGGGACATTTGGGCAGCTACACTATTCTCTGCATAGCAAGATGGCAGTCACACACTGGGTGAGGTTTGCAAATCAATCCCTTTGGCAGATCCTATTAGACCTTGTGGGGGATAGAATGTCTTCTGCATCTGAGTTTCTGTATTTGTTTTGTCAAAAGCAGAGTCTGACAAGCTTTGGGATCTTACACTAGCTTGGGAGTAGTTGGTTACTTATCTAATTTGGCAAATTACAGACATTTTGGTCCCTTTTTCCTTGACACACAGTTGTTTGTGCTCAGGTTAAAAATAGGGATAGTTCTTTTGCTTGTTAGAGAAAAGCCGGGGTGGTGGTAAGGGAGACACTCCAGAGTATTTTCTGTCATTCTACCTCCTTTTACTTCAGGAAGACTTACTGAAGAGAGTCTCTAGGCGAATCATGCAGGCCACGAAGCCATCAAAGTCAATGGTCATCTTGCTGCCAGCATAGCGGAGAGCTATACTGTGCTGGATTTTGTTGTTAAGAGTGAAGCCTATATGGAAAGGAAAGCCAGGCATGAGTAACACAATGTTTGGTGTTGATCCCAGTAGCGTAGCGTGGGGGGTGCAGGGGGGGCCGGCCACACCGGGCGCAACATCTGGGGGTTAGGGTTAGGGGGCGCAAATCCATGGGTTAGGGGGCGCAAATTACTTGCCTTGCCCCGGGTGCTGACAACCCACGCTACGCCACTGGTTGATCCACATCGTTCTGTTTCATTGCACCTGTTTTGTGCGGTTTGTAGTACTTCTGCTATGGGGCAGCTATATAAATTAAGTAGGTAAATAAATGTGGCAAAAGCAAAATGTCACTTGGAGAAGGAATTGAAATATTTTCCTTGAAGCTTGCATTTGTTTCATTCTGGATTGTTTTATACAATGTTTTGATGTGTTGTAAACCGCTTTGAGATCTTTTTCTTTAAAATATAAAGCAGTATAGAAATGAAATGAACAACAACAACAACAACAAAACTGCTGCAGACAGACAGTGATGAAGTCTTATTAGCTATTCCATCCTGGCAGGTTTGTTGGTCTATTATGTTCTCCTTCCCAGTCCCCATTGTTCTCAAGAGGTAACAGAACTGACACTCCCTTCATAATGTTTTCTAAAATGACACATTTTAATGCCAATTCATGGGAATTCCCTTGACCTATATTCAGAAGAGAAGCACCTAATTAGTGAAGCCTTAATGCACTCCTGGGGCTCCAGCCAAACGAAATCCATTGCAAGGAGTCAGTTTCATGCGCAAGATATACTTCCTATCCATTTCTTAAAGCTTCATTTAAGCCGAGGCTGAAGCCACAGTTTGCTGGCCTGAATGGAGGAACACATTTGCTGGAAAGTCAGCAATTCCCCATATTGTAGCAATAATCTGCCCCCCCCCCAGACCAGATTATCCCCATCCACCCCCTATAGAAACAACAAAGATCCTTGTGGCACTTTAAAGATTAATAGATGCTTTGTAGCATAAGCTTTTGTAGACTACAGTCCACTTCATCAAATGCTTGAAATATTATCCTCAGTTTGCAGAGGGTATTGTGAGGGGAGAAGGGAGGATTGGAGCCAAGTGAAGCTGATGCATATGACCTGCATGAGAAGAGACACTGGTCCCACTATGGGCCCTGGGAGGATGCCCCAGTGGTCACATGAACCATGGAATGTTCCTTTCCAAGGGCACAGGGAGAAGTACAACCTTGGAGAGGGTGATCTGATGCCTCCTTCTCACCCCTGCAGAAACCACTGCAGTCTTTGCGCTGGCAATGTCATAGCTGGGAAAAGAGGATGGAGGAAGAAACAGCTGGACATAAAAAAGGTACAGCTATGCCACTGTTTAGATAGGCCACACAATGGTTCACATTTTCATATGTCCTTAGGGACTTAAATGAGAGATGCCCATAGAGATCAATAGAGAAAAATTTTAATGTAGCTGGGATTGGCACCTGCATGTCTACTCCCCCTTCCAAAAACCCAGAAATGGAGGGGAAATATCCCAAGTGGGGTCCAATGAGGGCTGAGAATGTGCAGGGTGCATAGAAAGGTGACCAATGGCTGGAGAGAGAATCAAGGAAGAGGATGGGGGTGGAATAGAGTGTCAGGAGTGCCAAACAGAAGCATTCCATGCAGCAACATTTTGTTGCAAGGCCCTAATTCCTGAAAGTTTCCCTGTAATATAGACTCCCCATCACCAGCATGCTGTCCACCATCTCTGTCGAAGCACAGCTGCAGGAGACTGCTGCTGGGGATGTTCTGAGTCATATTCTCAATTCAAGCAGGGTAATTATGAGGCCCAACAAGCCCAGTATGTACCTCATATGAATGGGCATCCAAGAACATTATCCCAGAATCATTTGCAATACACTTGAGCTGTGTGACAGATGTAAAAGATTCCTTGACATGGAGGATTGGGTACCCTATAGGTCACACAAAAGACCACTGGCACACAGTAGGGATGGAAAAATCTGTCAGTTTCAATTTTTCTGTCTTTCCCATCTTAAATTTATTTCTCCAAATTCCCCTATTTGAGTCTTTAAAAAAAAAAAACCCTCATGGAAATGCATGTTAATGCAAATTTCTACACATACACCTACTTGCAGAGTCATAGCTTGGGGGGCAGGAGGGTGGCCTCAGGCACACATTTTTGAGGGAGAGCAATCAGGGGGCCCCACGACACACACAGTGCTCTAGCAGCTGAGGAACAGCGGCAGGTGGGTTGGACTAGTGGACAGGTAGATGGGGGCAATGGGCAAGGAGGCTGAGGTGCACCCACACCTCAGCTGCCCAGCCCACCAGGGGGTGGAAAACTTGCCCCGCCCTGGATGCCGCTGCATTCTTGTTGTCAGGGGCTCAGGGACAGAGGCACAGGGAAGAGAGGAGATGGAGAGCGAAGGGGAAGGATCTGAGGGCAGCGTAGGGGAGTATGGCAGTGACCCGAGAGATTCCATGAGCTTCTCCAGTGAATCAGAAGATTCCCAGAAGGAGGCGCCGATGGTCAGGGCAAGGGGGGCCAGCAGGGACTCCCAAAGCAGCAGCTGGAGATCAGGGCCAGCTTCCCCACCAGAGCGTAGTGGGGGAGAGGAGTCCCAGGTGTCAGGGCCAGCGTCTCCTCCAGCAGGGAGAGAAGATGAGTCGAGACTGACCACACCTCCAGCGGAGAGTGGGGGAAGCAGTGACAGGAGCAGTGTAACGGTCAGGAGGAAGGTTGCCGGCTGGGCGCGTGCGCCAAGTTCAAATGTACAGGCGCGCGGGACAGCAGAAAGCCCAGATCGGGAACCAGGTCCTAAAGCCCGCCGGAGGCAGGGGGAAGACTCAGGGGACTCAGCGTCAGAAGAGTCTAGAAAGAGCGAGACCCCAACTGACAGGCGGACCCAGAGGAGGAAAGAGCAGAGGAAGAGGTGGAGCAAGGCTAGAGTCTTAAACTGGTGTCTGGGGGGAGGAGACTCAGACGGAGCTTCAGCGGTCTAGAGTCTCAGACGTAGAGCTGCGCGCTGCGGCTGTGAAAGCAAAAACTGAACTTCAATAAAGACTTTTGTATATAACAACGAACCGGCGTTGGTCCTTTGTGAGCTGGGACCTCGGGCAGCTCTGACACTTGTACATAGTTTTGACTAATATACATGTTTTTGCAAGCAATTTCCCCTAATATAATACACCTTTCTATGTTGTTTTCAGTAAGGTGTGCATATTTATGCACACTTTCCCTGAAAATATGCATTTTGTATCCAGTGATTGGTTGGACAACTGCATTGCAAAATTCAGAGAAGTGCGAAGTTCAAAGGAGAACTGTTTTCTGCACCATATATTGATTCAAGAAATGCAGATTAGGTGGCTTCTCGTTTCAATTCAAAAAGAAGTTGGATTTCTGGATACTGACCTGCTTCCGTGAGAGCATTTCTCATTTCATGTGCATCTATGGTCCCGGAGAAGTCAGTATCCACTTTCTTATAGATTTCCTAAGCCAAAGAAATAGGGAAGGCTGTTGGTTGTCATTTTAGGCTAATTTTAGAAGACCTATCAGTTTGGCTAGGATATTCACTGCTGCTCATGCCTGGCAAGGGAGCCTCCTCTCTCTGAAAGCGTTAATGACTGAAGGAGAGGGAGGAATTCAATTAACTAATGGCAAGCTGTGTGCCCTGGGAAATGGCTCCCACAGGGCTGGCAACCTGCCCACCCACATGGCAAACGGGCCTTTGAGAAATAACCCCCTTCCTCTGGCAAAGGCTGTAATATAAAACTCTATTGAGATTAATACTTTAAAAGAACAACAGACAGTTCTCGCTGCCAAATGGCTTCTTATCCAGCACTAGCTGTGTAATTAGAAGCTATTCTGGCCTGTAACTCAGTAGGAAGTTCTGCCACAGTTGTTCTTTCACACTTTCATCCACTACTGCAAAAGTAATCAAAATGTTGAGTACCGAGGGCCCGATAAGAAATATAGTTGCATATAAGTAGCATAATTTTCATGTCATTTTCATGTGTGTGACAGGTGCCAAACTAACAGTGGGAAGACATCAAGGAGATATGTAGCTATGCAGCCTTTAGAAGACACTTGAAGGCGGCCCTGTATAGAGAGGTTTTTATTATGTTTTATATATGTTGGAAGCTGCTCAAAGCGGCTGGGACAACTCAGTCAGATGGGCAGGGTACAAATAAAATTATTAATATTATTATTATTCCCATGACTCCCAGCTTCCATGGGAAAAAAAAGAAATCAGGGCACATGACTGTAGTTCATTAAGGGTCCTAACCTCACACAGCTACAATTCCCAGCCTCTTAAACAAACTACAATTCCCAAGATACCCCATGAATCCTTAGTCATGTTTTAAATGTATAGTGCGGATGTGACCTTTAGCTTTTTAACATTTGTGGAACCTGAGGTACGAGGCAAAATGTACAGAGCCAATTCTTCTCACTCTTTACAAAAAAACTAGCCTGCTCCATGTTTTCAGTGTTTTTCATTTTTCACATAAACACACCCATAAAAATGCCAGTGGATGCCCATGCTAGTAGCTTAATTAGGGAAGAGGCATTTAAAAATATGAGCATGTCAGTGGGATATAAGACTATTTCCTACCCTTGGAACCCTTACATGTACATTCCATACCCCCACAAAAAACCACATATTTCTGGCATTCAGGGCTCTATTTCTCATTCGTTTATGGATCAAAAAGAAAGAATACATTTAGAAAAGAGCTGCTTTACCAGATATTTCTGAATCTTCATCCAAAGAATCCTGAATTCCAAAAGATCCAATGTACCAGTTCCATGGTTCTTTAGAAAGTTAAGGTCTAATCTGTAGGAGCAAATAACTCTTTCCCCCCTCCCCTCCCCTCCCCTCCCTCTTAGCCGGTAAGGACTTCTGGCCTAGATAAAAATGAATGACTCATTAAAATGTGCCACTTTACCTGATGCATGAACCTGCACTTTCAACCCACCCAGAGGAGGCACACCTGCTGTTTTCAGTTTGCTTAGATAAGGGTGTGATGAAGATTCCTGCGCTCTCTTTTGCAGAGTGATTTATTATATTTTCGTAGGGCCACATAGATCATGCTTTGGACTACAAGAAGTAGCCACCTGCTTGAAGTCCTTTTTAGGAAATACTTTTGTTTTAAAAACCTGCACACATTTCAAGCAGCCCAAGTTCCATCTGCTACAATTCTGCTGCTTTCTTCCTTTAGAAAGAACACAATGACTTATCAGCAACTCCTCCCGTTATCCCATCAAAGCACAGATAAGGACCACACCTTCTTAACTTTAACATTGCCACAATATCAGGTGCTTCCAGAATATTTACTGGGACATTAATTGCTGAAATGCAAATTGGGCTCAGAGGCGGATTATGGGGAGTGGGACTGGTTCAGCCGAGAGGGCGCCGCAGGGGGTACCGCAACAATGATGAACAACTGAAGGTGGGGTTGGACACCAAATTTTGGCACCACGCAAGGCGCTGCTGAAATTTTAAAGTCCAAGTCCTCCACTGTTAGGCTGTGATTATATGCACACTTACCCGTGAGTAAGACATTTATTTATTTATTTATATTTAACAGGATATTTGTATGCCACTTAATCGTCAAGACCTCCAAGTGGTTTGTATAAAATAGACATTTAAAATACTGATTAAATCAACGTAAAAAAAATCAAAAATCAAAATGTAAGTAAAACCAGAGATGAGGAAGCTGTGGCCCTTCAAATGCTGTTCAACTCCCAACTCTCATCCTGCCTAATTATGTTTTGCTGGGGCTGATGGGAGCTGGAGACCAACTATATCCGATGGGCCATACCTTCTCCACCCCGAAACACATAATAAAACAAAACTGCACGTTAAAATGCCTGTCAAAATTGCACATCAGACTTGCCTAAATAAAAAAAAGTTTTGCAGGTGCTGAAAACAATATAGCGACCTGCCTAATATTAATGTGCAGGAAGTTCCAGAGCTTTTGTGCTATGACACTGAGAGATCCATTCCTTGTAAGTACAAAATGAACATGATATGGCACTTGTAAAAAGGTGCCAGTTCTGCATGCATGCTTATTTATGAGTCATCTTGCACAGGAACAGCCTACATAGGTACAATCCAGACCCCAGTGATTACAGCAAAGCTGAGTTGCATCCGGTATCTGTGACCAAGCACATCATCTCTCTTTTCCTTTGTTGCTGAAAGAAATTGCGTTGAACAATCTGGCATAATAAGCAAAACATTGTGTCCAGTTCTGGCATCACATAAGCCAGCAAATGACCCATAGCCTCTTAGAACCATCATTAGAGCAAAGAATTGACCTCACAGCCATCTTCTAGAAGCAGGCTTCTGCCTCACTTAACAATGAGTGAAGGGAAGCTGGCAGCAGAGGTGAGTGACGAAGCACTCCATTACTCCAGAGAAATGTTTCTTAAGTCTACAGCTCTTTAATTGTGCAAAGAACTTTGTGGTCCTCATGCTCATTCTCACAACCTAGCCATAAAGCTAGTTGTCTCTGTTTAGAGATGAGGTATCCATACAACTGCCCATGGTCCTTCTTACCCACAAGGCAGTTCTGCTAGGGGCATGATCTGATCTCTGCCCAGAGGGTTATAATGTACATCAAACAGATATATGGAGGGGGGAGTCAGAGACAGTGGAAGAGCAGGTAAAGTGAGGCCAAGGTGCCTGAGGAAATACTTTATTTGCTTCTTGAATTACTGTTTCCAAATGTAGAGAAAATGTACAAGAAAAGCATGTTTGACTTTGGTGTGTACAGTCACCCCATTATTTGGTCTAATGAGAGGTACTTGTGTTGTTCCAGTGAAGACCACGAGCAACAAAGAAATGTGTTTTCAAACCAGAGGGCAAAAGGTCCCCCACCATCTTAACCACTTTCAGTAGTTATTAAAATCCACTCTCTGTCTCTGGCATGAAAGAAATTTAAAGAGAGATTTGAAAGTGGAGAGGGTTCATGGCTAGATGAACAGACAGTGGGAGATATGCAGGCAGAACAGAATGAAATGAAGGCCAGAGAAAAATATGAAGGAGAAGACAATAGGCTGTTTGTGCAGAGTGTAAGGAGTGAGAAGGGATTGAGGAGGGGAAGGGAGACACAGGCGTTGACTGATGTAGTAGACGCCCTAGTGCAGAATAAACCATACCACTTGTAGGTGGAGGTTACCTATTTCTGAATGAGAAAACTCCCTGGGGGAGGAGCACATTAGGGACCCCTTGGTGACCCTATCGTAATGCTAAGGCAAGAATCCTCATCTTTGGAGGGTCAAGCTAGGGATTCAGAGTAGGGGAGGGAACTGCCTTCAGAGTCAGAGCCTGATGCTTATACCAACCTGGAAGGCCTAACACAAGAAGATTCCATGGTAGAAGAGAAGAAGAGTTTGGATTTGATATATCGCTTTATCACTACCCGAAGGAGTCTCAAAGCGGCTAACATTCTCCTTTCCCTTCCTCCCCCACAACAAACACTCTGTGAGGTGAGTGGGGCTGAGAGACTTCAAAGAAGTGTGACTAGCCCAAGGTCACCCAGCAGCTGCATGTGGAGGAGCAGAGACGCGAACCCGGTTCACCAGATTACAAGCCCACCGCTCTGAACCACTACACCACACTGGCTCTCTGGCTGAAGAAGGTCACACTGCCCACCTCTGACTCTGAGAACTCACACTCAGAAGCTCAATTTGCCCCTCACTCTATGAAAGTGATGACTGTAAAATAGGCTGCGCCCCTTAAGTGAGGAGGCTCCTTTCACTGAAGGTGGAGCTAGAGCAGCAGCTCCTCTTTAAACCTCATTTTGAGCCTTAAATAGGCAACAACATTCAAGTTCTAATCTTATGGACTCTCCAGCCTGATATGGCACCACTAAATTCTGGCCTCATCTTGCGTCACCAAAATCTAAACCAGGTGTGGGAAACTTTGTGGTTCAGAAACATCTGGAAGGCTAGTGGTTCACCACACCTGACCTCAGCGGTGTGCAGTCAGTGGACTTGAGGAACTAGGCTAGTCCCCTAAATTTTCCCAGTAAATTAAGAGTATTAAAGTATTAAACTCTAGTGCCTTCTTTCCAAAGCCCAGGAAGCTTCTGTACAGCTTAGGGAGGGAGGCGCGATGCTCACGCATGCAACATCAGGAAATCCCGGTGGCAGCTTTCACCCCCGTGTGCCCTTGCAAGCTGGCACATCTGGCCCTAACTACTCCCCTATGAAAAATTTCACTGCACTGCCTGACCTAGACCTTACCCCACTTTGGCTTACCTTGTTCTGTTGCTGAAACCTTAACTTTTGTCTTGGGTCAGAACCCCTGCATTGCAGAGGCTGCCACATGGAATAGAACAGGCCCCTCTCTCTGCCGTGCCAGTTTCCTACTTTGGGGGTTTCTCTGGCATTTGTTCGTTTGTTTTGAGGAAGGAAAGGAGCACTGCTTTTCTCCCATCTGAAGTGGGCTGAGTCTATTCTCCTGTCTTTACTCCCTTTCCCCACATTCAACTGCATGTGTAGACCAGCAGAGAAGAAGAACAAATAAAATAGAACAGAGGAGTTCAGCCATCATGTAGGTGTGGAGACTGAGATACCAAAGGCTTCTTTCTAAGTGCACGGTTCTGAAGGCCCTAGGGGTACACCTGAGTCCAGTTCGACCATTATTTTTCCATATGCAGACTTTCTGCTGAAGCAGCACAGTTCATCCCTCTAGATTACAGCTTGTCTTCTCTACCAGCCCTCCCTGTGGCTCTCTGCCAGCCACCTGGCTACACAGCTATATTAAATTCATCCTAGCGTGTTAAATCATTTGCATTGTTAATTACTCTCCTATGAGAAAAGGGCATGCTGTGAAGATTGGCAGTTCCTCCCGCTTTTATTTCCTCCATATTTGCCGAGCCATGTGGATAGGAGGGGCCGGTTTAACCATTTGGCCCACTCTCCCCACAGCTCTCCAAATCTCATTGTACACCTTCCTTGTGTATAAAAGGAGAGCAACCTATGATCTGATGATAGGACTAGAATCGCAGCCAGGTGGTTCATAATAACACAACCACGGCTAAATCCAGGCAGGGATCGTTGACAAATTCTCATACATCCCAGCAGAACTTGAACACAATACAAAGGGAAACCAAGAACGCAACTAGAAACAAAGGGTTAATAACCTTGCTACACTAAGCTGTTTAGATCGACACTCTGCACTTTATGCCTACAGCAAGTGAAGACAGATGTGCCAGGAAAATGAGACACGTTAAGCCCTGCCTTATCTAGTCAAAAGGTTCACAAGGGAAATCCAGTAGAGAAGAGTGACATTTAAAGGATACATCTAAGAGGCTGATCATCTCCCTGCAGGTGTTTATGCTGAATCCATCACTGTTAATGTCTCTTCCTATACAATGAAAAAGGCAAAAAATATGTTAGACAAATATTTATCTGCATTCCCTGGAAACACTAGGGAGTTATCTTTGTGCATGGTTAGCCTTTGCAGTTAAGGAAAAATATGCTAGATCATTTTGAAGAAAGCTGAACATCTCACAGAGGGAAGTTTCTAGTGCTAATTCACAACAACATCAGCAGAAAGATGTGATTACAAGGCAAGAGCTGATTCTGTGGCAAATCAGTTCTCTTTGTGGTGCCCCCCCAAAAAAACAACTTTATTTTAAACATTTTCAAAAAGAAAATATAAACATGCACAAACTAATCTAAGCTGGATCAATGCTTCACCTAAACTTTTACCCACTCTACAACCCTGCAATTCATAGTAGAAATGAACTTAAATAAATGTGACCATTGCAAAATTCTCATGCATTCTCTGAGGAACTGCAGAAATATGCTTTTTTTTTGTATTTCTGACTTTATTAGGCAAAATAACATAGCTATCATTCTGAAAGTTGTATAGCAATCAGTTGCAACAATAACAAGCAATTTAAGAAAAGCATAATGGCAGCTACGGTTAAGGTATTATTCAGACTGGTTTTGAATATAATTCTGAATATAAGTATTTGGGTGTGTATTTGAGTCTCCCCCCACAATTATGAAGCAGTGACTGCAACTTACTCTTTGACACAACTCTGTTCAGAACAGTCTGAAGTTCATCAGCAGTCATTTCACTGTTCTGCAGAAAAGGAGTCAAATCCAAGATTTAACAACCGTGGCAACCAAACCCTTACCTTCTGGCTAAACCTAGCCTCTATCCTAGATCTAATGTCAAACAAAAACCCAAGAGAGACTTCTCTGCCCCAGCTCTCCAAATTCAATTTAAATTTATTTTTAGTGGATGATAGCTGTTGAGTGTGTGAGTTAATGATAAAAGGCCAGGGACAAAGGAATGTTGATAAGGAATGTAACTACACAATGAAGCTGGTGCATAGTATATAGTAGAGATGGTGAACTTGCGGCACTCCAAATGTTGCTGGACTATAAATCCCATCATCTTTGGCCAGTGACCATGCTGTCTGGGGCTGATGGGGGTCAGAATCTAGCAACATCTGGAGGACCACAAGTTCTGCATCCCTTGTATATAGGGCTGGTAACCCTATTCTCTTCAAATGTCAGAATAGCTCCATAAGCACACTCCCATTCCAGGGAAGGGCTCTCTCTCCCATAGAAGTAAATGGGACAAGGCCCTGGCTTACTGTAGATTGGTATCCACAGTGATGTTCTATGTGCACGTTACAGCTACTGGATTCGGAGGGCAGTGTTTAGAATCATGTCTATCAACTGTCCTACTTTAAGCGGGACATCCTTTAATAATAATAATAATAATAATAATAATTATTATTATTATTATTATTATTATTATTATTATTATTTATTACTTATACCCCGGGCATCCCCAGCCACTCGGGGCGACTTTCAACTGGATATTAAAAACACAATAAAACATTAAACATTAAAAACTTCCCTAAACAGGGCTGCCTTCAGATGTCTTCTAAAAGTCAAATAGTTGTTTATTTCCTTGACATTTGTTGGGAGGACATTCCACAGGGCAGGTGCCACTACCAAAAAGGCCCTCTGCCTTTTGCCTGGATTCCAAGATGTCCTGTTTTGGCTCCTGAAAGAGCGCAGCCCCAAAAGATTCCTTTTGGGGGGGACTGTGCTATCGCGAATGTCACCTGGGTGCCACAAGAGCACGGCTCTGAAAGACATGTGGGCTTTTTTGGGAAGGTCACATTCTTCCATGAATCACATGACTCATGCAGGAGCACGGCCCTAGAAGACCCGCATCCCAATTTTCCTCTGTGGCACATTGATATGTGGGATAGGTTAAAAAGAAGGCAATTGGGGTCTACAAGGCGCTGTTCCTTCATTGTCCTGTTCTTGAGCAGGAGCATATTAAGTTGCCAGGGGACAGATAAGATCAGACTTCAGGACCTGAGAGAGCTCCAAGTGGACAATTTGGTCCAATGATGTCTAAAGGCCTTTTGTGCTTCTCAGCCCAGAACACCTCTCTCAGGCTCCACCTCGTTCCTGGGGAGAGGTGAGCTTAAAGGACCAGTTTCCTCTCTGTCAGTTCCCCCATCAAGTGATGGGGAACATGGTGCAGGAATAAAAAAGACTGAGAAGAAGAAAAGCGGCTTTCCAGGAGTCTTCTGCCAATTGTGTTAGTAAAAAGAAGCAGCCAATGCACTGGGAAATCTTTGAAGCATTTGCCTAATTCTGAATATTTGTCATAGCACAGAAACCCTCTTACCTCCCCAGAAAGTTTTTGAAACAGGCTCTTGAACTCGCTGTCTATGTCCTTGCCTGCAACATGAGGCTAAAAGAAATCATGAATAATGTTACATTTTACACCAAGGTCTGGGGCTTCCTCCAAAGGGCTCCTGAGTCAAAATAAGCTCTGAAAGGAACAGAAACCTGAGAAGCTGGCTCAGTAAGCACAGAAACTTAAAAGGTTGCTTTTGCTAAGCGGAAGCCTGTCATCTCTGCTACGTTTGTCAAACATTGTGATTGATCTTGGGCTTTATGGTGCAGAGTTTTGCTTCTCCAGAAACGAGTTGTGCAAAGACGTCAGTGAATTAAGCCTTATGGATGCAAAGAAAGCACTATTTTCTTTAGCGTACAACACTTTCTGGGCTACAACAAAGAGGTCCTCAGCTTTTGCAGTAATAAGGCACTGTATCCCAAAGCTGAATCTGTGAATTTGACCCCACTTGATTTGCTTACCTCATATGGATTTGCAGCCACAGTATCACCCATTTCCCTGTGAGGAAAAAATAAGAAGAAGAATATAATTAAATGTCCTGTTCTTCTTATCATAGAAACACTCAGAAATAGCTTACATCAAAAATTGCAATGTGCTGAATCTTGGTTTAGTCATGCTTAGAGTGGGCCCATTAAAATAAATTGCAACCCAATACAATTAAGTGAAATCAAACTACAAAGATTTAAGTTTAAAAATGCTGGAACTTAAAATGATAACAATCTTACAATAGTTTTTGTTTTTTTTTTAAGAACAGTTTAAAACAGTAACACGATCAAACATTAAATCCCTGTTGAAACAGAAATGTTTTTGGTGTCTCTCTGAAAAGACAGTAAAGATATATTCAGATGCATCTCCAGTGGAAGGTTACTCCAGAGGTGCAGTACCACCACTGAGAAGGCCCTGACACTCATGCTTACTAGCCTGATGATCCAAGATGAAGGTATAGAGAGTGGTGGACCTGAGGCAGACCTTAAAGCCTGAGATTGTCTGTATGGGAGCAGATGAGGGCTAGCCCACGTAGCACCCTCCAGACATCGCTGGACTACAACTCCCATCACCCATTATCATTAGACACAGACTCATGGAATTCTAGTAATATATGAAGGGGACCGCATTGGCTATCCCAGCCTTAAGGTAACCACGCAAGATCATTTACCTACTATGGACAAAATGGTTCATTCACCTTAATACTCCAGAACCAAATTATGTACACTTGCTTTTGCTGTTTCCATCTGACATGGACTTAACGTCCACCCTGGTCCTAAAAAGGAACATTTTCAAACTAATTGAAGATTTGATTGTCGTCCAAAGAAAAACATGCTAAATAGGTTCTGGTGAAGGAAAGGGGATTTAAAAAGGAAAGAGGAAATCGGTGAGTGGAGGTGTTCTCACCATCACCACTTTTCTTGTAACCTGTTTGTTGTTATGATTGCAAGTTGTTTTAAACTATTTTTAACGTGGTGTTTAATGCTGTAATCCACCCTGGACCTTATGGTCAAGGGCAGCAAACAAACAAACAAGCAAGCAAAATGTCTATGCATATAAGTTAAAAGTTTTCTTCACCAAACTCCAAGATCCACCCCAACTATCTTTTCATTCGTCTTTTATTATATCACTTCAGTCACTATGCCAGCAGAGGCACAATGAAACAGGGATGAATAGTCACTACTCCCTAATGAGAACTTAGAGAGCAAAAAAAGGAGGGGGGGGTCCATGAGCTATAAGCCTGATTAGACACCTGATCAAGCCACAGCTTTGATGCACTGAGTGCAAAGGGACAATGCCTTTTGGCACATCAGGGTAAAAGATACATACTGAGCTTTAGCCTGTTTCTCTGTGAAGACTCTAAGGCAGAAGTCTCCATCTTTGAAAGGCTCAAATGTAGAAGGTACAATGAGGTATTCTCCCTGAGCTAGGTGGAAGCGGTTTGAGACTTCACGCAAGTTGACGTATGTGTCGGTGCGAGCGACAGGTGGATTCGTCAAGAAGAAATCTCTGCTTAGATGAACATCAGTTTGATTTCCCAGCTAGTGAGAACAGTGAGAATGAAAAATCAGGTTAAAACAGCTAGCAAGACATAGGACACAAGAAACAATTCCATCCAAGTGGGAGCATAAACCAGGTAACCTTTCCCCAGTCAACATACTGGGTCTCCTCTCAACTTTGTCCTCCACATATTCCTTGCTGGACACCAAGGTTCACCTGCTAGGATGTTGTGATGGCCGCCAACAGCAAAAGGGGATTATTCATTTATTATTTGTTTATGTTATTTATTCAATTTGTATATCGCCCTTCATCCGAAAATCACAGGGTGGTTTGCAACATAAAAATACTAAATGAGAACACAAAATGCATAAAACAAACACTAAATCAAACCAATAAATTAGACAAATTAGTGGAGGAGAAGTCTATCAATGGCCACTAACTGGGATGACTATATATTGCCTCCAGTTCTAGAGGCATTTAGGGCTCATAATGCCAGTTACCAGGGAACACAAGGAAGATGCTGCTGCTGTGTTCATGTCCTGCTTATGGGCTTCCCAAGGCATCTGGCTGGCCATTGTGAGAACAGGATACTGAACTAGATAAGTCTCTGATGTGATCCAGCAGGGCATTTACAGCATGTAAAGGTAAAGGGACCCCTGACCATTAGGTCCAGTCATGGCCAACTCTGGGGTTGCGGCGCTCATCTCACTTTATTGGCCAAGGGAGCTGGCGTACAGCTTCCGGGTCATGTTGCCAGCATGACTAAGCCGCTTCTGGTGAACCAGAGCAGCACACAGAAACGCCGTTTACCTTCCCGCTGGAGTGGTACCTATTTATCTACTTGCACTCTGACGTGCTTTTGAACTGCTAGGTTGACAGGAGCAGGGACCGAGCAACGGGAGCTCACCCCGTCACGGGGATTCGAACCACTGACCTTCCGATCGGCAAGTCCTAGGCCCTGTGGTTTAACCCACAGCGCCACCCGCGTCCCTATACAGCATGTGGCTTTCCCCAAATAATCCCGGGAACTGTTGTTTGTTGAGGGTGCGGGGAATTGTAGCTCTATGAGGGTTAAACTACACCCGGGATTCTTTGAAGGAAGCTATGTGCTTTAAATACACTTTTCATTTATGGTGTGCACACAGCCTAAGTTAAGTGTTTCAAATAACTGGGTCTGCTGTTTTGAGACAGCCATAACTAGCATGTGGCACACAGTTGCTCTCTAAATGAGATTTAATCTCTGCTTCACCAGTCTCTTGCCATCCCCCTGCCATCCCCATAATCTTCTTCCTACATTTTCCCTACAAACTGATGAGTTAGCATATTAAGTTTATCAAAAACATGAGGTGCTTTCCACAGAGTGTAGACGTACCTTCAGCCTGTATAAATCTCAAGAAAGCAGCTTTTCCACAGCTCATTTTCTTCTGCACCTTCCACCAAATGCTAATCTACTATCCAAGCTTGCAACACACAAGCACCTTTATAGTATAACTGATAATACAAATCTGTTCCAAAGCTCTGCATGAGCTATAAGAGGAAATTGGGTGCCTTAAATTGAACAAAAGCACAAAAGCAAAACAATAAATGTTTAAACAGTGCCTTTGCAGCGTGAGCTTGCATTTCAAAATATGACTCATTAAGGCAAGGTGGAGTTTGTTTGAAACAGGGTGTACTCCATTGTCTACTGATAGCATATATCTCTTAACTAGAAATGTCAAACAGCAAACACACTCATACATTAGCAACTGGAATCAGGTGCAACTTCCCATGTTGGTCTGATGCAGAATTATAGCCTAGAATATCTTTACAATATGCATTGCTGTGATTATTAGGCATTGTTGTGGAAAGCAACAGCTTAATTTGTTTAGAGCATCTGGGTTCCAGCAGGAGGCTGTCACCTTTCCCTTAACTTGCTCACTTGACTCTAAGCTTCTCTTCCTGCAATGTGGTTTGTGCAATACAGTAGCAAACTGGAAGTGTGGGGAAGCACTACCACTTCTAAACACATACACACACAACACACACACACACACACACACACACACAGAGAGAGACAGCAGCAGCAGCAGCAGCAGCAGCAGCGTGACATGCAACCACCACTCCGAAAGAAGTTCCTTGCTGGACCAGACCAAATGTCTACCTAGTCTACCATCTTGTTTCTGACAGTGGCCAACCAGATACCTTCAAGAAGCCCACAAGCACAGAAAATAAAATCAATAGCCTTCGGGGGGGGGGCGGGTTTCCTCCAGCCACTGGTATCTGGAGGTATACTGACTTAGGGAAAATGGTGGGGGGGGGGGAGGTCCTATTCAACCACTATGGCTAATAGCCACTGATAGGCCTCCTATCAATGTTTTCTGTTGTTTGAAAGCTGTCTAAAACAGGCATAGGCAAACTCTGCCCTCCAGATGTTTTGGGTCTACAACTCCCATCATCCCTAGCTAACAGGACCAGTGGTCAGGGATGGTGGTATTTGTAGTCCCAAAACATCTGGAGGGCCGAGTTTGCCTATGCCTGGTCTAAACTCATAGCCATCACTTGTAGCAGTTAAGCATCATAAGTGTGTTGTGGGAAGTACTTCTTTTATCCATCCTGAATCTAGGACAAGTCACTTTAATTGGGCGACCTTGGCTTCTAATATTCTGATAAAATGTGGAAATTCTCTCCCAATCCCCATTTCTGTACCACACGATTTATTTGTTTTTAAACTTTAGTGTTCTTTTCTACCCCTGCCCCACGCCCAGCAAACTTAAATAAATCAATAATTTATGAGCAATTATTTGGGTTACATATAACCCTCCCCCGTGGTCAGTCCACACATGCTTGAGGTGTGCTGTGCTGAACCAACAAATCTGACATTCAGGAAAGCCTCCTTTCAAAGAAGCAATGTAATGGGAGATGAAAAGCACATTAAACACCTCTGAACTGCCATCTGAACTTTCCCCGCAAATAAGCCCTTAAGTTAAAAGTTTTCTTTCCTTCCTTCCAAAAATAGTCAGCATACACCCTTAGAAACCAAATGTCCCTCATATGTCAGCAGGGCAATTGTCAGTTTGGGGCACATCAGCCTTCAAGAAGCAGTAGATGATCTTTTTATTTTGGAGGATGCATATTTCCTGCACAGTTTATGTACCTCTTTTGGCACCTGCAAGAGACATATAAAAGGGAAGAGACATAAAGGCCTGATGGAAGATGGTGGCTCTATATTTTTCACAAGCAGCTGGATGAAAACTCAACCAAAAGAATATTTGATGGATTTGAACAGCTGGTCTGTTATGCCTGGTGACCACCCTTTCCTGCACACTCAGTCAAAGATGAACTTTTCTCAGCAATATCTCTGCTCCAACTTAAACATTCAGTCATTTTTGCCTGGTTTGGTAATCCGAGGACAATGCCAATGAAAGAGCATCTTAAGAGAATTTTTGTTATACAATCTGGTTGTGCACTGCACTAGTCTCCCCCACCAGGGATGGATTCATGTACATCAGCCTGCCTTGGCTTTGCATTCACAAGATTTGAGCCTTTTCAAGGTATTTCACAGCTGAGCTTTCAGGACGGAATTCTGAAGAATCTTGCTGAATGCAGAAAGCTACTTTATGGCAAGGCAAGGCATCTATCCAGGTAGCTGAATGCTATTTATTCAGAGCAGGAGCAGTATTTCCAACCAGCTACTGTGGGTTGAATCTGGAACCTTGTCTGAGCACAGCATGTGTTCCTCCACTATTTTATGGCACCACAGAATAAATGCACAGAGAGAAGCAATGCTGTTATTGATAGGTACTCAGGCAGGTGTGGAGAACTGATCGCACACCAGCTGTTGATGGACTCCATCTCCCATTCACCTAGTCACAGGCCATGCTGTCTGAGGTTGATGGAAGTGGAGCGGGGCAGAAAGTATCAAGGAGCAATGAGTAATATACCTGATAAAGGGAGTAGCCAATACTGAGCAGCCCTTCCCCCATCCTCTTCTGCCTCCTTCGGTTCTTCTGCATCAAGCCCACCAGGATGCTGCAACATGGTTCACTCCCACTTCCTGTGTGGTCGTCATCTGGCTCATCCAGCCTAATTTTAAACTGGGGGTTGGTCCAGTATGTTGCTGTAAAGGCAAAGGTAGAAATATATGTAAGAATCACCAGAGAAACGAGAGAGGGGTTTCTTTGCTGCTAATGCAGCCAGGTTGAGCTGCAGGGAATTGTCCTTAAGAATGAACTGTACTTTGGCTTCCAGCCTGGTTTTCCCATTATATTTATATATTCTATGCTTCCTTCGCCACCCCTGCCCAAGTATGCTATATATTTATTGCAGTTATAATGAATCAAGCTACTAAGAGACATTCCCTCGGGGGAGCGGTGACCAGCTCAAAGAGACTGCAGTCATTAACACAAACCCGTCATTTATCCTCAGGAGACTGTTACTGGGCCATTTCATATAAGATACAACTCTCAGGTTTGGCTTGAAAATGAATATTTTAAAATTTAAAAACCCAGTTATGAGTTATTCAATTGCAAGTATATTCAGGCCCTTACATTGCCGCTTCTGCATGGTCCCACACTACTTTTAAGTATACAATGACTTAAAAGGTACTAAGCTTAATTCTAATGAGTTATGCCCTTCCCCATATCTTAGACTAAAATGTTAAGGAAGATGTATCCTATCAATAAAAATATCCCAAAATTGCATCCTGGGTTTCTTTCACTCCCACTTTTTAAGGTGGCCATCTTTCTTTCTCACTTTCTTCTCTAAAACCTCAGCGTCTCTAGAAATAATTGAGACTGAGAAATGACTGGGTTTGATTGGTGACCCAAAAACTCGGAATGACACATACCCTGTGATATAATGAGAACAGGCTGCATTCAGACATAACAGCAAACCATAACCTTGTTGTGATAAGAAAACACATTATGGTGGGGCTTGGGATTATTCAGCCTTCCCTTCTTCACATAGGAGGGGAAGAAAGGTGAAACCTTCACTCACAATTTAAAACAAACCTGTTTCCTGTCTTGTCCACATGGAGAAGATTGTGGTTTGTGCAAACCATTGTTAGGTAACGAAACAGGGTATCAAACCAGGGTATCCCAGTTTCTTAACTATGGTCTGCACAAATCATTCCCTGCATTTAGACAAAACAGAAAAAGGTGTTTTGTTACCAAAAAAGAAAGGAGAAAAAGCAGCTTCAAAATAATGTGAAGAGGGGGAGAGGTGATCCTAAGGCCCACTATGGCATGTTTGTGTTATGGTTGGTGTCTGACTACGTCTGAAGCCATTAATTTCCCAGTTAAAAGAGATTTTATAACATACTGATATTTTTCTCTTCTCTTCAGCTCTTTCCCAAACCATTTCAAAGCGGCATTCCACTGACACTAGCCCACAGTGAACTGTGGCATCGCTTCTATTCAAACAACTGTTCGTGATCTGTAATGTTTGAGTTTGAATGCTTTCATTATTATACCCAGATTACAGCACTGAACCTACCAAGGAATGGCTCTTACAAGTAAAATCATGTGTTTTTTTAATTCTGCAGAAAAATGTTTTCCCACTTGAAGACATTTTTTTAAATGCTTAATTAACGCACGCCATATTGCTATTCGTTTTAATTACATATTCAGGCTGGAGCCCCAAACAGCAATGGGTTTAGGAATTAATTTAGCATTCGACACATAAAAACAAAACAGTTATTTCTAGACTATTAATATATGCAATTTTATGGTAAACACTGCAGTTTGGTCCTTTTTATCATAGTTTCAGTGCCATACTGAAAAATGAATGAGATGTATAACTAGAACTTAAACACACACACACACACCAGTAATGTATGAAAACAAAAATGAAAAGCAATAAAAATACTAACATGAACACTGCAAAGTAGAGTTTAACACTTGAATTTTGATGTTCCTGCCGTGCTGTTTTCACAGCAGCAGCAATATTTGTTCTCAGCAGGACTAGGATGGAGTGGAGCAGAGCAGCAGTGAGCAATGGGGAGCAGCAAGTCAGCAGTGGCAGGTATAGGTGTGCCTGCCTCCACCTGGGTGCAGCCCCCACCCTTGCAGATGCTCTGCCATGCTCCATCCCAATCTTCACAAACAGCAGCACTGCCACAGGATGTAGGACAGCACAACAGCAATGTCCCACATCTTGTACTTTGACCAGATGGAAATGTGCGCATCATGCATCACAGCTCGGTTTGAATCTAACCAATATCCGCCACAATGCAAGAAACCCTGATAGCATTTTGCTGAGGGAAACTGAATGAAAACAGTGTATAATTTGAGAAGACAAGATCAGAGAGCTTTTGTCTTTCTCCCATCAGGCCTTGAACATAGCAGGGAGACATACAACTAAACATACAGAGGAAAACTCCCTCAGAACTACACAGCAGGTGCTACCTCACTAGAGATCATGCCAATCTGCCTGGTTGCTACGTGACACCTCCACCACCACCGTCACCTCGGTTAGCTGACTCACTGACAACAGAAATAACTCTTAAGTTGCAAACTGAACGAGTTTTCCCAACAGGCACTTGGGAAAGAGCCTGATCTACAATTGCCCCCATTGGCTCAAATAGTGAGACCACTGAAATATTTTACAGGCAGTCCTCCAGTACAAAAGCTTCCCCTGTCAACAATAGCTATGGCTAGTGATTGGCTTCTCCATGGTGACATTACCTGGGTAATTTTGGCACCCACCGGCTGTGGAGCCCCGTCTCCAGTTTCCGTTGAACAAAGTCATACCCCATTTGTGAACATGGTTGCTTGTCAGGGTGTCAGGAGTCAAGTTGCATATCTCAAGCCTTGTGAAGTTCCTTTGAAAATCTGAGAAGGACATCCTGCCATAGGAGCAGAGCATACGAGAGTGCTTAGTGAGTCTGGAACAAAGCCATTATCCACTTGCCATTGATTTATCTTCTACCGAGACAGCAGGCAGCAATAGCACAAGGGAATTATTTGGCGTTACAAAGCTCTGAAACTTCTAGGAATCCCCATCAATAATGGAAGGCCTACAAATTCTCAGTGATTAGTCTTCTTGTGTCCAGTCAGTCATGCTATCCTTAGCTCATACCAAATTAGAGTCTAGGACTTGCCATTCCAACACTGGGAACTGCTTCCCACATTACATTTCAAGGGCCAGGTCCAAGTTGCTGGGGATCTCAGGGCAATAAATGATAAAAATCCCTCTCTTACCAACAGTTGTCATGACAGAGAAGAGCCAACTGCACTGCAAAATGACTGTAAAGAACAGCAGCCTAATAGCCTGGTCTACTCCACACATATATTTCTGCTGCCAGTGAAGGAAGATGTTGCATAGCAGTCTCTGAACACATGCAGAGTGTTTTTATCTTACCACTAAGCTGCAGTTGTCTGACTCAGCTTCTTATGCTCCTATGAGGTTGTTTGCCAGGAGTGTGTTGTGGGTGTTCATCCCATTTCCCCCCCCCCCCCCCGATGCAAGTCCAACAAAAATCTTCACCACCACAACTGCTATTAGCCAATTGTCGCCACAAGGCATCATTGATGTATTACGGTATTTTAATATTTTGTTGGAAGCCGCCCAGAGTGGCTGGGGAAGCCCAGCCAGATGGGCAGGGTATAAATAATAAATTATTATTATTATTATAAATTATTATTGCAAGGGGGAGATTTTCATCAGGACCATGTGAGGAGGGGAAACATGAAAACCTCTCTCCTTATGTGCCACAGTCCTGACAAAAATCTGGCCTTCCTTCATCTGCTGTTAGCAATTAGAAGGCAAATGACACAGCACAAGTGATGCATTTAACATCACATCTAGTGTCACCCTCGCACTGCAGCATGTTTATCTACATTCTGCTATTGATTGAAAGGTTCTTACCAAAATTCACCATCATCTGCCTGCTTATCCAGAGCTGCTTTCTGCTTCGGGTCAATATAATTCCATTGTGGAGCACTGCAGGAATAGGAGAGCATTACAAACCAAACATTTTGCCACTACAAATTAAGCATGAAATAGTTGCATATGTGTATGAACGCAGTCCTATCTCTGAGCCCTGAAGGACCTCAAGGGTGCCACCACTACAGGCGCTGGGTTCTGCCCTACTCGGAGACAGGGGTGCGTACGCATGATGTCACACAACCAGAGGAGGCTGGGAGGGCTGCCACGGCTGCGAGAAGGCTGACAGGGTCCGTTGTAGCCATGGGAAGGCTGGATGGGGCCCTTCACAGCTGCGGGGGGGGTGCCAGTACTGCGTACCAGTGAGTACTTCCAGAAAATGGAGAGTGTAATGCTGGTGGTCAACAAAAGAGGTTTAAAGACTCTCTCAAGGCAAATCTAAATAAAATGTAGTATAAATACCGACAACTGGGAAACACTGGCCTGAGAGCGCTCCAAGTGGAGAACAGCTTTTACCAAAGGTGTCATGGGCTTTGAAGGCACTCGAACTCAGGACGAAAGGGAGAAACATGCTAAGAGGAAGGCATGTTTGGCAAACCCTCACCGTGATCAACTCCTGCCCGGAAACCTATGTCCCCACTGTGGAAGCACGTATGGATGCAGAATCGGCCTTCACAGTTACTTACAGACTCACTGTTAAAACCGTGTTTACGGAAGACAATCTTACTCGGCTACGAGTGATCGCCAAAGAAGAAAGAAGACTGCCAGGAAAAAAGTACTGGCTACAACTCCAATCTGTCCTCGCCATCGACCATGCTGGCTGGAGCTGATGGGAGTTAGAATCTCACAACATCTAGAGAACCACAGGTTCCACGCTGCTGGATTAAAAGTCACATAAAGTGATAAAAAAGAAGTGTTAAACGTTTTATAATTTCCAACTTAAATCATTTTTATTGTACGATTTATTTTTAAAACTGAGCCCTTTTTGATGTGAGTTTAATACCTGAAATCTAATCCTTGTTTATGTGCCTGCTGTTTGGCTGTTTTTTATATGATTATTTATCTACTGATATGGCATTATTCATGAGATACAGTAGTAAATTAAATCTGGAGTTGGGGATAAAGCAGAAACAATTCCTTATTTACTCTGGGGATACAAGGAACGCTCTGCTGAAAAGAAATATTCTTGGAATCTCCACTGCTCTAGGGAGATCCTGATCACATGCCTCTCAAATGAAAACATTTTAAATTTCTGTAAATAATAAAAATAAACTTCCAGAGATGGTTTAACGTACAGTTAATTCTGTTTCAGAGTAGAAACTGTTTCTTTGCCAGGTGAGCTGACCTCTGGAACTCTCTCCCTGAGGAAATAAGTCTTCTCCTGCTCACTGCTGGCATTTAGATGCCAGTTAAAGACCTATTGATCTGCCCAGGCCTTTGGGAGTTAAGTCCCCAGGGACCCAACAGATGGAAATTTGTGTTTAGATTTTTAATAGTGGTATGAAATATTTTGTAACGATGGATGATGGGAGAAAGAGCAGTATACAAATCAATCAATCAGTCATTCAAATAAATAAGCATGTGGTGTTAAGAGTGCAATCCTATACTGTATATGCCTACCAGGAAGAAAGCCCTATTGAATTCAATGGGGCTAACTTCTGAGTATACATATATATAATTGCACATGTATAGAACTGCATTTAATGTGCAGATTTTTTAGAATACAAAATAGGGTGACCTCTCAACACAAGTGGCTCCAGGGGAGCAATTTCATTGGGATCACTGCAAGGGTTAAACTCTTCCAATAATCCTGATAATTATCAGCTCCCACCCTTTACCTGGTGCTTACATTTATTTCAGTATGTGCGTAAAATGCAAAGGTGCAGTTAGCCATTGTGTCTAGCTCAGCCCCATGTTCAGCCGGGCTTAAGAATCCTCTTAGAAATACTCTTTTTCCTATATGTTTCTGCTCTACTATCCAGGCATGAAAAGCCATGGGTGTGAGTTAATAGATAGCCCTCCTAACTTATTAATATTACTTTCTTCCTTTCGGCTATCATTTGATATATTAACTTTGCCAGATGTAATTTTAGAGGAACTTCATATGTTATACGGCAGAGCCAGTGACAATGTAAAAGAGATTGATGGCTCCTTTTTTTCCATCTCATTTCCAGGGCAACGTTCAAAAAATCAACACGAACATCTTCCCAGTCAGATGCCCATACTACAAATGCTTATAGAATGTGTGAATCTTACAGGTGGAAGGCAGAATTCAGCTAGTGTGTGGTAATTTTGCTAAGGAGACTTGGGTTCAAATCCCTGCCTTGAAGCCCTCTCAGTGACTTTGGATCAACCACCATATCTCATTCTAATTTACCTCATGGAGCTGCTATGGAACTAACATAGGATAATCTCCTGAACTCCTTGGAGAAGGGTGGGATACATATTCAAAAAAATAAATAAATAAAGGATAGGGAACTTGTGGCACACCAGACCCAAACTCCTATCATCTAGGAGAACTAGCCATGATTTCTGGGACTGATGGGGGTTTGAATCCAACAAGATCTGGACAGCCACAGATTCCCCATCACTAATGCAGATGAATAAATGGCATTTCAGGAGTTACTATACAAGCACTGGGTGTGGGGTGGGGGTGTGACAATCTGAACATGACCCAGGCCTAAGGATGTAAGAAAGCATTGCTTTCCAACCCATCCTGTGTTTGTCTCAACCGGCGCTGTTTCCATTCTGCTGCAGTTCATCTTCTGCCCCAAAATACATTATTCATCTCACTGTCCGCTGTGGCAAAATTAGACAAGTAACATTGTATTTACATTATTTTACCCCATTCATTGCAAAGGATGCATAATGCAAATGGGGGAAACAGAATCAACTGCATATCATTTGCGTACTGATAGCAACAGTGAATACTGATATATACTGATAATAACATACTTATCACTCCAGGCCCCAGTCCACTCCACTTCGCCCCATGGATTTCTCAACCTGACTAATTTCACCGGACGGCTGCGGTAGTTAACCTGTGGGAAGCACCACAAACAGAACATCAGGACTTTATAATCCCCTGGGAGAGCCAGTGTGGTGTAATGGTTAGAGTGTCGGACCTTAGAGACAAAGGTTAAAATCCCCACTCAGCCATGAAGCTCACAGGGGACCTTGGGCCAGTCACCATGTCTCTGCCTCACCTACCTCACACAGGGTTGTTAGGATAAAATTGGAAGGGGGAGGAAAACTATGTGGTATATAAATATAATAAATAAATAAATTCATTAAGAACAAAAGCAATGTGAGCAAAAGCCGCAGCCTATGGCAAGTTTCTTAGTGCTACCACAAAACTCAAGGGCTCGTGAATTGGATTTTATGGGACACGTTGTACAATCCCTGAAACAGCAAGTTTTCCCCGAACACAAATTTTCTGAAAAACCTCCAGGGACTTCCACACAGTCCCCAGAAACCTGTTCCATTAACCGGCTGTTCTTAAATGTAACCAGCTCATCCAATGGGTGGACGGAACTTTTGTCCAAAACATCAGCTCTAAAATGCTGGTTTTTCTCCTTCATTGCATTTCTACTGATAAGTTATGGGTTTTATTGTTATGTTCTGTTTTTGAAACCGCTTTGCAAACTTCAGTCTTAAAGTGTGCTGTAAGTTTTTAGAGAGAGGGTTAAAAGGAGTGCACTTTCACAAACTACTTGTGCCATTTAGTGTTGTTAGGAGTTTGTGAGGGCCAGACCACTATAACCTCCAGATCAACAAAAGGTTAGAATTAATCAGTTATTGGAATGTTAAGATTTGGGTGCCAGATTAAGCCCAATCTGTGTGTGGCTTCAGCTGTGTGCTAGACAATGCTAATCCCCTGGAATCAACAAGTGTTGAAAGCTAATTAAGCAAAGCTAAATTCCTCATGAGGTTATAGCCTGGGGGATGGAGCAATTAAGACTCCACTCAGAGTTAGTTAGAAGATAAGCCCAGAGCTTAGAGAGGTTAGAGTGAGGAGTTATATGAGCCAGAAGATGGAGAAAAGCTGCAGGCAGGCAGAGAGCCATAGCTGGTGTCTGTTTGGATCTGTGGAAGGAGCAAGACCTCTTGGAGTGAACTCCTTCATCACAGACTCAGGTTGTATATATGTGTAAATAAACCATATATCATAAAAATACCTCAGTCTCCACTGTGCCTCATTTTCCAAAAGGAAACAAATACCCTGGAACCTTGCACTGCTCAGACACTTGGGGAGCTGTGCAACAGTATTAATTTCATGGCAGTTCAGTTTGTTAAAGCTCACACACAGAGCCAGACACGCATACAGACACTATATTTTTACCTCTTCCGCTCCAGTAACAGAGTAAGCATGACCTTTGACCAGCTTCAGACTGGTGATTGCTTCTGTTTCAGCTGCACTGGTTATCTAGGGCGTATAAAATTATTGTAAAAACACAACACATTGCTTTAAAATCCTAGAAGTGATTCGCTAGGGTGGGGCAGAGCTACTTTGCTAACTTCCCAGGAGGTGGTTGTCTTATGCTTACCAGGAGGGGCAAGGAGCTGTGGAAGTTTGCACAGTGCAAACACACCTGCCCCCACTAGTGCATTTGCCTTTCCCAGTAAGCAATACCAGCCAGGAAGCTAGCACACTGACGCCACCTGGAGCTCCTTCTGAATCATAGAGTTGTAAGGGGGCTTGTAGGCTATCTAGTCCCACTTCCTGCTCAGTGCAGGAAATCAAATGTACATGCTGGAGCATCTACAACAGATGCCTGTCTGGCCTTTGCTTGAATGCCTCCAGCGAGGGAAAACCCACTGCCCCTTTAGATAACTTCTATTTCCATCAATAGATTTCTTCTCATATTCAGCCAGGCTCTACCATCCTATAACTTAAACTCTTTAGCTCTAGTCCTGACTGCTGCCCCCTCACCAGCCCCAGGAACAGTGAGAACAAGTCTTTGTCCTCTTCTATGTGAACCCATCAGTCATCTGCATGCTAAACATTCTCTCCTCATGAGACTTGTTTTCCAAACCCCTGACTAAAGACCAAGTGTGGATGCAACCTTTGTCAAAACACCAAGTGCATTTTTCTAGCTGTAGGACTCGATGCTGCTTCCCTAAAGTGGGACAATTGCTGTTCAAGTTCATGCAGATCTTCCTAACACAAATATCTGCTGCTAGCGTTCTGTCGTTTCATTACAGCATAGGTTGGAGCACAGAAAAACAATGATGATGATGATGCCAGTAACTCACATCAATGGAGCAACCCAGCAGTGAACCGGCTTGCAGGGCCTTCTGGATGATTTGATACAGGTCGGATGGAGCTTTTCTCAGATCATATGATTCAGAGATGCCACCAGTGAAATCTTCAAAACCTTCTACAGTAGATCCTCCAGCAAGAGCCTCATACGAGCCATTCAGCCTGCAGTATGGATGGTGAAGAAATTTGTCTATCCACACTTCTCTAAGTGTTTTTGAAACTTTGCACTTCTCTAAATTTTGAAATGCGGCTCTCCAATAAAAATATGTGTTCAAGAATGTGCATATTAGTGGGGAAATGTGCAAAAAAAATGTGTACATGAAAGGAGATAACCACGCAAAAATGAATTCTATTAGATGAACATTCATTGCAAAAACCCATATCCTAGGCAAATTTTGTGTATATTAGGAGAAATGTGTTTGGAAATTTTCATGCAAACTGGGTCAAAAACAACAGCAACAAACTTGCAATGTATGTGGAAATGAAGCAAACTGCAAACTGCATTAAGGACTGGAAGAATGAGAACCTAAAAGAAGCCAAAACTATCAGCCTTGTCAATTACTAGCCTACAGTGCAGAAAAAAGCATGAGGGCAATCTCCACACATGCACACATCATACAGATTAAATAAGACAATTTCTCTGCCTCCCACCACACTCCCTAAATCTGCCGCAGGGAGTGAAGGGACACAGGGATTGCAGAGGGATGGGGAATAGAAATAGCTTCCCTACCTATACAATGTCGTGGAATTCTACTCAATATTGATCCAGAGCAGGTTCCAATGTATAGTTAGCAGAGTAAAAGCTTAAACATTTTGCAGGACACCCCAAAAATAGACCAGAGGCAGTTGTATTTCATCCAGCAGAGCTACTGAAGGCAAATGAGCATAATGGTCACAAATCCAACACGTTCAGGATTGGCACTGTCCATAAGAAATCCAGTTCCAGAGACCAACAAAAGACAAGGAAAAGTGCAGGTAAAAACAAGAAGAAGAAGAAGGGACATGGAAGAGACTTAAGAGCCTCGGACATAAGATTACCAGGTTGATGGACTAGATGGAATGGACAGTAAGGACTGACATGACCCGAGACCAGGAAGAAGAGACGTTGGATGAAGATTGGAAGAAAATTTATAAAGAAAATTTTTTATTTAGGGAATTAGCCTAAAATTAATGAATATTAGGGAAAATGTTGGAATGAAACTATATGGTTTTAGTAGAAATGATATAAGGAGTCATGTATAATTGAGTATTAAGTTTTAAGCTCTAAGGTATTTTACGGTAAGATAAGGTTAAATAAATCAAGGCAATTTGAATAACAGAATATGGGGAAAGATGGAAAGGATTTGTTGAGTTAATAGGTTAAATTGTTAAGATAAATTATTCAATAAAAATTGAGAAAGATGGAAAGAATTTGCTGAAATAACTAATTAAACTAGATTACAAAAAGGGAGGTGTGAGGAGGTCAATGAAACAAGCAAATGGAAGTTAAAGATACGTAATATGGGATTTGTGGTTGTTTTTTTCTTCTTTTTGCTGTATTGTTGTATTGGTTTTTATGCTTTGTGGGTTTTTGTTTTTTGTTTTTTATGTATTGTAGTGTTGTTTTCTATTTTTTCTTCTTTTCTGTAATTCTGAAACTTTTAATAAATATTATTTTTTTAAAAAAAGAAATCCAGTTCCAGCAGACTTAATTTAAACTTACAATAACTTATAATAAGACTAAACCTTAACGCTATGTACAGAACACCACACCAGAAGGAAGAGAGATAGCAAGTGAAAGTGAAACCCAGACTCCTCTGGCCTTTTATTATAGTCAGCATGACCTAGCCAGAAGAGATAACAGAAGCAGTTTAAGCCAGCTGTACTCAGCTTCTCTGAAGGTATAATGGTAACCCAAACATCATTAACCTTTCTGCTAGTTCCTTTCACACAGAGAAGCTTCCGGAACCATCTTGAATTAATTAGAATAGGAAAGATCTCTACACATCAAATACTTTCTGCACTAAGAAATGCAAAATGACAAATGACATTCAAGTAATGAAAACCTTACCATCAACTAAACAACACTGTTGGCTACAGCCCTATATTCACTGGTAGCATTAGGCACTGTGCAGAAGGTAGACTTTGACTGATAGGCCTCACGACAGCTGCCTCCATTGAGCAAAATCTAAGAATCATTTGCTTACTTGGCATAGGCCTTCTCCAACAGGGCACTCCAGAACTCACTGCCTTCTTCAGAGTGCAGGAAAAGGAGCTGCCCATTTTTGGTGGGGAGCCGGTCATCCACAACAACGTCCACCCACTCTCCGTACTGCCAGAACTGACAAAAAAGGGGGGGGAGAGGGAAAGCTCACGTATTGAATATCAGGCCATCAAAGGCACTTCAAGTTGGATTCAACATATAAAATCATGAGGCATAGCTAACCATTTTTTACACAATGCTTTATCTTTTCATGTACAAATAACTTTTAAGTTTGCTGAGTGAAGTCATATAGAGAGCTGGAATATCTGGCTGAGGTTGGAGAGAAGAAACAGTTTCTGCTTGGTTTATATCTTGCCTATACTATACACACAGAAAAGTATGCAAACACATGATGGGATAAGTCCTTCTGCCTTTTCCAGGACATGATCCTGGTTTGACATTGTTGACTACTTTTGCTTAAGTGCCTCCTACTCTATAAATAATATGGAAGAGATACCTGGAAGTGAAAAATCCCAGCGTAGTTCTTTTGGAAGCTCTGGTCTTTGGGAACAACTCGGCTTAAAATTTCTTGATCCAATGTGAGAGATGCAATAGCTGCCAAAAGCCAGCAGTCTCCTGGAAGAATCAGATTCAATGGGGGAATTGGACATTGTAGCATATGAACCTATTAATGTTTTCATTGCTGTCAAATTATGGAAACGTCTCATTTCTGTCACCGCCATAAGGAACTTGCCCTGCGTTTCAAATGGGCTTGCTGATTTGTTACACTTTAAGGCATTCAACAAGTACATGTGGCAAGGATATAGAAATTTAAACTTATTTTAAATGCCATGCGCTGTAAAAAATGTTTTTTAAAAGGGCCCTTGTCATCTGAAAGCTTTAGCAGGAGTATTAACCTATGTGTACAGAGGCAAACAGCCTTTGAAGATCCACTTTAAACCATGTTATCCTGAAAGATTATGGATGTGATTCTGCATTTAAGGCAAAGCTTTTAAGGCTAAGCTTTTCTTTTCCTTGTGTGTTCTGCTTTTTATTATTATTATTATAATAAAAAGCAGGTTGTTTGTACAATATATGGAAAGCATCCTGAGTCTTTCAAGTTCTCTTGAGACTTGCCAGGCTGATATTTCCACTAATTTTTGTTATTGACAAAGAGACAAAGTTTAATGAAAGAAACCCTTAGAGACAGCCTGTCTCTTATTCCTCTAAATTAGACAGGGCGTGCTAGTTTTAAATGAATGAAAAAAGAAACCTGACACAGAAGATGAAAATGAGGGTGAAACCTGCCTCAGCTTCCTAGACTAGTCATTGGGGGGGGGGGCATGTGCAAAACAAGCAATAAAGTTCGGGTTCAAGTGACATGTTTTACATCCTGGATTCATATTGTTTCTTTAATATTTATTTGCTTAACTTATCTAGAGTTTCTTCTTTGCACTCACCTTTGTACATCTAATTAAAACATGTATGGTTTGGTGTTTGTGATGGTTCCCTCCTTCCCCAAACACCCCAGACGACCGCGAGAGGGAGTGCTATTCAGTTAACTTACCCAGTTCCCCTTGACAAATATCTGTACGAGTGGCTCCTCCCACAATGAACTGAGGGTTGGGGACTAGCTCCTGAAAACAAAAATGAATTAAATATTACATTTGCATGCATACCATTTCTCAAAATCCTGTATCAAAGATGATTCCTAACCTGTGATGTTTTAGCATCTTCGTCACCTGCAGATTTCCACTAAAACTGAGCTCTTCCTATAAATTCAGTGCTGCTCAAATGCACTAAATGATTATCGCAATAACCTCTGCTAAGATTGGGGGAGAAATTCAATTCCGGTTTTGCATTTAAATGTGAACCTACCTAATCAGCGTGTTGCAGGGGTACCAACTGGAATAAAATATTGTGGGGTCCCTGGTAAGCCCCGCCCTGCATAAGCGATCACATGACACACACACTATTTGAATGGGAATGCACATCAACTTTGTGGGGGCCTGGCCCCCTCAAATGTTTTATTGTGGGTGCTGAAATCCCCACAGCCCCTAGAGGTTGGCTTCTATAGCATGTTGGTTGGGAGAAGGAGCTTCCAACCTAATGGAATCTGGATTCAAAGACAGAAGTTCTTAGACTGAACTGCATTGATTGCTACTTGAGTGCAATGTGTTACTTTGTTACTTTGTAATATTTAATTGTAACTAGTTTTAAGACTGTTCCGCAGTAATGCTTTCAGATTCATTATTGGGGTGGAAAGCTCATTTATTGCTACGTAAGTTCTAGATCAGGAAATCAGCTGAGCCACTCTAACAAAAAGACCAGAGCATCATTGATGACACCGCTTAAAACATCAAGATAATTGAAAAATTAAGCTCTGGTTGATTTGCTGAGGTTAAAAAAAATAGTCAGCACACATTTTTAAAATTGCAATTCTATGCATACTTACCTAGGAGTCAGCTCCACTGTACACAGTGGGTATTACATTTGAGGAAACATGCATAAGCTTGCATTCTTTGTCTATTTAGCATAATGGTTCACATAATTGTAGGCAGGTGCGTAAGTTCTCATTATTTTACTTTCTAAGAAACAAAGGGCTCATGAACATATTTCTTTCTAAGAATGATATCCAAATTGAACTATTTCTCTGCACTACAATTCTGAAGGTCCTTGCTCCCAAGACTGTCACCAGCACTACAGTGGTACTTCGGGTTACAGACGCTTCAGGGTACAGACGCTTCAGGTTACAGACTCCGCTAACCCAGAAATAGTACCTCGGGTTAAGAACTTTGCTTCAGGATGAGAACAGAAATTGTGGCATGGCAACAGCAGGAGGCCCCATTAGCTAAAGTGGTGCTTCAGGTTAAGAACAGTTTCATGTTAAGAACGGACCTCCAGAACGAATTAAGTACTTAACCCAAGGTACCACTGTATTCTCTTTTCTGGAATAGTTTGAAGCAATGTACAAAATTAAAAACACAAAACAATCGATAAAAATGCAATCCACTGAACAAACTACCAACAGCACCACTAAAAGCTGCATAAAAACCTAAATGTTTAGGAGCGGATATAAAGCAGCAGGTCTAAAATCAAACACAAACAGCCTGTTGAAGTTCCTGTCAAATCCACACAGACACTCCAAAGGAGTTTGTTAAAAGGAAAAGAAAGAATCCTGCTCTTGATCCAGGCATATGGCATGCTGTTCTAAATGTAGGTGAAAGACGGCAGGTGGTAGATTGTTCTGGGAATGGGGAGAAGCCAAGGTGTCACAGCTTTTGAGAGAGAAGTTTTCATTTCCCATGTAGCTGTAACTGGAAGACTCTCTGAGTCACACTATCAGATCTTGAGATGAGTTGCTGTTATTATGAGAGGTATTTTGTGTTTTCATTTTGTATCTTTATGCTGTAAATCAGCCTGTGATCTTCGGATGAAGGGTGGTACATAAAATTTAATAATACTGTACAGTGGTGCTTCGGGTTAAGAACTTAATTTGTTCCGAAGGTCCGTTTAAGAACGGTTAAGACCTGAAACTGTTCTTAAACTGAAGCACCACTTTAGCTAATGGGGTCTCCCGCTGCCGCCATGCCGCAATTTCTGTTCTCATCCTGAGGTAAAGTTCTTAACCTGAGGTAATATTTCTGGGTTAGCGGAGTCTGTAACCTGAAGCGTCTGTAACCTGAAGCGTATGAAACCTGAGGTACCACTGTATTGGCCCGAATATAAGCTGCAGTTCTTTTTTCCAAATTCAAATCATGAAAAGTTAAAGTGTGGCTTATATTCGTGACCTTACGCCACCGGCAAAGCGGTGCGGCTCCCTACCCCCAGGAAGCAGCCCGGAAGCACGGGGCAACGACGCCCAGCCCACCCACTGCTCCCAAATCTCCCCCAAGCAGCCAGAACAAAGGGGTAAAGGGGAGGGAGGCCACTGGCAAAGCGGTGCGGCTCCCCTGCCCCAAAGAGCAACCCAGAATTGTGGGGCAATCCCATCTGCGGCTCCCAAGCCTCCCCCAAGCCGCCAAATTTTAAAGGTGTGGCTTATTTGTGGGTGCGGCTTATATTTGGGCCAATACAGTAATAATAATCATAATACCACCCAGAATTGTTAAAATATCAGCATTGCTTTATACTATTCATATGGTACCCAAGATTGCTGGGTGAAAGAATGTGGGTTTAAAAAAAAAAAAAATCTGTAGCTGCTTTGAGATATCTTTAATTGTTTTTACAATTTTTTCCCGTTTCTTTTAATGTATTTATATCCCAAGTTGGGATTCAAGGCAGCTTGCAATTTAATAAAAAATACCAACATCGTTATAAAATACAAAGTAGTAAGAACAAAGCAGTTAAGAACAACAGTAGTTAAAATACAACATAACACAGTAAGAACCAGCATTAGAATACTGATTATGCTGATAACAGCCCAGTGGTCAGCATCATCTGCAAGGCTGCAGCCATGAGAAAAACAAGACCATCTTAGAGTGTTCATGTCATGAACCCCTCAGTCGTAGGCTCAGGTTGTATATACGTGTAAATAGCCTATGTATCACAAAGATGCCCTCATTTCCACTGTGCCTCATTTCCAGAAAGAATCACGAAGCCTGGATAAATGCTTGGAACCCCATACAGCTCAGAGATTGGGGAGGCACACAACCATACTGAAAATAAGCTGCAACTGCTTTCCTGAGAAACAGTCACATGTTTTTATTGTTCTGTTCTTCGTTCACATTGCATTCAAATCTTTCTTAAGTGCCTGGAGAATAAAAGCCTTTCTAAGGAGGTGTTTGTTCCTTGATTGTTTCATTAAAAAATGTAGTAAAAACTGCATATGCAATTTCACTGAACAGTAAACTTTATGAAGGCAACTGAAGACCCATTCCATCCACCCTGCTGTTGACAAGAGACCTCTGCACTATCTGAAAATGCTTCCAAAACGAAAGAGAAGTTTAGGAATGGCTTTGCATGCAAAAGTTCCCAGGCCCAATTCTCAGCATTGGTCCAGGAAGAACAGTGACTCTCCTTCATCTGAAATGTAGTACTGCCAGTTAGTATATACTGAGCGAGATGGACCAATGGTCTGACTCAGTAAAAGGCAGCTTCCTTTGTTTATGTGATCTATGAAACTGTGCAAGAGAGTCAAGAGAAGGAAAAGACAATGAAATTGAAGTCAAAGGAAAGCAATTGAAAAGAACATTGGGGGGGGATGTACTTGGCAAAAAAAAAAAAAGTAACTACAGTGGTACTTCAGGTTAAGTACTTAATTCGTTCCGGAGGTCTGTACTTAACCTGAAACTGTTCTTAACCTGAAGCACCACTTTAGCTAATGGGGCCTCCTGCTGCTGCCATGCCGCTAGAGCACGATTTCTGTTCTCATCCTGAAGCAAAGTTCTTAACCTGAAGCACTATTTCTGCGTTAGCGGAGTCTGTAACCTGAAGCATATGTAACCTGAAGTGTATGTAACCTGAAGCATATGTAACCCGAGGTAAAGGTAAAGGTAAAGGTACCCCTGCCCGAACGGGCCAGTCTTGACAGACTCTGGGGTTTGTGCGCCCATCTCACATCTATTGGCCGGGGGCCAGCGCTGTCCGGAGACACTTCCGGGTCACGTGGCCAGCGTGACAACGCTGCTCTGGCGAGCCAGAGCCGCACACGGAACGCCGTTTACCTTCCCGCTGGTAAGCGGTACCTATTTATCTACTTGCCCCCGGGGGTGCTTTCGAACTGCTAGGTGGGCAGGCGCTGGGACCGAGCAGCGGGAGCGCACCCCGCCGCGGGGATTCGAACCGCCGACCTTTCGATCGGCAAGCCCTAGGCTAAGCTTTAGCCACTGTGGTATTATTAAAGAGAGTTTGGTTTTGTAAGCTACTTTCATTTATTTTGCAATTTGGCTTTGAAATAGGAATAGTATGCGGTCTTGCAAATGCACAAACAAAATGGCCTGATCTGCAGCTCGTGGACTAATGGGATCAGAACTTTGCTGTCCACCAGATTTTGCATTCCTCCCAATGTTGGGGTGGAGTTCTCAGCAGTTGTGATACAGGGCATGTCCACACTTAAGCTTGTCCCGTGCCTAGAAAGTTCGGGTCTGAGCTGTTCCCCCCTCGCACCACTCCTTTCCCAGGGAAAACCAGCTCTTTAACAAATGGCAATCCACACAAAAAACCCCGGTTGTCATTTGCTCTGAGTGCTAATGTATGGCGTGGGAGAAATCAGCGGGACAAGATGATAAGCCCACTCAGAAAGATGCCTCACTGAGTTCAATGGGACTTACTCTCAATAAAATAGGTAAAGGATTGCAGTCTAAATACATGTTTTGAAAGAAAATGGGGATAAATATTTCGAGAGAAAATACTAATTTAAGAGGGGAAAATGCATTAAATACATATTTAAACAGTATTTTCAGAGGATTTGAAGACTAATGCAGAAACAGAGCAGGATGGAATTACATCTAAAAACCTGCAAAAATGATACAGACACAGAAAGGTTTTCCCTCTTCGTTTTGACAATTAATGTGCCATCAATGTGCCTTTGAAACAGTATCTCTAATAGCACAGTGAAGTTTAAGCTTATTTAAACCTCAGAAATTGGCAGAAGGAAATCCCCAAAGAATATATTTCCAGGCATTCTCAACACTGAATGTTGCCAGATGTCCCTTATTCCAGACCACCACAACCTCAAGAACATAATAAATGGCTCTAATTTTCACACACTATATTTCCATGCAATATGTTAAATGTCCCTTAATCCAGATATTGCCACTCCAAAAGCATCCCTGATTTTAGATGCTCTGGTTGACAACCTTATCAGTCCCGAAAGGACAAACCATTGGAGAAGAAGCTTCAGCATTTCTATTCTTGTTTAAATCTGCAAGATCAAGGTGATGGCCACTAGAGAAACATTAAAACAAACTCTATCTAGGGTTCAAAGTAAAATTACTATTTAATAATTTGGATTTCTTCTTACAGGCCAGTACCTTTGCTTTTTTGCATACTATTACAATCCTTGTGAGTCTGAAGAGGACACTTGGATGAATGGAATGTTATCTGAACCGGATTGATTATGAACACAATGTAAAAATCTTACCGGAGGTCGTTTCCAGATAATGCCCTGAGTTTTGGCTGAATAAGGCCCCAGATCCTTGTAGCCAAGAACAGAAGGGCAGGCGGGGAATTCCTCGTCTTTGAAGAGAGTGCCAGACTGTAAGCACTGCCTCTTCAGAGCTTCAAAATCCTGTTTCAAGTATTTCACGGCATTCTGGTTGGATCCCAGACCTTTCAGGGCTTCCTTCTCCCTGGCCAATTTAATCGCCACATTTGCCATAGCTCTGGGCTCCGTGCAAGGCAGAAGGACACAGCAGGTCTTAAAGCCTAAATGCAAGGTGGAAAGTGTGGCCAGGTGAGGGTGGAATGAGCAAGCACATTACGCCGTGCAACACCCTCGAAGAAGGAGGAAACATTCAAAGGTAAATATGTACACAACGTAAGAGGGAAAGGGTCAGGACGATGGAAGCGAAAGGCAGAGAAAGAGAATATTCCAGTGGCTGTAGCATTTATTCAGTATCCTCCAATTGTATGAGGAGCAGATACTAGCTTTCTAGTCAGCTGTTGAATTGTAAGATGTGTATAGGAGAACCGAGACTTTTGCAGGTAGGGGAACAAACCAGACAAGGTGAAGGGGAGTAAAGTTTGCTGGACGATTCAGGACAGCCCATAGAAAGTGCTCCTTCACAAAGTACATAGTTAAACTATGGAATGTTCTCACTCAACGAAGGAGTTATGGCGGCAAACCTGGATGGTTTTAGAAGAAGATCAGACCAATTCATGGAGAATAAGGTGCAAGCCTGGGCAGTGTGTATGGGCTGCCCAAATGACAAGACTTGCCCCCATCTGCCTTGCTGATGTGGTCCAAAAGAAAGCAGAGCAATATGTTTCACACCAGTTTAGCTCCAGGAGTTGCTAGAAGGAGGCGTACAAGACACCATTCAACCATCTTAGGGACTCCATGCCGGATTTGTGTCGGGTTTACTCCTTAGCCTTCTATTCTCCCAAAAATATCCTGCAAAGCAGCAGAGGTTTAGGATCAGAGTTTTCCTTCTCCTAGATCATGGGCTACCTTCCCAGGCTGATGAGCCCCACCTGCCCCTCACTTAGAGAGCCAGTGTGGTGTAGTGGTTAAGAGCAGTAGTCTCGTAATCTGGTGAACCAGGTTCGATTCCCCGCTCCTCCACATGCAGCTGCTGGGTGACCTTGGGCTAGTCACACTTCTCTGAAGTCTCTCAGCCCCACTCACCTCACAGAGTGTTTGTTGTGGGGGAGGAAGGGAAAGGAGAATGTTGGCCGCTTTGAGACTCCTGAAGGGGAGTGAAAGGCGGGATATCAAATCCAAACTCTTCTTCTTCTTCTTCTTCTTCTTCTTCCCTCTACAGCACGTGCAGAAACCACCTTCTTTACCATTCAGCCCACCACTGGCTTCATCCGCCAGAGCCTGTCTTTGCATGCAGGGGAAGTCCCTAACCCTCCAAGCGTTTGAGTCCCATCGGCTACCCTCACCTGGTTTAGTCACGTCTGACACATCCTTGGGGCATTAGGGGTGTTAGGGGAGAGGTAGTAGCTCTGGTGGGGGACATATCATGCTCCTTTGGGGTAGTTTGTCCACCCATTCAGGGAATCCGAAATAGTAGAATAAAATCAGATAGTTAAAACTATTTTAGCGCCAATTCAGATCAGCAACACAATAACTTCTTTTTTTAAAAAAAAAGTGGTTCTAAACAGATGTGTATTTAGAGTCTCTCTGAAGGCCTGTGGTGATGAGGCTGCATATACCTCAATTGGAACAGAATTCTACACGTGTGGAGCCACTGCTAAGAAGGCCCTGTCATTCATACTTGCCAACCTAATTGATCACACTAGTGGGCAGTACACAACCAGAGCTGAACTCAAAATATTGGTAGGCTGGCATGGATAAAGGCTGTCCTTTGGATAACCTAAACCATTACGGGTTTTAGATGATCATTGTCTAAAGGAGAAGATCTAAGGGATAGTCAACATAGCACCTTTTAGATCTGTGATCTACAGCTGCTGGGAGTTGAAGACTAGCTGCATCTGGATGACACCACGTTGGCTACCCTGGTCGAAGTTTTCCACCTGGCCCTTATGGACACAGAAACAATCTCTCCCACTCCTAAAGATTTGGGGTATTTATCTCCAGGACTGCATCTCAGAGAGAAGCAAATAACCTGCAGTGATTGAGTCTCTTGTCGAAACACCCAAATGTACCTTGTTCAGACTCACCTTCAACTAAATCCTGTGTTGTGCGGAAAACACACTTAACGATTGAAGTTAAAAGCAGGAAATAAGTCTGTGAAATTGAATTCTCAGACAGTCAACCTTGGCATTATGATCCTATAATGCTCTTGAGAAATGATTCACACAATTAGCGTTTTCCTGCAATTTGTTGAATTGCTACCGTTGCCAGTTATACAACATGCAGAACAATAGAACTATCAAAGCCCCATACCTCAGTTTTCAAAGGAAGTGCTCTCAAAACAAGGTCTTTGGTATGGGCACTCAATTGCAAATGGACCTTTACCTTTAAAAAAAAAAAAAGTTCAGATTTCTTTAAAAGCATGCATGGGGCCTTCAGTAGACAAAGCAGCCTTCTGGGAAAAGCCTGCTCTCCCTTTGAGCAGCCCAGAAACTGATGAAAGTGGCAGTTGCAAGAAGGAGATGTTGTGGTGGCCTTGTTGATGGTGGTGGTTGGGGGAAGGATCTTAGTTACTTAATTCCATACATGCCTGCTAACTCCATTGAGTTCAATGGGACTTACTCAAAGGTGAGTACAGCAGAGATGGGACACCTGTGACCCACCCAATGTTGGACAACAAGGACCCCTCCAGATATCCTTTTTATTGTGCATGCATGCTGATTTGTGCTCACAATGGTATACACAATCCAGCTTGCAATGCTGTTTGTGCCTGTAAAAGTTTCAGGGCAGACAGGCTGCTTCATTTTCAATCAGTGCATAACCTGTAGTTTGCTGCTTAAATCCTGTAACTTTCCATAATACAAATGTTGTGTGTTTGTGTGTGCGTGCGCGCACACATATTGTGCTTTTGATGCACTCTACCACAAACATACCCCCCCACCTTGTAATAACGTGGTAACATTGGGGAAGCATTGCAGAACAACTAATAAAATGGTGGTGAATGGACAGTCCAGTATAAAACCACCACTAAATGCACCTGCAAAAATGAAACACCAGTTTGGAGGAATCCTAGCTCCCATAAGCTCCAGGCAGCATGGCCAATGGTTGAGGATAACAGTGTTGGGATACTGCCAGGGAGATAAAAGTCCATCATGGCCCCAAGCCGTCTGCCGGACGATCTATCGATCTCCCGTAGGCACGCAGTATCAGCAATTAGTGACATGAGTTTCTAGAAAATATCTTGCCACATTCCAGAGCTCATGCACACTCTTATCAGCAGATAATGCACAGCAAAAGTCGCACTCAGGAGAGCACTATTTACAAGCTTTATTCAGCGTTGATCAGAACAAAGAAAGACATGACTGCCTGCGTCAGTGTCTCCAGACACTGAGAGAAAACAAAAGCAATAGAAAACATAAACATCCTGTGAACAGGAAATACGCAGACTCTGTGACTCACAGCCTGCTCCCTTTTAAGGTGGAATGGAAATATCCTAACAAACAGAAGCTGGAGTTCAACAACATCCATGAGGTGTAGGACTGCAGCATTAGAGGTTTCCTCAGAGCATAACCAGCAACCAGGAGCACTGAGTGCTGGTTTGCCCCCCCCCCCCATGTGTTTCCCATAACCTCTGAAGGGGTCCTAATAATCCCAATTTGTTATGGTTTCTGTCATTATGAGCACAAAGACATTATTACTCTGAGCACTGCCTAAGCGGACTACCCACTCCAAACCATACGCCCACTCCTTGCTGTTTATATTGCTTTTATAGTCTCTGTGAGCTTTATTGGATTTTGTCGTGTTTTCTTATCTCATGGGGAAGTTTCCCACCATTAAAAGCTCATTTTCTCTCCCCACACCTACAGGCTCAAAACATGAGCACAGTGATCAAATCCTCTGCAAATCACAGGCCTGTTACTGGTGGAAAGCAGGGAGATTTGTCATTTCCAATGAAGTTTAAGCAGGCTGTAAGAACGGAGGCTGTAAAGAAGTGTAAATACTGCATCAAGGCGCTGCTTTCCAAAGAAAAAGGCTTCTGAAAGAGGGGCATTTTTCACCTCCATGTGGGTTGGAATGGCAGAGATCTTATCTTTTCAACATACTTTATCAGCCAAGGTACCTCTCAACATGTCTTAACCAGCTGTCTTTTCAGTTTGTTTCAGGCTTCAGATGAAGAAGATAGAATCTTGTCTACAAAAGCACATCCCGTTTACATCCTATATGCCCCTACTCTCCTTCCTTGTCATTTATTTCATGCCTGTCTTCCAAGGAACTTGGGGCATTGTGCAAGGTTTCCTCTCTATACCCTCCACCCAAGATTAACATTGCAGCAGAGATGAGGAAACTGTGGCCCTCCGTACGTTGTTGGACGTCAACTTCTATCCGCTCCAGAGGATGGGAACTGTAGTCCAACCACAATATCTGGAGGGCCAAAGGTCCTCCATCCTTCTCCTTACAACCACCCTGTGGTGTTAGTTTGAGAGCACCTGGCCCACCTGTGAGGCAAGGTGAGGCAAGCACCTCAGGCAGCAGAATTCACAGGGCTACAACGGTGGCTACAACAGCTGTGGTGAGTTCCCTGGAGGCCAGAAGTTGCTGCTTCTTCAAGCAGCGCCCACAATGCTGCCTCTACAGTGGCCTCTTGGCAAATAGGAGGCACTGCTGGTCTCCTCCCAGCCCTAGGGAGGAAATGGCGGGTGCTGCCCTCTGGGGTCTTCTGGGCTCTGCACCTTCTCAGCATGTTTCAGAGCAGGCCCCTTTCTGCCCTACAACAGTCTTTTATTTCCACTTCAATCCACCCATACTTGTTCCTGATGTGGATCTTTGTTCCACGCTTGTTCCTGGTGTCGATCTTCACTCATTCCTTCTTCCATAGTGTGTGGGGATGCCGCTTTGCGGTTTACCTCAGGTGCCAAAATGTCTTGGGCTGGCCCATCTTGAGAGAGTGAATCATCCAAGATTACCCAGAAAGCTTTATGTCTGAGTGGGGATTTGAATCCAAGTCATAGTCCGGCACTCAGTGTTTACTTTCCTCTAGGCTCTCGTTTAAGTCCTTGCTTTCATTTCGCCCTGCTTTCCAAAGACACAGGTCAGAACATCCTGCCTAGATCAATACATTCAGAAAAGAGTCTTTAACTGAATTTTCTCTTTGTGTTATTTCATTTTGAGAAAGAAAGCTGTTATTTGGAAGGCCTCTAAAGGCACAATGCTTCTCAAATGCACACAGTGGCCTCCTAGCCATTATTTGTAGCAAGTTATATACTTAAAATTCTATTCACAAGTGGTGGTGTACACAATTTCCCATACATGGAGTTTTATCTGTGTGCAAGCCCAATGTTCATATGTGACGTGATCCTTAGCTTCGCTGCTTCTGACCTGTATTCCCAAGGACTGTTGCTAATAGTAACAATTAAAAGCGAAAATTGATGCACAAGCACCACCTAGAGGCAACAGGGAGTGCTTGAAAGAGATAATTAATTCCCAATCAAGGGTGGATGATCTGCTTGGTCATATATCTGTGACAAGGGATTGAAATTTTCATGTTCATTAAGAGCTGTCAGGGGAATTAAGGCTCAGTTAATGACTGTCAAGTTTAACCTTTCAAGTCATGAGGTGGGTCAGGCTCCCTCCATCACCTGCTTGCATCTTCCTGTCTCCTCGCTCCCCCCGAAAGCACTCCAAGCAGTGCAGAAGGCAGAGAGGAAAATGAGGAAGAGGGGGATGAGAGTACTGGTTGAATTTGCCAGAATACAATTTGGGGAGAGCTTGGCCAATCCTGCAGCATCCTACTCAAGCTGACTTGCTATCAAAACTAATTGCCAGCCAGAGCTATGAGCTGTAACTCCTCCCATGGCAAAGGCTTAAATGTGTATGGACTGAACCTTCAGCTCAGTTTTAATCTGGGCTCTAGTTCAGCCTTGATGTTATTAACTGACAGGGTGTGGGACTCTGTTTAGACATTTTGGGTGGAATTCAACTACATTTTACTCAGAATGGATGCACTGAAATTAATGAACATGCCATTAATGTCAATCGTCTACTCTAAGCAAATCTTAGTTGAATGCCACCCTTTTACAGTGGTGCCTCGCAAGACGAAATTAATCCGTTCCGCGAGTCTCTTCGTCTTGCGGTTTTTTCGTCTTGCGAAGCACGGCTATTAGCGGCTTAGCGGCTATTAACGGCTTAGCGGCTTTAAGAAAAAAGAACTCGTTTCGTCTTGCGAAGCAAGCCCATAGGGAAATTTGTCTTGTGGAACGGCTCAAAAAAAAGAAAACTCTTTCGTCTTGCGCGTTTTTCGACTTGCGAGGCATTCGTCTTGTGAGGTACCACTGTATTTTATTTTAATTGCATTTTTACCGTTTTGCTATCTGCCACTGTTTTTAGAAGAAAGGACAGGACCGAAAATTTAAAACAACAACATTTTTAATAATACAGTGGTGCCTCGCAAGACGAAAATAATTCGTTCCGTGAGTCTTTTCGGCTTGCGATGTTTTTCGTCTTGCGAAGCACGGTCCGTCGCAACTGCGCCTCTTCAAGCGGCTTTAAGAAAAAAGCGCAAGACGTTTTTGTCTTGTGAAGCAAGCCCATAGGGAAATTCGTCTAGCGAAGCAACGCAAAACCGAAAAACCCTTTCATCTAGCGAGTTTTTCGTCTTGCAAGGCATTCGTCTTGCGGGGCACCACTGTAATAATACCACCCTTTTTTAAATGATTTTCTTTATTTAAGTAACTTAAAAACTGCTCCATATTTATAAGAAATATCTGAGCAGTTTGTAACATAAACATACACACATAAAAAATTAACATTTTAAAGCAGCAGAAAACAATTAGATAATATAAATGAAACAAGTAGTATATGAGAACCATAATAACTACTAGCAGATCCAAAATACAGAAATACAGCAAAAACAGTCATGTTCGCTGTATTTCTAGGTAGCAGCAGCACTTTCACTTCTGCTGTTGGCCCTCCCCCATTGAAGATAGCAGTAAAAGGTTGTTGGAATAACTGGGCATGATAAGGGGATAATTTCCTTCATGAGCGTAAATCACCCCATGGATGAGCTAATCACAGGTGTATCGTCAGCCAAGCCAGTTGCTATGGTAACAGCCCAGTGACCCGACTGTATCTGTGATTAATGCATGTCATCTCAGTAGTGTCTGTGAGTCTGTAGTTTGTCTGTCTGTTGGTTAGTGGGTTAGCCCATCAGTGTTACTTGCCCAGTGCTATGTCTTGAGTTGCTAAACTTATTTAGAGCAACAGTGGTACTTTGTACTTGTATGTAGCTGTATCTGCAAAAGTCTACAAGCTGTAAATATCTATGCCCAGAACTGTTTTACTGAGCCTTATCTTCTGCAGCAGTAAACTACCCGAACCTTTCTCTGCTTCCATGTTGTGACTGTACTGGGAGCAACTTCCATTGTGTGAGTATCTCATCTGAGATTCGCGATAAAGATGGGGCAAAATGACATGCTCCCTACTCCTGGAGTTTCCTGCTATCACCCAGGAGCACCCACAATAATTCTTCCCCCTCACAATAAAGACAAAGAAGAAGAAGAAGAGAGGGCAGTACCCCTGCCTTTAGTATAACCCAACAGGGTAATCCACAGCAGCACTGGACTGGGAGTGAGCCTCCTGATTCTTTTCTTCCCAGGGCCTTTCTAAACAAGAATTTTGATTTATAATAGTAGCACTTGATAGGCCTTTTGTGCAATGCGATTCAAAGCTATATGAGATCCACATGCAGTGCTTCAGCTATACCCCCTAGGACAGGAGTGGCAAACCTGTGACCCGGTAGAAAACAGTCTTTCTCAGCTTTGGGTCCCCATATGTTGTTAGACTAGAACCCCCATTATCTATTATCACTGGTCCTGCTATCTAGAGATGATGGGTGTTGTAGTTCAATAAGATCTGGGGAACCAAAGTTGAGAAAGGCTGCTCTAGAAGTTGTTGAACTACAAATCCCATCATTCCCAATAATTGGCTGTGATAGCTGAGGCTGATGGGAGCTGGAGTCCAACAACCTCTGGAGTGCCACAGATTCTCTACCCCTTCCCTAGAAGACAGTGGATAACCAATTGCACAACAGTATGGTTGGCTAGGTGGGGGCAGCTATTCACCAGCACACTGCTGATATCAGACTGATCCATATGGGCACACCCTGTATAAATGAAGGACAGATGGCTCTTAAACATTTGTTTATGCAGCATGGAATATTCAAAAGCACTCTGTGCAGGAGAAGGAGCCAAGGTTGGCTCCAAGGACTTCCCGACTCAGCAACAACTATGCAAACAATTGGTTTAAATTTCCTGTCAGTGCAACATAATATTAAATTGGCAGCAGTTGTGCTTCAGCAGTTTCTGGGAGCAGAACATCACAGAGCTGAAGGAAGTGTCTTCAGCAGAGCAGGCACACTGAGAAGCGAGATGGCAGCAAATTAGCAGCTTGCGGTTTAAGGATGAACAAAGGGGACTGGAGCAAACGGATTAGCATGTCCAGGCTTCAAGAGCATCTCTTCTGCACTTTGCTTGCAGCACTCAGAAGTCTGGCTGTGCAACATGACAAGAGCGGACAGAAACGATGCTTTAGGAAATGATCAAAATAAGGAAAGAGTTTTGCAAAAACATGAGGCATTGTATACGGGAGAAAATAGGCCTGGCTGAAATCTGGCTTGAATTCAAATCAACTGCTTCCTTTTGGTTTCAATGGATAAACACGAGGAATGGTGAAAAGTAGAAGGATGAGGGGTTATGGGAAACCAACGAAGATGCAAATCTTAACTTAGAGCAGCTATACAGGCAATCCTCATTTTGTGCGGGAGTTACGATATGTTGCGTAGGCCTATGTGCTTCAGTGAGGCCTATGTAAAGCATTCTGCCCCATTCCGCCCTTTTAGTGACATTTTATTGACATTTTCTGACCACTTCTGGGTTCTGCACCATGCATGCAAGTACAATCGCGTAAATTGGGAGTTGCCTGTACATGTTTCATTGCAATCACGAACACCAGTTTTATGTATTCATTCTCAGCCCAAAGCAAATTGTAAATCAAAAAAAGTACTTGCATAATGGATAGTAAAGGGCTATTACAGGAAAGGTATTTTGTAACTCTCTCTCTTTGACCTTGGGTATTTCTGTTATTTCATTTAATTATATTCTAGTTGTTTTGTTTCATTGTGTTGCATATCTCTCCCACCCCCCACCCGCATATACCTGATAGCATATTTTTTTTAAGTCCTATTGAAAATTTGTCAGCATTTTAATGCAAACCTCTCTTATTATACACGCTCGTAGGAAATTTTTCCTAATACATTTTTGTATGTTATTTTCAGTAATATCAACATTTTCATGCAAATGTTTCCCCAGTGTATGTATTTTTGAATGCATTATATACTCATTCATGAGAAAGGCTTCAGGAGTAAACCCTGAGGAAAAAACTGTGCCCGCTGCCTTGTGGGACATTTTCAGGAGAAGAGAAGGCTAAGAAGGAAACACTACACAAATAGATGATTGGATGGCATCTTGTATGCCTCCTTCCAGAAACTCCTGCAGCCAATCTCATGCCAAATGCATTGCTCTGCTGTCCTTTCGACCATATTAGTGAGGATGAACTTGTCTGGTCAGCTCAGGACCTCCATACACACTGCCCAGACTTGCACAGCAGAGAGGCAATTTGGTGCTGCTAACTGCAGATGGTGACACCTGCTTCTTGGGAGAAAAGCAATGACAAATCTAGACAGCATCTTAAAAAGTAGAGACATCACCTTGCCAACAAAGGTCCGTATAGTTAAAGCCATGGTTTCCCCAGTAGTGATGTATGGAAGTGAGAGCTGGACCATAAAGAAGGCTGATCGCCGAAGAATTGATGCTTTTGAATTATGGTGCTGGAGGAGACTCTTGAGAGTCCCATGGACTGCAAGAAGATCAAACCTATCCATTCTTAAGGAAATTAGCCCTGAGTGCTCACTGGAAGGACAGATCGAGAAGCTGAGGCTCCAATACTTTGGCCACCTCATGAGAAGAAAAGACTCCCTGGACAAGGAGAGGGGGACAACAGAGGATGAGATGGTTGGATAGTATTCTTGAAGCTACCAGCATGAGTTTGACCAAACTGCGGGAGGCAGTGGAAGACAGAAGTGCCTGGCGTGCTCTGGTCCATGGGGTCATGAAGAGTCGGACACGACTAAACAACTAAACAACAACATAGCAAAAACACTGTGGGAAGTGGCAGTTATGAGTTACTGGGCTCTGCAGCCACAGCAGGTGCTGTGATTCTCTGGAGGTTTGACTTCACCCCAGGAGGTGTACCCCATTGTCTCTAGAGACAGACGGATGCCAACAACCATTTCCTACATTTATGTTCTCCTGCTCTCCTCATGGTACCACCTAAAACAAGTCACCTTACCCTGCACATAGTAGGGCTGGCTGTATCGGCAAATTATGCTTTAGTCCTCCCTACCATACAGTTAATAGGGATGCGGGTGGCGCTGTGGTCTAAACCACTGAGCCTAGGGCTTGCCGATCGGAAGGTCGGCGGTTTGAATCCCCGCAACGGGGTGAGCTCCTGTTGTTCAGTCCCAGCTCCTTCCAACCTAGCTGTTTGAAAGCACATCAAATTGTGAGTAGATAAATAGGTACCACTCCAGCGGGAAGGTAAACGGTGTTTCCGTGTGCTCTGGTTCGCCAGATGTGGCTTAGTCATGCTGGCCACATGACCCGAAAGCTGTCTGCAGACAAACGCCGGCTCCTTCGGCCAGTAAAGCCGATGAGCACCACAACCCTAGAGTCGTCCGCGATGACCTAACAGTCAGGGGTACCTTTACCTTTACCTTTACCATAGTCAAAGCCAGTGCTTTTTCCCCTTAAAAAAATGTTTGGGGGGTACTCTCATTTTGACTCAAGAAAATCACCATTTTATAGTTCAAATGAGGAAAAATAAATACAGTAAATGGACAAAAACACAAAGATTCACAAAATGTTTAGGGGTATGCGTAGCCCTGATTCCCCCCCAGAAAAAAGCACTGGTTAAAGCACTATTTTACTGTTTAAAACAATCATGGCTTCTCCCCCCTCCCCTGAATCCTGGGAACTGTCATTTGTAAAGGATGCTGAGAGTTGTTAGAAGACCCCTTCTCCCCTCACAGAGCTACAATTCCAAGAGTTTGAAATTATTTTCATATATGAAATTGTATTCATTATATATGACATTGTTTTCATTGTCGATGTTGTTATTGTTAAATAACTTTGAGGTGTTTCACAGGGAGTGATTCATAAATGGAAAGAAATAAATCATCCAGCAGTGACTTTTCGGATCCGCTTCTGTTAGATTTGGGGGAGAAGGTCTGGAGGGATTTGAAATTCATCACTGATAGTAATACCAGGTTTTACAGAGAGAGAGAGAGAGAGAGAGAGAGCGAGCACGCGAGAGAGAGAGAGCGCTCTGTTTGTAGTGCTTGCCCGATTCTCTTAATGTGTTTGCAGAACTGCTTTGCAGCTTTACTAACAAGACTGAACCCCGCAGCTGTGGAAGAGCAAACCCATAAGTGTTGCCCACACCCTCTGGCGGTTTGAGCCAAACTCGGTGCAGTGGGAGAGACGGGAGGGGTCACAGAATTCCAGTGTTATTTTTTGTGCTCATGAGGTTCTTCCAAGTCATTTTTTCCATGTGATTGCAACATTCCTGGCAATTTCAGCTGCCAGGTTTTACCCAAACAGTGGGCCTGGCTGTTCCAGAGCAGCTAAAAGCTGCAGAATAGCACTACAGGCAGATGAGAAACTGCAGTTTTTATGAAGAGGAGAGGGGGGATTTCGAGAGAGGGGGCTGGAATAATGAAAAAGAGGTCTGATTCTCATGGCTTCACAGAGTGAGTTGTCATCAAATAAAAGCCCAGCATCATAACTCTGTATTTCCTTTGGAATTGCTGGTTTGAGAGGTTCTAATTCTGCAACTGAGAGGAAGAGGCTAGCTGGGCCAAGTCATAGAAAAGCTTTGGACATTACAAACAAGCACTGTCACTTTCCTGCACAAACACTTCTGCCTTCTTTCTAATGTCAGAAAAGGCTCTAGTCTAGGAAAGCTGCACAGGATTTAGATGCAAAACAAACAAACAAACAAACAACCTGGCCTGTACAACCTTCCTATGGAAAACTTCCTTAAACATTATATGGAAGTGTCTGTAGTGGAAGATTCTGGTGGGAGTGAGAAGAAGCGGTCCCCTTCACAGGCCATTGGACTACAACTCCCATCAGCTCCAGCCAGAATAACCAATAATCAGGAATGGTTGTGGTCCAAAAACATGGAGGACACCCAGATAGAACTGAGGTAGATGGACCAATGATTTGGAAAGGGATTGAAAATAAAACACATTTGGAAACTAAAGTAAAACTGCTGATATCATAATGCCATTATAAAAATCTATGCAGTGACTGCACTTAGAATACTTTGTTCAGTTCTGGTTGCCTCACCTCAAAAAGGATATTGTAGAGTAGAAAAGGGTTTGGGAAAGGGCAACCAAAATGATTGTGGTGATGGAGCCACTCCTCTGTGGGGAAAGATTGCAGCGTTTGAGGTTTTTTAGTTTAGAGAAAAGGCAAGCAAGCGGTGACACACTAGAAATCCATAAAATTATGTATGGCACTCTTTCTCATAACATTAGAACTCATAGACATCCTATGAAGCTGAATGTTGGAAAACTCAGGACAGATATAAGAAAGTACTCCTTCATGCAGTGCTGTTCATCTAGGGAACTCACTCCCACAAGAGGCAGTGATGGCCACCAACTTAGAAGGCTTTAAAAAATAGACAAACCTCACCTTCTGCAGTTTATGAAATGGCAGGTGGCGAATCCCATGGAACATTAGTGTCTGCAAAAGGTGGATTTGCACACATGCATTATAGAGTCACAATATACTCAGCCTCCAAAGCTCAAAGTAGGGGTAGGCAATCTTTTTGCCCTCTTAGACCACATGTCACTGTGGGTGGGCAGACAGTTGGGTGCTGTGTGCCCACTGAGTGTGGTTGAAGCTGGTGGTGAGTTGGGGGTATTCATGCATGCACGTGGTTGGCTAACTGCTCCCCATACATCATCCTCCCCATCACAGTTTCATTCCTCCTAGTCTGTAAAACAGCTTTTGGGCAAGGCTGGAGCAGCAGACTTCACATGGGAAGGATGGGGAAGCAGTTGGGGAGACAGCAAGAATTGGCAGGGGTGGGATTTGTCAGTAGAGGGCGATGGGCACCTGTGTGAGACACACAAAAAGCTTTTGAGGGCTGCATGCAGGCCACAGATTGCCCTCAGGTTGCTTAGACTTAGAGGGTATTCCAGTCAGGAAGCTAGACAATAATGTTATTGTTCTCCTTAAGAACAAAACAGCAAAAGGAAGTTTCTGACCCCACCCAGATGCAACTCGGTCCAGTGCAACGTAATGACTGAGGCATATGATGACACTCCCCATGCACTCACCCATAGTGAAATCCTGTACATGTCCACACAGAAATATGCCCCATATTGAGTTCAGGAACGCTTACTACCAGGTATAGCCGAGCTAGTTAATGTGGCCCTCTCCAGGTGTGCTTGAACTGCAGCTCCCATCAGCCCCAGGCAGCACGACCAATTGTCAGGAGTTAAGAGAATGAGAGTCCAGCAAAGGAGACCATGGAGGACACCATATCTGCTACCCATGGGGCCTAGGATTGCAGTCTCAAATATTTAACCTTTAGAGATCTGAGGGAGCAGGCGGAAACCTGCAGAATGACAGCTCCAGCAACTCACAACAACAAACCATTAACAAGATAACCCTAACATCTCCATGGGACAGCACTGGGACGGTGATTAACATAGGGATTTTTGCTGGTATGCAGGGACACTTGGAACAGCTGAAATCAAAGGAAGTGAGAAGAAAGAAAACAAAACAAAATAATTAGTCTTGGTGGGAATTTGTGTGTCTGAGAAAAAGTAAATGGTAGGTATGCTCTCAGGCAATTTCCTACATTCCTGGTTTTAGAAAATATTTTACATTTTGTTTGTTTAGTTATGCTTTTTTATTTACAAGGTTTGACATTCTGATGTGTTATATTAAGTTAGCCAGTAATTAGCTGACATTCCCTGCTTCAAAACTGGGCCTGTGCATGACAGTTTTTATGCAGGGAAAAGTGGATGTCACTCAGAAAAGTGATGGGGAAGAGGATAGGGTAGATTGTTTTAAAGCTTCCCTACCCTCCAGCCCTTTCCTGAAACTCCCAATTTTAATATTTTAAACCAGTTCAGACATTAGCCGGCTAAGCAGAGGTGGTACAGACCTCTCATAGGAGGCTACCACAGCAGTTGTTATGTAGATACTTATTTGAATTTTTAAAATATGGAGTTTTTGGGTTTTTTTAATGTAGAATGCTGTCCCCGGAGAGGCTCGCCTGGCACCTTCATTACATATCTTTAGGCGCCAGGCAAAAACATGCCTCTTCTCCCAGGCCTTTGGCTAATTAAACAATCTATGGCCTTTTAAACTGTGGGGTGGGGATATTGTTTTTGTTACTATGTTATGAATTTTTGTGTTTTTATATTGTAGCCCACCCTGTGATCTTCAGGTGAATTGTGGTATATAAATTTAATAAATAATAATAATAGGAAGTGGGGAGAGGGGGTCACAAATGCTTTTGCAATTGCCTCGCTGGAAAGCATAATTAAAGCAATAATTATTAAACACAGAATGAACAAATCTTGCTGAGGAGGCCTTGCCTCACCAACACTTCGGAGTCATCTGAGAGTGACCAAATGGGGTTGATCTGCTACTAATTTCAGTATTTATTTATTTATTTACATTTATGTCCCATATTTCTTTTATCGTGCATATATGTGGTTCCTAGGCAGTCACCAGGCTTGTACTAAGCAGATCTGCTTAGCTTCAACAAGGTGATGTCCTTGTGTGCCTTCAAACCATCCCTTGGGATCCTTGAACTTCTAAAAACCTTTTGATGAAGTCCCTCTTCAAAGACTGAGCCCGCATAAACACCATGCATTTAAAGTACTGTATATCATTCCTGCCCAAGAATCCTGGATCCAGAGGTCCAGTAAGATTTGATAACCCTCTTTAAACAAGAGTCTTCTGCATTATCCAGTAAATACCCAGTAAATATCCAGTGCCATGTTGACCTCAATAGCCCTCTGGAGGCGTTATGAGGCTCTTGTTTGTACTCGCCACATAGTGGGAGTAAGTCCCATTGAACTTAGTGGGATTTACTTCTGTTTTTTTTTAATAAAATTTTTATTGGTTTTTCACAATTTATATAAACACAAACAATGCACAATACAGACAAACAAACACATAAACAAACATGTATAATTTCAAATCCTTTTTTCTTAAACCTTACTTCACCGACTTCCCCATACCTCCCCTTTCTGCATCCCAATTTCCAAATTTGTTTCAGCAAATCCTCCTAGTGGGATTTACTTCTGATAGGTTTGCAGTGTTAAGATAAATTAACAAAGAAATAGAGTGGAATGGTGAAGCTGTTCTACACAGTTTTTAAATTGTTTGTGTTTTTTTAAATTGTAATCGCAGTGGAATTGTCTTGTTTCTGTGAGTTGTCTTGGGAGGTCTCAGTCCTGAAATCTGGCGTGCCAAATACTGGGGAAATAAATAATTAAAGACCAGTGGCAGCACATCATGTTTCTGTATGAACACAGAAGGGGAAAACTGGATTTCCGCCTGAAGGGCAAACTTGGTCCCATGAGTTAAAACTTCAGAATGAGAAGAATTCCATTCCAAACTTTCTCTCTCTGTTGAAGTCAGAACTACTTGCTTTGCCTTCCCCAATGGACCTAACTGTCAAGCAAGCACGCTTCAGGTTTCAGGATTTCCTAGGCAATTATTCAGTCATAGTAATTTTCGCAAGGATCCAGCAATTGGCGAGGGTAGGAGAGGCAGAGGGAAGTTGCGGGGCGGGAGGCGTTGCTTGCTTGCTTGGCATTCGTTTCCTCTCGAGGCGCGCAGCCTCAAAGAGATGGGGAGAATGTGAGAATAAGGCTGCTGTGAGAGTCTTTCCATATTCATCGGTGAAATGCTAAAAGTCCATAAGGCGCGTGCCTTTATAACGGCGCGTGTGACAATTTGGCAAAACAGCTTTGTGTGTGGAAAGGCGTCAGTCCCCTCCCCCCCCCCCGGGCAGGACATTTGCTCTTCTCTTTGCAATAGTAATAAAAAAGCGCGGGAAATGCTGCCCCTTTCGCCTACAGCGGCCCTCGGCCGAGCTGGAGCGAGAACTGGTGGGCGACAGGCCCGCTTGCACCGCCTGGATCTCGAAGGCCGACCCGGCCACACCCCGAGCGCAGTGATGAGAGTTTTCCTCTCGTTGCATGAATCATCGGCAGCCCGCTTCGCCGCCGTCATTGGCGTGGAGGAGATTCGCATTTTTATGTCCAGCTCCGGAGTTGGCGGCGGCGGCGGCGGCGGCGGCAACAAAAGGGAACAGCCATCATGTCTGGCCTCGCAGCTAAATTAGCAAAAGACAGGGAGGTCGCCCGAGGCTTAGGCTCCAATGCCAAGGCCGTGAAGTACTTAAACCAGGACTTCCATGCGCTGCGCGACGAGTGCCTCGAGGCGGGGAAGCTCTTCCAGGACCCCTCCTTCCCCGCGGCCGCCTCTTCCCTGGGCTACAAGGAGCTGGGGCCGAACTCCTACAAAACAAGGGGCATCGTGTGGAAGAGGCCGACGGTAGGCGTTCAGACGTGCTCGCGTGTTCACGCGGGACCCGTGGTGGGATGAGGGCGAAGTGTTGGTCTAGGACCAATCAGACTGCTGCATTTTGGATCCCATTCAACTCAGTCCATAACAAAGACTTAAAGAGGGTAGTCGTTACGAGGCGGTTTTGAGAACGGGATTCTCCATTCGGTTTGGGGAGAGAGAATAAGAGAGGTGGAAACGGGGGCGGGGAATTGAACCTGAATTTAGTTCTTTGGGAGTTTGAGTGTAACTAGCAACTGGGACTGGGGGTGGAACTTTCTCTTCAGAAGGCCTGGATTCCTAAATTAAAGATCCTATGGGATCCCTTGCATTGCAAATACAGTGGTACCTCGGGTTACATAAGCTTCAGGTTACATACACTTCAGGTTACACACTCTACTAAGCCAGAAATAGTGCTTCAGGTTAAGAACTTTGCTTCAGGATAAGAACAGAAATCGGGCTCTGGCAGCGCGGCGGCAGCAGGAGGCCCCATTAGCTAAAGTGGTACTTCGGGTTAAGAACAGTTTCAAGTTAAGAACAGACCTCCGGAACGAATTAAGTACTTAACCCGAGGTACCACTGTACTCTTGGAATCAGCCCACCCCTGCCTGAATTGTGGGGAATCTGGCTTTCTTGGCTGTGGCTGTGGCCCATCACAGTGGAAGAGAGGAAAAGAAAAGATAAACTTCTGATACTCAGGATCACTCCAAATCTCGTAATCATCCTTTTGCCAATCGGGTAAGCATCCAGTTAGGGTATTTACTAGAGTGCCAACAGGGTTTGCTTGTGCTTATCATTTCAATGCATTTTTTATACTAGAAGTAGGGATTCTAATTTGGGTTGGTTGTAGGGAGCATGGGAGGTGGTGATCATTGTGGTTTAGTTGACGCAGCGTAGGATGGTGTGCTTGTTGTGTATGCAGCAGAAGTTATGAGTAAGTTAGAAAAAATGTTTCCTTTGTATAGGAAGGCAGAGTAGGGTGGGACTGAGATTGGCAGCATGTCCGTTTGCTTCTATACAAACTAATGCCTGATAGGAATACTAGTTCCCGTAGGATGTTACAGAGCTAATATATAATTTCCTGATTCAGGTAGATAGCCGTGTTGATCTGACACAGTCAAAAAAAAATTAGAAATTGTCCAGTAGCACCTTAGAGACCAACTAAGTTTATTCTGGGTATAAGCTTTCGTGTGCATGCACACTTCTTCAGATACAATATAATTTCCTGTAAGCTAGTGGAATGCTAGGCATGTTTACTCAGAAGTAAGTACCACTTTCTTCCATGGGGATTCATCTACACACTGCAGCTAGTGTGTTTAAGGCACAGAGGCAATATCAAAATGCACTTGTCGCTTTCTACAGGGAAAGAAGTTCCCATATTTTGTAAGAGGAAGCGCCCATCAATCCAAACACAGTGATAAATAAGAGGATTTCTGAGAGACTAATATGGAGGATTAAAAAATCTAGTTTTGATTGTTTAAGCTCACTCACTATCTTTGTTTCGTGTGAACGTAAGAGCCCTCCTGGATCAGACCAAAGGCCCAGCTAATCCAGTATCCTGTGGTTACAGTGACCAACCAGTTGCCTATGGGAATAACACCTCCAAGCAGGCCATGAGCCCTATATCTCATGTGGGCTAGAAAGGTTGTAGGCATTTAGAAAGTATGCCAAGTCTGAAAATACCAAGGCACTGAGGTGAAATGGATAAATAGTAGTTAGAACACCAAAGTTCCATCTTTACTCAAATCATGCATGCTTTCATGCTTACCTTTTTCGCCCTATGCTTCATGAACCACACTCATAATCATACTCCTGTTCATAAGGCCAAAATACCGTACATCTTTCACTTGCCATGGGGATGCCACATTGTTCATGTTGAGAGTCTCTGCAGCTCCATAGGATGCCTGTATGCAGTCATTATCCATAGTATTTGTTGTTTAGTCGTTTAGTCGTGTCCGACTCTTCGTGACCTCATGGACCAGAGCACGCCAGGCACTCCTGTCTTCCACTGCCTCCCGCAGTTTGGTCAGACTCATCAATAGTATAGGGGTCAGCAAACTTTTTCAGCAGGGGGCCGGTCCACTGTCCCTCAGACCTTGTGGGGGACCGGACTATATTTTGGAAAAAAATAATAATGAATTCCTACTCCCCACAAATAACCCAGAGATGCACTTTAAATAAAAGCACGCATTCTACTCATGTAAAAACACGCCGGATTTAGAAGGCGATTTGGCCTGATCCGGGCCTTAGTTTGCCTACCCATGGTATTGATCATTGTGATGAGGTCTTCTAAATGTTATGGCTGAAGCAGAGACAACCACTGACTGGGGAGGCTGCTTTTGGTGAACATCCCAAGTGTACGCAAATCCTGGATTCTCATTTAGCAGTAACCTTGCGAAGTAGGTTTACATTGTCAACTAGCCGTGATGGCAAGCAATGCTTCTGAATACCAGGTGCTGGAAACTGCAGGAGGGGAGAGTACTTTTGTGTTCATTTCCTGCTTGCAGGTTTCTTGCAGGCATCTAGTTGGCTACTGTGGGAACGGGATGCTAGCCTTGATGGGCCTTTGGCCTGATCCAGCAGGCTCTACTTACGTTCTTATGCTCATTCAGCAGTCCTATTCATGCACTGTACCCACCCTGTGCACCACACCCTACCCCTACATTGTGAAATATTCCTGTTTTATGTTTTCAGGAGGGACAATAGATGGTGTGCCCTCACCTGTTGTTTCACTTCCTCCTGCTTTCCTTTTATAGGTCATATACTAGGCTTCAAAAGGTGGAGGATAGTCCTTCATTAAAAGTTTGTAAGCAGTACCTGGATGCCCACTGATCAGGGATGCTGCATGAGTGGATTTGCAGCAAGAGGCTGGGTTTAATGGCTTCCAACTCTGTGTTTAAGTCACCTCTCTACCCTTCATTTCCTTGCCTGTCCTCTTCTTATCTTGGCAGCCACTCACTTCCATAGATGCATTTATTGATGCATCTGACTTGCCTGTACTTTTCAGAGTCCGATTTGGATGCAATTATTTACATGCTTGCATCCTTTATTTACAATGCTGAAAGAGCAAATTTTGCTTGTAATATGTGGCGCGCGCACACTGCGTGATGATGTGCATTCAGGCTCTTTTGGGGGGTTGCTGTACACATGGCATCACTCTGTTTCATCCCTGCCCCACACTACTTGGCAGTCTAAAGTACATTCTGCTGGAACAGTTACAATCTGTTTTGTGCCAAGAATGTACTTCTCAAGCGCATTCTTGGCACAACACCTTTTTTATGCTGAGAGCGTTTTTTTCTCAGGTCATCTTCTATTGGGGCAGGTCTAGCGACGTTGCAGGGGTGTGCCACTCCCCATCACCATGTTTAACTTATTTATGGATGAAGTAGGTAAAATTGGAAGTGGTGCAGTAGCCACCTCTATATACTGATATATATTCTCTGTATTTCAGTATATCCTCTGTATATCAGTATATCAACACACCAGTCTCCATCCCCTCCCTTTTGGAAAACTAGGGTTTTTTATTTTTAAAAAAGACTAGGGTCTGTGGAAGCACTAATTGAGGGGAGGGGAACAGAGAACACCATTCAGCACTAATTTGAAAACATGCCCATCTGTGTGTATGAACAAATGGATATTAGCTGCCGCTTTCCCAAACTTGGGTCTCCAGCTGTTTTTGGAGTACAAATCCCATCATCCCTGACCACAGGTCCTGCTAGCTTGGGGATGGTGGGAGTTGTAGTCTCACAACAGCTGGAGACTCAAGTTTAGGAAACCCTGCTTTAGGTAATGTCATCTGGTGAAGGTGTGTATAGTTGCAAACTGCTCTGTACCAAAACGTACTGTGAAGAAAGACCCCTCTGTGTTTCAGAGGCTATGTGGTTTTCTTTTGAATAAAGGGGATTTTCTTGCTCAACATGTCCAGCAGCTTTTAAGCAGCACCAGGAACACATGAAAATAAATATTTTTCCTTGAGGGTAAGAGCCAACCAGACCTTCATAAGTCTTAGCATTATGCTCTTTGAAGAAGGAGAAGTCAGCTGAGGAAAGTGGAGGCCTCTGTATATTCAAGGATGACGTTTCCATGGCTGCATGCTTTGCATAAGGGCAGAAAATCTCAGATTTCAGCTTGGTAAATCCAGAAGAAAATCTCCTTGAGTTTAACCGTTAACAAAATTGACAGAAAAATAGCATCAGTCATATTAAACCAGAAGTAAGGAATATATTAACATCCATGTAGAGAGGGAAACCACAGAAAGTATCAGCACAGCACAACCCTATAGGTTTTTACTCCAAAGCAAGTCCCAATGTGAACTTACTCGCCCCACTTTGGCTCCCAGCAGTTATCAGATCAAAAAGTAAGAAATATCTCCTGTGCTGTTTCTGTCTCTGAGTGCATCAAAAGTTGCCCACAATTTTGAACTAGAGAAATGGGTTAGGGCAGGTTTTCCCAAACTTGGGTCTCCGGCTGTTTTTGGACTACAGTTTCCATCATCCCTGACCATTGGTCCTGCTAGCTACGGATGATGGGAGTTGTAGTTCAAAACAGACAGAGACCCAAGTTTGGGAGACCATGGGTTAGGGTTATAGCACAAATTGCCACTAAGAACTTCTTTTTGGATGCCTGCCTCCGAGATTCTGAAGTGGATAGAACATTGTCTAGAACAAATATTTTATTTTTTATTTTTTTTAATAATTTTTATTGAATGATTTTATGTTACAAAAAACAATACACCCATACTACCACTAAATATAATTAAGAAATAAAAATTACATACATAAATATTTAGTTTGTTGTTTGTTATTTGCCATCTTATTTCCTCCCAAACATTGCATACAAAAACACTCACCCACATACCCACACCCGCACACGAAATGATAATAATGAAAGTAAATATTTTTCAAGCATTTGCCAAATTTTTATACATTCTTGATAATCTGGAAGGAGTAAGGTACCACCGATGAGCCATTTTCATCATGTTCTCTCTGATATTATAGCTGGCTGTAAATTTCAAATTTACATTCCATAAGTTTACCCATTTTTTTAGCATAATTGGGCGGCCCACATCAAATATTTTAGAAGTTTTGGCTTTTCATTAAGACCCAGCCTTTGCTGACTTAGTGCCTCTTTTGGATTATAGTCATGTACATAGCTGGTCTGCTTAGACCCCAGTGACTTCAAAGAGATTTAGCCAGCCTAACCATGTGCAGAATTGCAGCTGGTGGGAAACATAATCCCAACACTCCACACATTCATGTACAGATACCAGGGTTGCCATTGGAGATCAGCCTGGAATGTCCATAACTTTAAATAAATTTATTTTCTTACATGTTTCTTCTTACTACTTGCTTTGCCAGGAGTTGTGTTCCAATCCTCAGTTTATTGTTGGAGGTGCTACCAGAACTGATATCTGCCAAGGAGCTTTAGGTAAGATGGAGACCATGCTTAACTTCCTGCTGAAGCACTCTTAACATGATGTCTGCCTTGTTTTAGATCTATTTACTTTATTTTAAAAATGTATAAACCTGCTTATCATCATGTCGGCCTCAAACTAAACCAGGCTATTTTTCTCTTCACCTTTTGGAGGGAAATGTAGCTTCCTCTCAACCATGTAAATCATCATATTTTCTCTTTGTCGTGTGATTAGACAAAGATCAGACTACCACATCATCTTACTCCACCTTGGGTTCTTTTATCATTGCATCAGAATTCTGATTTTAGCACCCTTCAGTTCCAACACAGTTTTGCCTCTTCCTGAATCAATTTCCCTCCAGAGTGTTGTGTGCGCTCCATATCCATGAGATAACGCTGGCTTGTGGCATTTGACTTTAACTTCCAGATAAGAGACTCCTTTTTTTCATCCTTCATGCAAATTGCACTTCATTCCAAGAAAAGAATGTTGTTTGTGCTTCAGGGCAGGTATGCATTGATTTCAACAGGCTGCATCCAGGAACAAATAAAACCATGACATTGGCCTTACTTCATAGCTGCAAACTACGATGTTCTTTTGTAAGGTTGCCTTTCTTTTTGCCCTTGCGGTGTCACAAACTACACATTAAACCCTATTTAATGTTGCATTTTTCTTGGACGCAGAGCCATACTGCACCTTTGTTCTGGATTTCATGTTGTCACGCACCTCAAGTAGTCACAGCGAGACCTTACTATTCCAACAAGCATTTTAAGGAAGTTTTCTGTCTCTATTATTATTAACTTTAATTGATTTTATCCACTTTTTGTAATTTTTATGTACACCACTTAGAAACTTCAGGGATTAAGCAGATTCGTGTGAAGAAACTGTGTCATTCACCAGTCTGCAACAGTCCTCTAACCTTCCATTATCAAAGTAGTGTACACTTGGCACTGGTTGGCGAATTCTGAGCTGCTTAAGGCTTTATAGGTCAAAGCCAGCACTTTGAATTGGACCCGGAAACTAACTGGTAGCCAGTGCAGTCGGACCAGGATTGGTGTAATATGCACAAACCGTCTTGCTCCGGTGAGCAACCTGGCCACTGAATTCTGCACCAGCTGAAGTTTCCGAACCGTCTTCAGAGGCAGCCCAATGTATAACACATTACAGTAATCTAACCTTGAAGTTACCAGAGCATAGACAACAATAGTTAGGCTATCCCTGTCTAGATAGGGGCGTAGCTGGGCCACCAGCCAAGCTGATGGAAGGCACTCTGGCATTGTGACATGGAGAGAAAGTTAGGTGTAGCAATCAGTCATTTAACACTTAGAATACCTTTCCCCCTTCTAAAAATGAAGCTTTTTTTAACTAAGAAGAAGAAGAGTTTGGATTTGATATCCCGCCTTTCACTCCCCTTCAGGAGTCTCAAAGCGGCTAACATTCTCCTTTCCCTTCCTCCCCCACAACAAACACTCTGTGAGGTGAGTGGGGCTGAGAGACTTCAGAGAAGTGTGACTGGCCCAAGGTCACCCAGCAGCTGCATGTGGAGGAGAGGGGAAGCAAACCCGGTTTCCCAGATTATGTGACTACCGCTCTTAACCACTACACCACACTGGCTCTAAGAAGAATGTAGCATAATGGCCTGGTTTGCACATCACATTAAACCATAGTTTAAAGCAAACATTAAACCTTAGTTTGAAGCAAACTGTGTGGTTTAGTCTGAGTTTGCAGTATGCACATTACTGCTATATGTGTGCTGCCAAAAAGCAAGAAAGTGCAGTTTGTCGTGACATCCATACACAGGAAAAGATTCACGAGTCCAGATTTGGATGTCACAACAAGCCAGACATGTTACCCAGTGGCATAGCTGGAGCAGAGTGAAAGGTTTTCAGCAGCATACACCAGCGTGGTTTGCTTACACATAAAACAATAGTTTGTTTTTAACTGTGACTTAATGTGATGTGGAAATTGGGCCACTGAACATTACAGACTCTAGCAAACTTACTGCACTGTAAAATTTATAAAGCTTTGTGGGTTTAAAAAAGCCCTTCCTTTGAATTAATTAATGAATCTCTTAAGAATTTTTAGATGAGTTTTCTCAGGTTCTAGTATTTTTTATGTTTATGTGTATCTTGTATTGTTTCATAGTTGCATATTACTGCAAAGCTCGCTGCGCACAGTGAGTCATTTTAGCAGAATGGTTTTTGCATAGAGGAAGCATGCTCAATATTTATGGGGTTGGGTTTTTTTTTCAAAGGATGTTGCTATAGTATCACAGCAATGACCTATAAATAGGCTAGTGTTTCCCCTCTGATTTCAGTAGCAGATATATCTTCCCCAGAAATTAAAACCACATTTACATTGTAAAAATTCATGTATGCATTTTTCTACAATACTGTGTTGTTGTGCTGTGAGGATCTCCCATTTTACTCACTAGGGTGGTGTACAGTTCTAATATTTTCAGCGGGGGAGGTGCTGTTGACAGCACCATCATCACTGCTTGCAATACATATATTCATGTTCACCCTATCCTGCTGTGGGCTTTGAGGTGGAACAGTTTAATATGTGCACAGATTGAAGCAGTTGAGCTTTCCCAATTGCTTCTGCTGATTATGTATTCTTTTTCAAGTGCATCTTCTGCTGCCCATTTCTCATGTATCTACTTTTTTTTTTTACCGTAACCAGAAGATTCTCTTCTGGAAATCTCACAGTAAGTGAAACCACTATAGAAGGGAAGGAAATTCTTGTGCCAAAGCAGCATGCAGGAGAACAGAGGCAAAACCATCAACTTTTTAAAGAAGATACAATAGCTTATATAGGGGGACACACTTGTCAGAATCTGTGCGCTAATTAAAGCACTTTCCACAAGATTCGGTTCAGATCTGTATCTATCAGTTCATTCTGGTTTCTGGTATGTCTGGTTCACCTCTTGTTTGGGATCCATATCAGCTTTGTTAAAAATGAAGCACTTTCCCACCATGTAGTATTATGGGGAATCCAAAAATGCCACAAGAATGAGCCTTAAATAGAAGTTGCAACTCTTTCTGGGTAACTATCTTGGGTTTCCATGAGAGGCGCCTCTTTGTTCAAAGGATCTCAGCCTGTTTTTGTAATTGTCATTTTCTGTATGTCTGCTGCTAAGTACTTGCCCAAGCAGGGACATGGGTGGTGCTGTGGTCTAAACCACTGAGTCTCTTGGGCTTGCTGATCGGAAGGTTGACGGTTTGAATCACCACAACGGAGTGAGCTCCCATTGCTCTGTCCCAGCTCCTGCCAGCCTAGCAGTTTGAAAGAACGCCAGTGCAAGTAGATAAATAGGTACTGCTGTGGCAGGAAGGTAAACGGCATTTCCATGTGTTCTGGCTTTTGTCACGGTGTTCCATTGTGCCAGAAGCGGTTTAGTCATGCTGGCCGCATGACCCGCAAAGCTGTCTATGGACAAACGCCAGCTCCCTTGGCCTGAAAGTGAGATGAGCGCCGCAACCCCATAGTCGCCTTTGACTGGACCTAACCATCCAGGGGTACTTTACCTTTACCTTTTTATTTGCCAAGCATCACTGTTGATGATCAGTTACTAAAGAGAAGGAGTGCATGATGCAAGCACAGCCACTCTACAGTTGCAAAACCAAGATCTTTATTGGCTCATGGCAATGCGTACTACTATGGACATAGGTGCAGTACCTCTGCTATGTGAGTTTAACTGATACTTTGCTATTTAGTTACTGCTCAACATTGGTGTCCAGGGAGTCCTTACTTTTCGTACTTGCTTCTTGGTAATGGTGGACAAACGTTGGAATTTTCTTGTGAGCTGCTACTTCAGATTCTTAGGACCTGTCTAGCCTTTGGATGATAAGAGATCTCAAGGTGTTTTGATGCACCAGTGGAGTTCATTAGCATTGAACAGTCATCACAGACAGTTGATCTTGACAGTAGAGTTCTGTTTATTCAGTTTGAAAATGCTGAAGTTATTTCCCCCCTCCCCGCCATTGACTTCTTTATTCAGTAATTTGTGTTTTGTTTGTGTGTTTGGTAAACTGCAGTGCTGCTGGAGGCACCAAAGGTGAGGAGGCGAGTGTACATTGGCTCTCATCCAGCAGCACTGGTTAGCAGCTAACCATCCGATTCTGGAAGGCAGAGCCAGTCTACAGAGCTTCTCTGACTCACAGGTGGCAAAACTATGAAAGATGGAAAAGTCTGCTGGAACAGAAGGGCATCAGTGAATTTCCACACATGTTGGGGAGGACCTTGTTTGTTAATATCATTTAGATGGATCAGATTAATCCAGAATTCTCAAAGCAAGATTCTGCAGAGACTGAAATCAGCTTTTTAAAAACATGTGAAAGTCCAAACATGCTGGTAATTCTGTATTCATCCGTCTTGGGAAAAGCTTATTACTGTTCCCATTTTTTTAAGGAAGGCTTCCCAACTATTCTATGCCAAATATCACTGGGTGTAATTCAGCCCAATTTTTGTGGATTATTATTACTATTACTATTATTATTATTATTATTATTATTATTATTATTATTATTATTAAAATTTGCATACCGCCTTATACCCGCAGGTCTCATTAGGTGACTTGCAGGGCAGAATGGGATGGCAGAATGGCAGATTACCTACTGCCATGGCAGATACCCTAATGGAACACCCCAGATATGCTGGCGCAACACCACCAAAGATGTGCCAGCAGAATTGCTAGAATGAGATGTAGTTTTGAGCAGGATAGGACAGCACAGGAAAGAACACACTTCGGCTGTGTCTTCCAAGACCATGCCCATGTCTCTGTTGGTGGTGCAACTTGACAGCTGGAGCTGTTGCAGATCAACTCCCCAGTTGATTTTAAGGGGAGCAGGTAATTAAAAATTGCCCTCCTCACATTACCACAGCAGCACAATACAGGCTCCCCCCCCCCCCCGCCACCATAATTAGAGTATAGAAGTACAGTACTCTGTCCTGCTCTTATGTTAATCTCTCCTGGTAAGAACAATAGGACTTAAAGTGCCTTATTTCTTCTTCTCCCCCCACCCCTCTTTATTTATTTAAGAGCATGGAGACTAATGGGAAATAACTTTTGTTTTGCTTTCACAGGAGACTGTTGGCTCCTGGCAGCCATTGCTTCTCTCACATTGAATGAAGAGGTTTTGGCTAGAGTTGTGCCCAGCGATCAAAGCTTCAAAGACCGATATGCAGGAATATTCCACTTCCAGGTACCACAGATACTGATTTCTGCCTTTTGCCTGGAAGGGTTACGCTGCTTTATTAGCACTGTATTTGCCTGATCAACTGATACCCTGGTATGCATGCAGTGGAGGGTAGGGAAGCTTCAGGAATTTGGTTTCTGCAGAATCAGGTGTGAACCGACCTGATCCACCCCTCCCGGAAGAATGTGCACATTGTACAATTACCCTTTGGATGTTGCTCAAGGCAGTGATTGATTCTTTTGCCTAAAACAACTTTAAAGCTGCATGCTTGTCTGGAGGTAATGCTCTCCTGATGCAAGTACCTTTTTGTACACCTGAGCTATAGGGATTTTTCTGGGATGAATAGTGGTATCAGTCACCCTTCCTCAGCCCAGTGCCCTCAGGTTAATGTTGGGGTCTGACTCCCCAGCAAACTTGGCCAGTGATCATGGATGATGGGAGTTATAGTCCAACAAGATCTGGAATGCACCAGGTTGAGGAAAGGGGCTGGTATTGGTTATATATTTTGTTAGAAGATACTTAACCTGCTCTTACACTGCAGATAAGGTGGCAAGCTTTTAGAGCTTCAAAAAGCTCTTTCTCAAAACTTAAGTGAAATGTTTGGTGAAGCGAGCTGGCACCAGGCAGTACACTCTGCAGAGGCATCCCATAACTTAGCTGCCATCACCAAGAAGTCCCTTTCCTCACTGAGGGCACCCAGAGAAGCGTTGCTGAAACGTATCTTGAAGTCTCGACCATTATAGATAAGTAGCCGTGTTGGTCTGCCATAGTCAAAATAAAAAAATTCCTTCCAGTAGCACCTTAAAGACCAACTAAGTTAGTTCTTGGTATGAGCTTTCGTGTGCATGCACACTTCTTCAGATACACTGAAACAGAAGTTGCCAGATCCTTCCCCTCCTTCACACTATATAGAAGGATCTGGCAACTTCTGTTTCAGTGTATCTGAAGAAGTGTGCATGCACACGAAAGCTCATACCAAGAACTAACTTAGTTGGTCTTTAAGGTGCTACTGGAAGGAATTTTTTTATCTCGACCATTATGTAAGGGGAGAAGCTCCTTCGGCTAACCTGGTCCCAAGCTGTTTTCAGCTGTGGTCAAGAGCATGCCTTCTAACACATTGTGGTGATGATGATTATTTGTTTTCAGTTCTGGCAGTATGGAGAGTGGGTGGATGTCGTTGTTGATGACAAGCTACCTACCAAAGATGGAGAGCTCCTCTTTGTTCATTCAGCCCAAAGGAGTGAGTTCTGGAGCGCTCTGCTGGAGAAGGCTTATGCCAAGTAAGTAAAGCACAGCATCAGAGGTGGGGAATCTCAGGCCCAGGGGCTGAGCACTCCAAGCCCCTCTGCGTGACCCTTGGGACTCTGCTCAGGCCAAACCTTCTCTTGCCACACCCTCTATATTGCCGTTTAATATCAGCAGTTCCCTCCGTCTAGCAGCCTGCACTAAGCAGAGACCTGGGAAATTACTTCTACTATCTTTGGACAGACGTGTCGCGCCAATATCCGTCTGTTCTTCAGTGTCCAAAAATTGGTTGAAATGAGTGTGTAGACTGTTGTCATCTGTCCCTATACGAGCGTTGAAATCTCCACACACAATGGTCAGGGCAGACGGGTAAATAGATTCGAGTGGCTCTAAAAACGCCTCTAGCTCAGCCCATGTAGCCTTAACAACGGGTTTTTTTTGGCCTGGGGGGATATAGACATTGACCAGCAAGAGAATAGTTCTCTTGAAGCTAAGTAGGGCGGCTGTTGCTAAAGAGTTGCAGCTGGGTAGGGCTGTTAGGGAGTGCGCTAGCTCCGTGGAAATGAAGCAAGCTAGGCCACCACTAGATCTGCCGCCCCTTTGAGATGGAGAGGCAGGCAGGTAGTGGCAGTTATACCCATTAAGAAATATAGGGTCATTCTGCCATGTCTCCTGAAGGAAGATGATGTCAAATTGCTTAAGGTAACACAAAAATTGTTGATTATTTTTCTTGGCGTGCCAGCCCGCGATATTCCAGGACAGCACTTTTAGGCCCCGGGCCCTTCGGGGGGCTGGATCTATGTCACCACCATGTCCAGCAATTCTTTGGTGTCTAAAAAAACACACCCGTTGGTTCTTTTTGAGGCTGGCTGCTTGGAGAGAGTGTAGTGATCCTCTTTTCTTGGTGATTTGGGGCTAGGTTTTGGAGTTGGGGGGGAAGCTAATTCATTCGGAGACAATTTAAGATAGCTGTGCCAGGAGCTTTGAGGTTTCACACCTTGCTTTGGTCTTACTTTATTGTACATCACAGGGGGCTCTGATTGTAATTCCACGTCCACACATTTAAAGGTGCCTCCCACTGTCTTCTTATCCACCAGACATTTGGGAGATATAGGCTGCACATAAGGGTCCTTCATTGTCTCACCTTGATCATCCTTTTTTTCTAGTCTGCTTCGAAGTAAATCAAATCTTTTCAGGATCTCAGTTTGAGCTGGAGAATGCAGTGACCAGAATCGCTTTATCAGCGAGAGTTCTTCCTCCCAAACGGAGTCCTCACTGTCCCACGTGGGAGGCTCGACGCCAGTTGGGTGTGAGGCTTCCTTTTTTTCATTTGGTGCTGTTTGGTGGGGATGATCCTGCTGGAACTTATACTTTCTATTTCGATGGTTTTGGTGGTTGGTTTTTTCCCTTTTGTGAACTTCCACTCCTATGCTCTTGGGCCCTATCAGAGGGGTTGCAGGTGCTCTATTTTCAAATATTCTTAACAGAACTATTCTTTCTTTTTTGAATAGGTTTTTAGCTCTAAAAATGAAACTGGCCAGATTATGATCTAAAAAAGTAATCAGTGCTCGTACCGAGCAATCATCTTGATGTAGATACTCTATAGCGGCTATGTCAGTTGCTTTTACTACCCCCGGTAAAATGCCACTTATAATGGACAAAAAGTGGTCTGTACGGTCCAACCCTGCGTAAAATCTAGGCGGTTTAGGGTAATTAGCAAAGACAAGCTTTTGTGGGATTAGGACTAAACTCCATTCTCTTTTGGGACACAACATCTGTCGAACTTGAGAGGAGTGGTTCCCCTCGATAGTTTGGGTCGCCTGCTCACCTCTGTCTACTGATTCTGTGCTGGCCATGAGAGGACTCTGGGGCGATATGACTGCAGATGGATCAGTTCCTTTGTCCCAGCTCGGTGTTGATTCTTCAGAACTTGATTTAGATTCTTTTATGGGAGTATCTACTTTACGTGTCTCTTTGATGGCACTCGACTTGGATTTGTTTTTTCCACTTGTAGAAAGGGATGGAAGAAGGTTAAAGAGCTTCTGCCAATATTTTTTACAGGTACGGTGAGTTGCCTTAAGCCGCCTTGGGTTTTTCATGTTTTTGCTTTTTTTCCTCTTAGGCTCAGCTTTTTTCCTCCGGGGTTTACTGGGGAGTGGTGGATCCGGGCTGGCTAGGGGATTTGTATTCTGGACTGAAGCACTCACATGTTGTTTGAAGTTATCCACTAGGGTCAGGAGCAGCCCGTTTGTTATCGCTAGAAATTTTTTAACGTTGAGGAGATCCTTAGAGATCTGGTATATCTGCTCCTGAAGATGATCACCCCACATTTCTGTTCCACAGTCATTGGCTTTCACCCAGTGGGATGAAAGATTACCTCCAAGTTCCAGCGGTGACAAATGAGGATTGGCATCAGATGTGTTGGCTGTGTTAGCCTTTGTAGCATTCTCTGCTATGGCAAGTTCTTGAGCCAGATTTGTTGGATGGCTTGTCCACTTGTTGTTTGTTTGCAAGTCCTTTAACTGTGTTGACCAATCCAGCACTGTAAGTGGCAAAGGCATAGCTACATCTAGGATACTCTCATTCAGAGTTCTCTTGCTCGAGTCTTTTTGGGGAAAGTAGCTGGTAATTTTACTTTGTCTCCTTCGTCGTTCCATCGGCCTCTGTGGTGAATTAGGCAGAATTCCTTGGTCCTTGTAATTTTTCCTGGTGAGGACCATAGTGGGTATATGGGTATATATGGATGTATGGTAGGGGGGTGCTTGCTTACCGGCGGCTTATCTTTTGTTCTAAGCTGGAGTAAACAGTAGCAGAGGTGCCGATTTATGGAAGTTTATGGAAGTTGCCTCCTGAACCTCTCCAACCTCTCCAACCTGTTTAGTTCTCCAGCTATTTACATCGGGACTTGTGAGGTATCAATCATTTGAAATGTTGGAAAATATTACTGGTCTTAAGCTTCTATATTGTGCCTTGTTTCGTTTAAAGTTCAGCTAGGTCTTTCTCCCTCATTCAACGACCTCACGACGTAACCAATAAGGTAGCTAGGCAGTATAACGATGCAGTAAAAAGAAAACAAAAGTCCCTTGTAATAATTATCGGGTTGAACTTGCCTTGTGTTTCTTGGGGTTATAGCGGCTTCATTTCCTTCCCTTTTTTTTTTTGTAGATAAAAAGCTCGGCGTCTTCCGAAGGAGTAGTTGGCCTCCCCCGTCTGCTAATTACCAGCTTCGTGAAGATAGGCGGCTTGCTGAGCCTCCTTCGGATAAAAATAGGCCTTTGGCAGTTAATAAAAAATAGTGATAGTTTAAAGCTGCTAAGCTCGGTTAAAAGAGAGGAGAAGAAGAAAAAAAAAAAACTTTAAAAGAGCTGAAGAGTACTAATAAATCTATATATCAACGCGGAGCACAAAATTGAGCTGCCGCTAACGACGCCATCTTGGCTAAGCCCCTAGTCCATATGGATTAATAGTGCAGTTATTTAATATACATGTAGCTAAGGTACATGATCAGATCTGTGTGTCAAACATTTTGATGTATCCCATGTTGACCTTGGGCTTTTCGTGAATGAAAAAGAAGTAGTAGTGCAGACACCTGATTGTGAGGCTTTAGCTATGCTACACTTTAATTTCAAAGGCCGAGAAAAGAAAGTTGAAATGTCGTGTTTGCCTCTTACACAGGGTGAATGGCTCGTATGAGGCTCTCTCTGGAGGAAGCACCACTGAGGGCTTTGAGGACTTCACTGGAGGAATTGCAGAGTGGTACGAGCTGCAAAAGCCACCGCCGAACCTGTTCAAAATCATCCAGAAGGCTCTTCAGAAGGGCTCTCTCCTGGGATGCTCTATTGATGTGAGTTAGTGTTGTTTTCTTTCCAGCTGTCCCACGTTCTTTTGTGCATGCAGCAACTGGAAGGTTGCTTTAGTTAGGGGACTGTGAGGTAGTACAGAATTCCAAACCTCCAGGTAGTGCACAGGGACTGGAAAATCCTGAGCCCTTCTCCTCCTATAAGAATGGCTGGTGTTAATTTGAATGAGACTTTAGGGCAAAAAAGGGCCCCAAATAAGAATTCTCCTTACCTCTTCCATTGTGTATGTTAACATCCCTTTGCAACAGCTGAGCAGCACAAAGGCAGCTGTTGCTGCTCTTCAGTGGCTGGGTGTATTTTCACCTCATAGTTGCATTTGAGTACACAAAGGGTCTTGTGGCATCTGAAATGCTAACAAATTCTAGTAGGGCACAAGCTTTCATGGACTAGGGTTCCACTTCATTAGGCACTTCTAAATCAGATTGCTTTTTAAAAGAATAAAAATAAATAAGACTGCTCTGGCTATCCTTTTTAAGAATATACCTGCACACACCTTTAATTTCCCTGTCTGAAATAAATCCCCAAATGTGTGACTCTAAGAAAAGAAGGGTCTCTTTGGAGACCTCCACCATGTAGCTGCAGACAACATACCTGATTCCAAGTTCCGTGTACACCAGGGATGGGGAACCTGCCCCTCCCTCCAGATGTTGTTGGACTCCAGCTCCCATCAGTCATGGCAAGCATAGATAATGGTCAGGGATGATGGGAGTTGTAGTCCAGCAACAACTAGAAGCCAGTGATTCCTCATCACTGAGGCATGTTATGTTGCATGTACATTGCTCTCCTGTGGAATTAGGTTTCCTCACTCACTTCAGTGCAGCTACTAACTCTGAACATGCATCCCTATAAGTTGTTTCCAGCATTGTAATGAATGAAGAAGCATTTGCAGGCGAGAGAGCTGTGAATGTGAATCAGAACTCCCACATGCAATAATAACTTAAGGGATAATGCCAAGGAACCATAATCGTCATCTACATTTTGGGATGCTCCACCCTGCCCCTAATGAAGTAAGTTAGGCTGAGAGATGATAGCTAGCCTTCAATCATCTGGTGAGCTTTTTTTGGATCTGATCTGTCTTCTCAATAATCTTTAAAGTGGAGGGTGAGGGATTGAATCTATAGTGCAAGTATGGGGAGTGCTAAACTCTTGCCACCCTCTTCCTGCTTTTGCCTCCTGTTGCGCCTCTGCCCCAGCAGCTTTTTCCTCATGGCCAAATTTGCTTCCATTACTGAAGCCCTGAAGAAAACAGCCTGATGACGGGGCACAGGCTGTGGAGTGGGGAGCGGCAGGCAGGGCAGGGATCTGTGCCTCCTTACCCATAAATCTGCTTTATGCTTTAAATCGCTCAACCTTCTATGAGTGATTATGGGTCGATCTTTCGAAAACCACAGGGCATCTGCCTTCACATGTCATTTCACCCTGGCTGCAAAACCAGCTAGTTTTTTCTAGCCCACGCCCAGCATTCTTTCTTCCCCCCCCCCCGACATCTTTATTGAAAGTTGAAAAGTACAAAATTATATGTGCACTAAACATGGTGAGACGTAAATAAAAGAGAGAAAAAGAGAAACAACACCCGTGTAGAAGGGAAAGTAAAGGGGGGAGGGGGGACCCCGAAACTTTATACTTTACAAAGTTGTTATTGTACTTCACCGGATCTTAACCTATTACAGTATTTGTAAGAATGGATTCAAAATATCATCAAATTTGTCCATGGCAAGTCTGCATTTATAGGCAAGTTGTTCATAGGTTGCGAGTTTGTATAGGTCTTCAATCCAATCTTAGAAGGGAGCGGCATTATTATTTTTCCAATTCATCATTATCAGTCTTTTTGCTGTGGTAAGGGCACAGAGAGTCCACTCATATTGTCCTTTTGTAAGGTTCCATGTGCTGGGCATATAATTCAAGAGGATATTTTGCTTCGTAAATGTAAGGTTGTTCTGTTGATAGTTTCAGTTACCTTCTGCCAGAAATCTTTCAGTATAGGACAATGAAAAACATAGGTTACAGAGAAGCATTATTCCTGTTGCATCTGCAACAGTTAGACACCTTAGGTCAGGGGTAGGCAACCTAAGGCCTGGGGGCCGGATGCGGCCCAATCGCCTTCTCAATCCAGCCTGCGGACGGTCCGGGAATCAGCATGTTTTTACATGAGTAGAATGTGTCCTTTTATTTAAAATGCATCTCTGGGTTATTTGTGGGACCTGCCTGGTGTTTTTACATGAGTAGAATGTGTGCTTTTATTTAAAATGCATCTCTGGGTTATTTGTGGGGCATAGGAATTTGTTAATTCCCCCCAAAAAAAAAAATTAATCCGGCCCACCACATGGTCTGAGGGGCGGTGGACTGGCCCATGGCTGAAAAAGGGTGCTGACTCCTGCCTTAGATAGCCCTTTTTTAAACAAACATAATGGGGTCCAGTGTTTTCCACCCCCGGCATTCTATCCCTTACACCACGCTGGATTTAAAATTTCTGGATTGTGGCAGATCGAGTTCTTTCAGATCTGCAAACCAAAGCATCAGATAGCAGATGGCCAGACATGAGTGGTGCAAAGCCCCCTTTGTCTTACAGCTGCAGAAACCGATCCTAGAGGTTGCATACATTTCAGGCTCAGAATTGAGAAAGCCTTGTTGGAAAAGGGCCAGTTTGGATAAGTATTCAGGTGGGCAGAGGCTTGATAATGTAAACAGTATTTCTGTAAACAAAAGGCTATCACTCCAGGAAGGAGCTTCTGCCGGAGGCTTAAGGGGGCTTGACTATAATCCCTTGGTTTCAAGATAAAATAAAAAACAGTGTAATAAGACCCAAGGACAGGAACTCAAGGCCAAGAATGCAAATCTTTAATAGATAAAATATATTTGGAAGACACACAGCAAAGGCTAAGTATTATCAGTATGGTAACAGGCTGCAAGTAGCTCCCTGGGATGTGGGGGTGCTATTTTTGTTATTTTTCAGAGAAGGGGGGGAAGTTGTTTAGAATTCACTTTCATAGTAGCACAAAGCAGGGCAAACAGCCCAGTCAAAAATTAAGTAATACAACCTTAAAGTTCCCAGAAATGCCTGCCTCTGCTGGCTTCTCATTCTCAGCCTTCACAAGAAAACTTCTTTTATCTGAGGACAAAACTGCATTCCCCCCCCCAACGTCCCCCAGGCTCTGATGCCCTGATTCATTCTCTGTGATATCTAAATCCTAACTGTGCCAGAGTGAACCGACTTTAATTTGCACTTCCCAGAAGAACAATACACGAAAACACATCTAGCCTTAAAAATCCACACTTCCCCAAAGGCTGTGATGCAGCACAAAACATGGGCAAAGATGTGTGTGTAAGGAGAAGCTGTGTACAAATGCATATACTAGTGAAAAGTAGCATACAGAAGGTGGAAATTGCCTGGAAAAAAATGTGTATATTAAGAAATTTGCATTAAACATGTATGCAACTAGGAGAGCAATTTTTTAAAGAAATTGCATTCAAAATTGTGTTGTTTTGTCAGGTTGCCCATTTTTAAGGTTTGAACTGTAAATAGGCCTGAGAGCCAAAAATGCATACAATAATATTGTTTATATGAGATGGAAGATAGTCTTCAGAGAGGGAGAATGCAATCAATTGTTTCTCAGAGGCAGTGAGAAATTTGGCAAGCCCCAGCACCTCAGCTGACACAAGCAGAAGTCAACAATTTAGGGCATGGGGCAGTGCTGGTTCGTATTCGCCAATTCCTCTTGTCAAAGACCCGGGTGCAGAATATGAAGGGGAAAACGAAAGGAGCTCATGGAGCTGTCAAGCCCCCTGCAGGAGCAATTGCCGCTGTAGCATTCAGCATGGCACCGGTGCTTCAGTGAGGGATTGTGTCACCACAGGAGCAGTGATATTTCCGTGTGTGTTTGCAGATCACAAGCGCTGCTGAGACGGAGGCTGTCACCACACAGAAGCTGGTCAAAGGGCATGCCTACTCCGTTACAGGTGCAGAAGAGGTAAGCTCTCCATCTTGGGAAATGGCAAAATGTAGTGCGCTAACGATATGATATCATTTTGGGCCAGTATTATTTCCTAGGCATCTGAGATATTATCTGTGAAATGTTTGAATGTACTGCCCTCTTGTGGCTATGAAGTCTCCCATCCAAATTTTGCCTTATTAGCCCTCTTGAAATGCTAAGAAATATTTACTGTGAGCTGTATCACATGTTGCCAGTTAGTGAACCCACAATGTGCTTAAGTTTCGTTTTTCCGGAAAATCACATAACATACGAGGTGCACACAAGCATAGTGGGGAACTGTGTTTCCCCCTGGCTCCATCACAGGGTACATCTTTTAGCCAAGATGGGGAATCTTCAGTCCATGCCCACCAAGAGGTCCAGTTTGGTCCATGAGGCCATTTCACCCAAACCACACTCATCCACCAGCTGATATCACTGGTAGGTGGAAGGAGACGGTTTAATCCTGCAGAAGGGAACAGGATTAGGCAACCAAAGCATCAGGATTTAATCTGCACATAATCTGAGCAACTGTTAAAGTTCATTGCAAAAGCACTCTTTGAAGCAGCACTATGCTTATCCTTTAAACTGAGGTGGGAGAGGTGCCTGCTCTTCCCCAGCCCCGCCCACTTAGAGGAGACGTGCAGGACTGCTTCAAAAAGCACTTTTGCAAAGGGCTTTTAGACAGCTCCTGCACTCGTGTTACCCTGGAGGCTTCTAATGCAATTAACTGTTGCCCCACCAGCTAGGAGCACCCCCATGTCATCACCTGCGCTTACCCCAAAGCAAAGTGGTGCAGATCCAAGCACTGAAATTCATTGTTCACCACCTCTCTCTCTGCCAGCTCAATGGCCTGCTGTAAAAGACAGATCACAGTTTGGAAAGGGTTAAATTTATGATGGATAGCAGGTATGGTAGAATGAGAAAGGGGAAAGGGAGATAATATATAATAATCTCAGCCCTCTCTCTCTCGCTAATAACTTCATTGATCTTTGGAAGACACCCAGAGTGATTATGCTGGAAGCATCCCTGCCCTTCTGATTCAAATGTTGTCTAAAGCTGACTCCCTGGCAGGCTGTACAAGAGGGCGGGGATGATAATGAGCAGTTGGCAGACTTCTGATTGCAGCTGGCCTTAGATGCTTTGGCTTCAGCATTTCCCAGTATCAACAGTCAGGGGGAATATGCTGCTCCGATTGAGAAGGGAACTGAATTCTGCCTCTGAAGCCTCTCCCGGATGTTCCAAGGGGCTTCTTTTATTCCAGGCCACTAGCCAAGCACTGCGGCTGCCCTTGATAACTGCTATTCCAACAACTGCTGCCATAGTGCATATGATGCACAGGTCTTTGCAATCTGTTCCCCACCCAATTCATCCTCATAGCAGTGCTGTGAGCTACGCTCTATTAAGGCAAATTTGATGCAATGTGTGTTATGCAGTTTGGCACTACAGAGCTTTTAAAAAATAATAATAATTAAAATTAGGTAGTTGGGGGGGGGTGAGGAAGCCAGAGTAGATCCATGACACACAGAGGGTTTTTGGGAATCAGACACACACACTTAGTATTTCCACTGGGAAGAAGGCTCCCATTAGTGCCAGTTCCAATCAAAATAGCCAATGTGGAGGGGGCTGCTTAAGATCAGGACCATTGGGGGGGCAAAAGGGTTAACGTGCCCCTCCCTTCCACCACGGCTCACATTTTTTATCATTTACCTAACCTATCATGTCATATTTCTTTGGATTCATATAATGGACATTCCTGTACATAGTATATTAGATTTTCTGTGTTCACACAGCCCATTGGGTGAAAAAGACCTACACAGTATTCCAATTGGAATATTCCCACATCCGCCAAGCAAATGAGATTATGTCCCGGGGAAGCAGCTCCCCTGCCATTGTGGAAGAGGAAGTATGAAGGGCAGCTAACTGTGCAATTCTGTACATGTCTACACAAACGTAATTGTTGAATTCAATGGGGCTTACTCCCACATACCTGGAAGCAAACCCCACTGACCTGAGTGCCACTTATGTTTGAGTAAGTTCACACAAGATTGTACAGCGAGTCGCTTACATTGCTGTTGCTGCAGTTTCATTGGGAGTTCAGAAGTCAATGCTGAAGGTGAAGGCAAGAAGGCCAGAGAATAACATGGAAGAGTTTGGGAAAACCATGGCTGCTTTTTTTTTTTGCATGATGTGACTATTGGTCGGACAAAAAAAACACCCCATATTCCACAGGAAATAACAAGTCTTGATGCAAAAGACATTTAACAAACAATAACAACCTGGCAACAGTGCAGGCTTATTCAATATAAGCAGCTGTTTCTTGGCATAAAGAAAATGGAGAGCACCTGATTTCTTTCCCCAGTTCCCGTCTAATAGTGAACTTAACATTTTTCTAATCCTGCCAGGTGAATTTCCGAGGCAGCCTGCAGAAATTGATCAGAATCCGGAACCCCTGGGGGGAGGTAGAATGGACTGGAAAATGGAACGACAAGTGAGTTTCAAGCCTGGAGGCCAGAGCTGTGCATTTCCAATAAACCACATTTGGGCGTAAAGTTTCACATTACAGGTTGCCAAACTCTAAAGCGGTGTCACTGCAATGACTTCTTGAAAGCAGTCTGGCAACTGTAAGACCTAGATCACAGATGCATTTTCTAGCACTTTAATGAGCCTTTCGGGAATCTTTCCCTGCTTCAGTTAAGTGCATTCCCTCTGCATGTAAGTTATGCTTTTCTTGCTTTAAATGCTGCTGCATCTGTCCCTGCAAGCATTAGCGGTGGTTGGGGGGGAGGCAAGGAATTCTGGAAAGGCCACCTGCTGCTCTAAAGATGGACATTAAACTGGCTTTATGTTTTTAGCTGTCCAAGCTGGAACGGAGTTGATCCTAAAGTGAGAGAGAGGCTCACGCAGAGACATGAAGATGGAGAATTTTGGTAAGGTTGAAACACAATGAAGCAGCTTTTCATGGAGTTCATCTCGCTCAATATTGTCTCCACCAACTGACTGGCAACAGCTGACCAGGATGCCCCTGCCCCACCTGGAGATGCCAGCGATTGAACTACAGCCCTTCCCTAACTTTCCAAATGGAGGGGAAGACATTATGAATACTATTCTAGTATACAGAAAGCTGACATACTTGCAGCCATCAAATTGTAAATGGATCTCTGGAACCAGTTCTGATTGGAATACACACAGACCTAGTATAGAACACCCAAAACAGCCCTGACAATTGTCTTTGCTTTGCTATATTTAGTTTTGTTTCTCTTATAATAAAAATGAATAATAATACCTAAAACACCTGGATGGCTGGTGGAAAATACAGAGTTTTTCAAACTTGAGTAAATGGTCTGTAGGAGAAAGATTTCAAGTGGGTGATCTTTTTTTTAAAGCATTTCTTATCCTAAAGGCATAATAGCCAACTGCTGTTGCAGCTTGCCAAGGGAGCTTGCCATCATGTTGCCCAGAGATTGTTCTGGGGGCAATTGATTTGATAGAATCATAGATTCGTAGAGTTGGAAGGGACCATGAGGCTTATCTAGTCCAGTCTGCTGCAGTGCAGGAAACTTTTGCCCAAGGTGGAACTCGAACCCACAACCCTGAGATGAAGAGTCTGACGCTCTTACCAGCTGAGCCATCCTCCAGTCCTATCATACAACTGATGGGAAGAAGCATATCAGAATCGTCTTTTCTTAGTAGGTTTTTTTTTCCCCCTGGCACTATCCCATAGGATGTCGTTTAGTGATTTCCTGAGGCATTACTCCCGCCTTGAGATCTGCAACTTGACTCCAGATACACTGGCCAGTGACAAGTTCAAGAAGTGGAGCCTGAATTTGTTGGATGGGAACTGGAGGAGAGGATCCACCGCTGGCGGATGCAGAAATTACCCTGGTAAGTCACTCTTTGGCACAGAAGTAGCCAGCCCGGTGCCATCCAGACCCTGTACTCCAGTTCCTATCACTCACAACCAGCACAGCCAGTAGTCAGGGTTGGTGGGAGTTGTAGTCCACACCGATTGTAACTTTTCACTGGAATTTCCTAATAACATCCAGACAAAATTATATAGAGCCCTCCCACACCAAGACTTCAGTGTTTAGGCACAAGTCCACTCGGGTGCCTACAAAGCTTCTGAACCCCCACCATCACCAGCACCCGGTTACTGCTCTCTTGGGACTCAGCTATACAGCTACAAATGAAACACTTTAAGTGTGTTTTAAGTGCAATATACAATGTGACACTAGATGGCGATGGTGAGCCTTATGGAAAATTCATTGTGTTTTTAAGAAGCATTTTCAGAACAGTTTTTATATGTGTCTGGATTCCAACTTGCTCTTGGCCCAGGGATGAGCAGCACACCCAAGCCACAACAACTACTCTATAAACAGCAGAGGACAGGCAGTGGAAAATGGAATCTGTGTTGTGAGTCATGAAGGAAAACAGAAAGCTTTGTTTCCCCTGAGAGCAGGGGAGGTTGCAGAGGTAGAAGGCAGATTTATTGAGCATAGTGAGTTGGCATAGTGAAAACAGCTTGATTTGAGGGGGTGGGGATAATCCTTTTTTAAGATCCTATTCGAAAGAAAGTTTATATGAAAGCTGCAGGGCAGTGGTGATTTTTTAAAAAATCACCTAGAAAGGCCTACAAAGTCTGTGAATCTACAAGCTTTACTTTATACATCCTTTGCAAAACATCCTCTTCGGTTTAGTAAAAGTCTTTTGGGACAAAAGTAAGTGAGGTCTCTGCACAGTGCCTCCTTTAGCCCCACCCCACTCCAGTTCAGTCTGCAATATCAACTACCAGGAGTTTTGATACCACTGACCTTTGTGGGAAAATAGGCCTGTCACATACTGTCAAAAATGGTCCACCGGTTCTGGAACCTGACCTTTACTGGAATGCAGAGATTCAAGAAAGGAGCTACAAGCAGCTGCACTCCATGTGAAAATCATTCTGAAGCTTTTTAAAAAGAACTACATGTTTCATGTCCTTAAAATGAGCGTGGAAATCTGAAATGGAAGGGGCTGTATCTTCCCAAACCAGGAAGACATCTTTGTGCCATCAGCACAAGCCGAGTCGCTGTAAGCTGAATATGGTTTCAAGTAACCTCCCTTCTTTCATCAGATACATTCTGGATGAATCCGCAGTATTTGATCAAACTTGAGCAAGAAGATGAAGATCCCGATGATCCCGAGAGAGGCTGCACCTTCCTTGTGGGCCTGATCCAGAAACACCGTCGGAAGCAGCGGAAGATGGGGGAGGATATGCACACCATTGGATTTGCCATCTATGAGGCAAGCTCCTTGTTGCTGCTTTCCTTTCTTCTTTGCAAACTCAGAGAAAGTCATTAATTTCAGGGTCAAAGCTGACATGTTCAGAAATGCATGGGTTGCATAATCCATAGATTGATGGTGGCTTATCAACAAAATTCTAATCTCCCTTTACCATTAAAAAATGGTTCACCAAATGCATGTTTGTCACTTATTTGTGTGTAGCATCAAGTGACAGTTTGCATTTCTGCATTAGCCACCATAGACATGGCAGCTAAAACATGCACACCATCTGATTCAAAATGCTTTTTCAGTGGAGATGGATCGCACCCTTGGCAGAAAGGCATCAAGTGATTAACATTCATGCATGAATCAGCCCCAAAGTCAAAAACAGACGAACATTTTCTGGTCTACTGCAGCCCTTTAGGGAGGTCATAGATGTTGAAGACTACTAATAGACAAATGGGTTGTCTTGTTGAATGATAATACCTGGGCCAGCATTCTCCAACTTGTTACCTTCCAGATATTTGGACTAAAACTCTCTCAGTGCCTGCTAGCATGGTCAGGGATGATGGGAGTTGGAGCCCAAAACATCTGGAGGGAACAGATGTTGGGAAAGACTGATCTAGATTCTAGAATAATACATACTTGCAACATTTAAAGGAGTTGTACACAAGTGGCAGATGAAGCATTGTTGAGTGTTGTTGATTTAATGTACACCTTTTTTTTCTTCTTGCTTTCCCACAGGTACCTCCACAGGTATGTGCAACTTCTGTGCAATGGAACGTGTGTTCCTAGTCTAATAATGTCCTGAGGATGGGGAACTTCCAATCAGCATTTAAAGAACTATTTTAAACCAGATGTTTAAACTTCCAGAAATGTATGTCGTTTAACATGCAAGTTTTGTCTTTCACCATGGGCAATGTAAGCACATAGAATTTTACAGCCATGTGTTGACTTTATTTGCCAAAGGTCTGCTTTTCTTTCCCTGGACTCTAAAGCCCTTAAAATGCAAATTTTCCTCCAGCACCTTTTAATCCTTCTGTGATACCTCATCTCAACTTTATCTCAGTTCTGATGTCTGGTTCCAGTTGTATGGTTTGCTCTCAATTTACCCCTCCCACTACCATCCCTGCTCCACCCACGTGGCTGTTTCAGCTTTTGATCTGGGCCAGATGTTCTGAGGGACACCTCTTTCTGGCTGAAGGTTCCTTTCAAGCCAATAGAACTCATTTTCTATGCTTCAATGTATTTCTCTTCCCATGTAACATTCTTATATTTGTAATCATTAACTCAGCTGTTTAGAACTGTGTAGTGTCCTTGTGGCCCTTCTTCAGTTACATTCTGAACTGGAATAATACCGTTGCTTTTTTTGTTTTCTCCAATGAAGTCTTCCGGCCAAACAAATGTCCACCTGAGCAAAAACTACTTTCTAACGAACCGAGCGAGAGAACGATCAAACACATTCATCAACCTCCGAGAGGTGTTAAATCGGTTCAAGCTTCCCCCAGGAGAGTACATCATTGTGCCATCCACTTTTGAACCCAACAAGAACGGGGATTTCTGCCTCCGAGTCTTCTCAGAAAAGAATGCAGATTCACAGTATGTCACTGCCTCTACTCTATTTTCCTTTGTTTCTCCCTATCTTGAATGGTTTTATGAATCTCAAAGCACTGGAGGAACCATATTGCTTCAGGATCATGTTGTGCATCCCATTCAATTAGACAGTCTATCTGGTGAAAGTTAAAAGGAAAGAGGGCTGCTGTGTGATGGTGTTTTCCCCCCCACATTGGTACTCCCCAGGTGTTTTGGACTACAACGCCTGTCAATCCCAGCCAGCATGGCCAATGGTTAATGGGAGTTGTAGTCCGACAACATATGGAGAGCACCAGATTGGGAAAGGCTGGACCAAAGGACTTGAACAACCTAGTAAGGTAAAGGGACCCCTGACCATTAGGTCCAGTCGTGACCGACTCTGGGGTTGCAGCGCTCATCTCACTTTATTGGCCGAGGGAGCTGGCGTACAGCTTCCGGGTCATGTGGCCAGCATGACTAAGCCGCTTCTAGAGAACCAGAGCAGCGCACAGAAATGCGGTTTACCTTCCCGCCAGTACCTATTTATCTACTTGCACTTTGATGTGCTTTCGAACTGCTAGGTTGGCAGGAGCAGGGACCGAGCAACGGGAGCTCACCCCATTGCAGGGATTTGAACTGCTGACCATCTGATCGGCAGCGTGGTTTAGGCAGTGTGGTTTAACCCACAGCGCCACCCGCGTCCCAGCCTAGTACGCTATACTTAATCCTTTGTTCCATGGGGTCTAACCAGTCAGATTTCAAGGACTGTTGAGACATCCTAATTTTTTATCTGCCATTACAGGAAATTAAGTGAGGGTTTTCTATAAACCACCCATAATTATTTTGAGTGGTATATAATTACTCCTGAATAATGTTAAACAGAGAGAGGCAGAACTTGAACCCACCGTGTGAGTGTGTGATTTGGAGTAAGCTCCCTAGTACGCCCTCTCTTTCATCAGACCATGTTTCTGGGAACAGAGGACTACAAATCCACAGGGATATGTGAAAGAACCTTAAAACCATGTTTTATCATAGTTGCACAGCATAAGATTTTGGTGCTACATCCATCCTTTTGTCTTTCAGTATAATGTAAGTAGTCTTAGGGTTTTTTCAAACATCTGTCCAGACAAGTCATAAGAGTGGCTGTGTTATATGCATTTCGTCTGTGGATAATTCTCAAGTTGTTTTTCTTGCCTCTTGGGCCTACTTCAATGCATCAGGAACTCATGGAAAGTTTGGTGCGTTTGTTGCCTTCACAACCCTCCATCACCCCATTCGCTTTCCCCTTCCCATCGCTGTCAGTGCCGAGAAGAGGTGTGCACATTGTAAATGATTTCACTTAAAATGCTACTCAGTGAAATTGAAGGTAAAATGCCTACTGCCCACCTAGGCCAGGGATGAGGCCTTCCCAGATGTTGTTGGCCTCAAACTCCCATCAGCCCCAGCCAGCATAGCCAGTGGTGAGGAATGATGGGAGTTGTAGTTCAGCAATCTCTGGTGGGCCACAGGTTCCTTGTCTCTGCCTTAGGCCCTCACTCAAAAAAATTAATTCTGTGTAATGTGCACAAAAAATGATCCCTAAGTTTCCAATGATCTGCTTCATTTGGGTATACCTGAATGTTACAAAACCTGTAGCAGCTGCAGAGAGAAACTTTTCCAAATATTAAATACCCAGGGAACCTTTAGAATAGGGTAGGAAAACTATGGGTCTCCGGATGTTGCTGAATTCCAACTCCTAGATTCCCCCCAACCCTTCTTTAGAAGTTCAAATGTCAATCTAAGTCTGCTTGCATGAAATAAAACTAACAGCCATTCCTCTGCTCATTTTTAGAGTTGTTGATGATGAAATTGAAGCCAATATTGAAGAGGTATGCTGCCTAATATGAAAACTTGTTTTTGCTGACGGCAAAGTGCTACAGGCAAAAGAGAGAACATGCGCTTGCTTTCCAGGGTTGCTGGGGGGGGGGGGTTCTGAGCGATTGTAGAAGATGCACAAAGCTTTTAGGAGTGATTATGCCATCATTAACCTATTGACTCATAGAAGACAGTTGTTGCTGTTGAGGGCCCTGAATTTTGGAGCTTGCTAACTTACAAAGAAACCCAGGTCTGCAGGGTTGCCGGTGGGGTGGAGTGTCTGTTTTTGGCTAGAACAGCAGAGCTGGGAGAAAGGGTTAATCCTGCCTACACAGAGAGATACACACTGTGTTGCCAGTCCTGATTCACAGGTTTAATGTACCAACGGCTTTGGTCCTCTCCCTCCATTATTGAGGCTGTCCGTACATTTTATCACAATTAGGGCTTCATTCTTATACTTTTATTTTTCAGTACTGAGGTTAAAATGTTAACAACATCTTTTTTAAAAAAAACCCATACTGGAACATTGCCCTCTATGCACACATCTTACATTGGATTTGATAGGCTTTTCTGTACTTCATTGCAAATAGTAAAATGGGTTTCTTATCTTGAACAGTTTGTCATCTTTAACGCTGCGGTATGAAAAAAAGCAACCTGAGATTCTCTGGAGGGTTTATGCATTATTCAATCTGAACAGAATTCGAACCAGTCATTGAGAGTGAAAATTAAATTTTAATTCGTTGCCCTAGCAAAAGGATATGTATATATACACATATCTATGTATATATTTAATATAGCCCTAGAAGAGGAATCTGTTTGCTTAAATATTTGACGGTTACTGGGTCAGAGACCTCTGCTGATGTTTCCCCTGTCATTCATTTTTCTAGAAAGAACTCACAGAAGATGAAATTGAACCCAGTTTTAAGAAACTATTTAGGCAATTAGCTGGAGAGGTGAGTAGCTTAGTTTTCCATCAGGTTGGGGGCCCGTGGCTCTTTTACAAAATGCACCATCTCCAAGAGCCAGAATTCGAAAATGCAGAACTAGATCTGGGAAAACATGCTAATCCACAGTGATAGTAGAGGTGATCATTTAAAGTAAGCCATTGTGGTTGTTCCTTCATTGCCCACAGGATGCTGAGATCTCCGCTTTTGAATTGTGCAACATTCTGAAAAAAGTCATGGCAAAACGTAAGTTCTTCTCTCGCAGTCCTGTGAACATCCACAGTTCCCCACGAAATCAAACGTGAATGCTGAAAACAGAAAGAGTACATTGTTTGTGTGTAATAAGTGTGTTGTTTTTCTTTGCAGGCCAAGATATTAAATCAGATGGCTTCAGCATTGAAACATGCAAAATAATGGTTGATCTATTAGACGTATCCTTCTTCTTCCAAATCTACAGGCTTTCTGCTTACAGGGCCAACATAATAGGGAAGGGAGTGGTTTTTGGTTTTTTAAGACCTGAGACATACTTTGTCAACATTCCCTTTGATTTGATGAAACACCTTGTAGTTATGAGATACATGTTCCCACCCACCTAAGGGAGAGAATCGGAAATGCTTTATTGGGGGAGGGGAGAGAATCTGATTCATTCACAACTGCAGCATTTTAGCAGATATCTAATATCTGAAGGGGCTTTATATGGATCAGTGCTGGGACACGAGTTTTGTATGCAGGCAATACACTTGTACCAGAGTTAACATCATACCTTCAGCTGATACCTTGAAGATGCACTGCTGGTCAGAAGAGACAATATTGACCTAGGTGTAGCGTTGATATGAAGTAGCCCGTATACATAGTGTCATAATCAGTTATTAATTTATATACTGCTACATGCCAAAATAGGTTCTTTCTTTCTATATGTATGTATATGTATATAACACAAGATATACAAACTGTTAAAATATAAATAGCCTTATACACAATAAGGCAGTGCCATTAAAACAATAAAATGATAAAAGCAGGAGACTCTGGTTGAGAAATAATGACAGAGACGTCCCTCTATAAATGTGCACACCTTCAAAGGCAGGATGCCAGTACAAAAGAGCCTCTTACATTTCAACAGGGAATGTGTTGCATGTCACTGGTGCTGCCAGTGAAAAAGCCCACCGCCATATCACCATAAGTCAATAATCATCATACTGTGGCAAGAGTTCCATTTGTTGAGGTCAGTGTCCTCCCTGGGTAACCTGGGCCCAGAGTAGCTTAGGGCTTCATATGAAAGCTAGAATGCCTTAAAACTGGCTCAGTAACTAATAAGCAGCCAGTACAGGTCCCTCAGTACTGGTGTGAGATGTACCAACTAAGGGGCACTACTGTGCCCATGGCATTCTGCTCCAGCTGCAGCCTCTGAACCAACTATAAGGGAAGCCCCACACAGAGCACATTGCAGTATTTTATAAGCATGAGGTTACCCACATGTGAGTCACAGTGGCAAAGCTATCCTTGTCCAGGAAACTGCACCGTTGACTCACCAGCTGAAGCAGATCATAAACACTCTCTGCCATGGAGGCAACCTGGGTATTCACAACACGCCTGATACTCTGGTAGGTGTCAGGAAATTTGGAGTTCTAATCAAGTTTTGATGCTGGTTGCTTTTAAAACATGTAAAATACATCAGGGAGTTTACCAGTACATAGGAAAAGGAATCTAGAATGGGAGTGGCATTGTTATCTACTCTGATTTTCAAAAATAACCACTGTTTTAAAAAAGGGGGGGAGCAATTGGGTTTGCTTTGTGAAATCGAAATATCCCTAACTAAAAACAGACTGATGGTAGCGGTAAGCTGGGACTGAAGGAATTTAATGTACTTTGGACAAAGATTCAGAAATACCAGGTAAGAAGACACCTTTAAATGAAGACGTGTGGGAGACTTCTGTTACCTAAAACATACTTTGGCATCTAAGACTGTGGAAGTGTGTTAACCTTCCTGGGACCTGTTAGCGCAGATATGTATGAACAGTGGCCTTGTAGTGGTTACTGCGATCAGGGTGTATAAATGCACCATTAGCAGTAGCAGTGCTCAGTTATGACACTATTATTAGGTCAGGTTTATGGAGCGCAAGAGTAACTTTAAGAAAGACAGGCATAGCTCTTTAAATTCATCCCAGAAAACCCCCCGCAAAAATGGGAATAGATTAAAGCAATGGAAGGAGCATTTTATGGCATCATTGTGAAGCACAGAGATTGTTTTGTAGAAAGATTGCTCTGCTTTGAAGTGCTGTCAGGCCTCTAACTCTGGGTTTTGTGTTCTGCAGAAAATTTATAGGGACATGGATGTTGATCGCTCTGGAACCATGAACTCCTATGAGATGCGGAAAGCCTTAGAAGCAGCAGGTACCTCTTATACAGTTACAGTAAAGTTCATAAGTTTATTGTTCTATCCAAAGGCCATAACAAACTTACATTAAGCAATAGTATGACTAACATGTAACCGTAATATAAAAATTTGCAAAGATGTTGCCAAGTTCCTGAGAATTGAAACGGTTTCCCTTGCGCATCTCTGACAGCTCAATTTTGCCCTTTTAAAATCCAGTTTGCCAACATCCTTGATGTAAGATAGACAAGTTAGCAGAGATTCCAACAAACTCAAATCCAGCTTGAGCTCAGATTAAAGCTCTGAATCACCAATTTCTTTCTAGCAATTTTATCTAGTTTCTTTTTTCTTGCAACCTGTGCATAGAGGGACACTCCGTGTGCTAAAAATCCATTATTGTCACATGAAAGAAACCAAACCATTTCTGCTGGGGTGTGCCTGCTTGCTTGTTTGTATAAGAGGCAGGCTAACAAATCATGAGTCATGTTTTCCTTCTTGTACAGTCATCTTAAACAAAGGCAGCTTGGGCTTTATACAGCGATAGGCTTATTAACAGAAAATTTGCCTTATGCAGGGAGCAGCCACACATTTCTGCTCATCATCCTGGAGACAGCATAGCCATTTTTAAAAAAAACCAACAACCACCAGCTAAGATATGTGGGTTCCAGTGCACAAACCTTATGTTTATTTGATCAGGGTTTTCTAAAATACAAAATGGTTGGCATCCCCTACCATGTGTTTGGTCACACTACCCGAGAATGCACCTGTGCCAAAGAGATTCTGCTTCCTTGTGCTGTAGGTTTTAAGCTGGATTGCCAATTGCACCAAGTCATTGTGGCTCGTTTTGCTGATGAGCAGCTGATAATCGATTTTGACAATTTCGTTCGATGCCTGATTCGACTGGAAACCTTATTCAGTGAGTATCTCACAGCCGCAGCATCCATTTATATTATGATTTCCATGCTAAAACCATGTTATGGATTTTTTAAAAAAAAACCTTACTGTATTTCCAGGGGGGGTTGGGGGGGTTGTCCTGTGTTTCTACACAGCAAGTTCCTGTGGTTTCTTCTTCCTTCGCTGTAGTCTATTCACTTTGAGCTTGTGGACAGTTCTATCTTTAAATATCTGTATAGTGCTGTACGTGTTTAATAATAATCTATGCCTGATGGCATAATGCTTCTTAGGGGTGCAGTAAGGTTTTTGCACATTACATACAGCTGCACACATCAGGTTGGCTGCAATTTCATGCAGTACAGAGTCCATGTCAAGCACCTTAGCCATTTTTTTCACAGTCCTAGTGCAAGATTGAGCTCTTCTCACATCAACTTATACATGCAGGTTGATGTTCAAATACCATTGGCAAAGCAGTGGCTGCCAAAACAAATAAAAACAACTCACCTCACCTGTGCTGACAGCTCTATGATGCTGTTGTAATGTCTGCCATTACAACACTCCCCTGCAGGAACTTCTGAATGTATTTTTGGCAACACACAAGGCACTTATTTTCTTCCGTTTATGAGTCACTTCCTATGAAACGTCTCAAAGTGATTTAACAAAAACATTAGCAATGAAATATATATATAGAATAAATACTTGTCCAACACGGCTTCAGTAATGACAGATGATATGGGCCCACATGGGAGGAGGCCAAACTGCAGCTTCTTCCAGCCACATGGCTGACTTTTGGGAGGGGGGTTGTTGGCGTGGAAAGAAGTAGGTCTTCTTCCACATAGCCAAATTATGTCACCAGTTGTTTGCTGTAGTGCAGAGGCACAAGCAGGAAGGGAGGTACCATCATTACCCTTCTCACTGCAGGGAAGCCAGATGAATGGGCTGCCCAAACAATTTGATTGCATCTTAAGGTGTGAGGAGTTCAAGATGAAATATTCCATAGGCCAATGGTAGGAACGAGAAAAGCAAAAAAAATTCAAATCCTTCACTAAAAACCACATAGCTCTTCATTTTTAAAATTTTTGCAAAGCTATAGTAGTCAGCCTTCAAGTATATACAGTGGTACCTCAGGTTAAGTACCTACCGTAAATTTCGCTCCAAAACACGCACTTTTTTGCTCCGAGAAAGTAAGGGAAAATGCCTGTGCGTGTTAAGGAGCGAATGCACGGATCAGAGCCATGGCTGCCGTCAGTCAGGCAAAGCTGGAGCCACTTACATGCTCTACGAGGCTCTCACTTTGCTTTCTTTAAAGCGACCTGGAGCCAGGAAGGAGGGAGGGAAGGAGAGACATAGCAGCAAAGCCGGCAGCAGCCGCTTACACGGGAGGAGGGACAGACGCTAGCAAAGGTCTGCGCGCTCTCTAAACAGAGCAATGAGGCTGCAGAGAGACGGCAGGAAAGATAAAATTTAAGCAACCAGCAGCAAAATAAAACCAACCTCGAGCTCTGAGCCAGCGCAGTGAAAACCAGGAAGTAAAAAAAAAGGCTGGGGAGGGCGTGAGGGAGAGGGGAAAACTTCGCAAATCCCCCGGGTCTCAGCTGATCGGCTGGGATGGAGCAGCTTGTTTTCAGGCAGGATAGATTTGAGCATTGTCTGGGTCCTAGTGCCCCTACCGCTTTTGTGTGCTCCATTCTATTGCTGCTGGTGGCTGCTTATCATTCAGGCTGCAAGGAGGAGCACTTTTACACAGCTAATGGCGAATCCCCTGCAATCCAAGTCCTCCTCACTTGCTCAAATCTATTCCGCCTCAAAACAAGGAGCGGAAGGAAAAGGCTGCAAACTGTTAAATGGAAAAAAAACCCAGGCACAGGGCAAATACCTTAAGTATACCTTTAAAGCAACAGTGCTCTTTCCCTCCCTCCTCCCCGCGGAAAAGCTCCTTGTCCCTTGAGTTCTTTTCCTTCCCTCCCCACTTAAAACGTGGTTACAAAGCACGGATCCACATGGATCCTCAGGATTTTTGCATTGGGCTACCCCAAACTCACTGTCAGATCACATGTCTGTGGCCACAGCATGAACCATAAAAATCATGCATCCACTGTTTCATTTAGAATATTTTTTCCTCGTTTTCATCCTCTAAAAACTACATGCGTGTTATGGTCAGATGCGTGTTATAGAGCGAAAAATACGGTAATTCATTTCGGAGGTGCGTACTTAACCTGAAACTGTTCTTAACCTGAAGCACCACTTTAGCTAATGGGGCCTCCTGCTGCTGCCGCACCACTGGAGCATGATTTCTGTTCTCACCCTGAAGCAAAGTTCTTAATCCAAGGTACTATTTCTGGGTTAGCAGAGTCTGTAACCTGAAGCGTATGTAACCTGAAGCGTATGTAACCTGAGGTACCACTGTATTGTGATCCTCTGACAATGAATGCCTTTTAGTATGAAATAATTCAAGTCTTTTTTATGATGATGATGATGATGATGATGATGATGATAATGAACTTGCAGCTCTCACCCTTATTTCTCATGCTGAAACCTTTCACTGCTGCTTTGTCTTTTCCGGGAAGCCTCCACTTTGTTATTAATACTCTGCTCTTCTTTCTCTCTCCTCTCTATGCAGAGATATTTAAGAAACTGGATACTGAGAAAACAGGAACGATACAGATGAATCTTGTCACTGTAAGTTATTCCTCCTATCAAGATCCAAAAGCACAATTCTAGCAGAGGCTGGAGTCACTTCAGAGGAAGAACTACAAAGCTTTTGTTTGTAATTTGCAATCTAGATATGTACAGTATTTGGCATACAGGCTAGACACTAGATACTTTTTATTTCTTTTTTACCAAATTTCCAGAAACATCCAGCAGAGAGGAACACATTTTCACCCCAGAGCTAATGATCACTTGGAAAGAAAGTGATGTTTGTGTTCTCAAAAGCACAGGGCAGTAGATTTTGCACAAGGTTAAGATTTTCCTGCAACTACTGAACTGCTAGTTCAATATAGTCAGGGGCATGAACAGGCACCAATGAGCCTTGGGTCAGGGTACACACTCCTTCAACCTCGTTTTGCATACAGAACACGCTTGCAGGTTTGAAGTGGTGTATGAAGCACTAACACACTATCACCCTTGGTCAGATTTATGTAGAATAAGTACACTGGTGAAATTTGTGTACTGCTGCTTTAGATGTACTTCCTCCTGAAACATAGAATGTGGCAGATGAAAAATGGTGCCCCTGCATCTCTGAAAACAAAAGCACGTGAACTGGCTTTTACAATCGCTACCTGTTTGTACTTCTGCAGGGGAAAAACCAAGGGAAAAACAATCCGGGACTTCAGCTGACTCACACAGGCAGAAACAGCAGTAGATAGCTTACATGCAAACGTTCTCCATCTTGCGTTTTCCCTTTGATCACATGGAAGCAGCATGTGAACATACATGGACCAGATACATAAAATTACTGAGTCCATTGCAGAGCTGCCTCAGCCAAATTTAATGCTTTCTCTGTATCAGAACAAGCAACCTAATGGCAGAAGTCCACTCATATGGTGGCAGATTTGCAGCTCATTTATTAATCATTTTAGGGGTGCAGTAGTACATTTCCTACTCCTGATATATTTTTCATTATCCACTATATCTGGGAGCAGGCTAACAATTCCAGAACAGTGTGTGAACTGAGCAACGTGTAGACTTTTGGCAGGATACCACCACAGCCAGTGGTGTTATCACAGCCATCTGATATATTGTAAAGTTAGCGGTCCTCATTACATAGGAATAAAACACCAAGAGGGATTAGTGCTCATTCTTTTCTTGTCCTTATTCTCAGAAGCTAAGCTGCCAACAACTTCTTCTATAGAGTGAATTTCACTTCCTCTTTTAGCCTCAAGTGCTTTTTTGCGGATAGATAACTTCCTTTTCCGAAACACATATACTAAATTTGGTCTAGCTTCATGGAATATATTCCAAGGGGGCAGAGGGACACTTGATTGTAACATGTTTTTCTTTCTGTCCCATAGTGGGTGTGTTTTACTATCATATGAAGAAGCCATGAGCCTCAGCTGAAGATTCTCCTAGGAACGTGAACATCAATCTAAGACCAAAATGGAGCGTTAAAAGAAAAAAGCTATTGCATATCTTATATTTATGAATGAAGCTGCTAAGCAAGAGACGAATACTGAAAAAGCAAAATGAGCACACCGTGGAAGTTACTCACCTTGGTAGCTTCTGTATACAAGCTTTAACTTTTTATGTAATTCTATTTTATTTGCTTGAGCTAATTTGCTTAAGTTTGCTAATTTCAAGAAGTTTTAAATGAAAGCCGATGAGTAGTGGTCTTCTTTTAAATGGCAACATGGAGCATACGTCATTCAACCTACAATTATTCAGAATTATAAGAACCTAAACATCTGAAGATGCATCCACAAGATGCTGAGCAATAAACTTACACCATCAACTTCACTTTCCAACCCAAGTACAGTATTTAAGAATGCTACTTGAACTAATCAACTGAAATCAATTTCACGCCAAATATTGCATGCATTGTACCAACCTTTAGTTTTCACCAGATGATATTTAAATCCCAGACTTTTTTAAAAAAGAAAATGTGGAATGATGGTTCTTAAGTGAAATAACAATATTCTTGGTTTGATCAGCAAGACATCTTCATAACTTTAATGAAATCAAGAAGTCTGCACTTGATCATCATGAGCAAATTTACTACCAGTTGGATCCATATCAGCAGCCATTCAGAAACTACAGCACCAGAAAATCATCATAATAAAATGTATGCTTCACTTATGCATACTACAACTAAATTAACTATTGACTTAAATATGCTTACATTCCCCTAATACATGGGATTTTAAAAAGGTAATTATAAAGTCCACTAGCAACATTTAAACTGCTGAGAATTGTGTAAATTCCTTAGGATTACATAGCATCAAGGTGTCTACTGTAATGCGTACACAGTGATAAATCAGCCATTTCAGAAAAGTATGGTGCATGATATTTTCAAGATTTGATAGCTTTCTTACAAATGCTAGAAGGTTCACACATCACATACCAAGGCAAAGGCCATATTCAAGGTATGGATTTACAGAGGGCAGCTGACCTGTTAAATTTGCTGTTAATCCAATGTGTTCCGCTATCAAAATTGTTAACACACCACAATCAGTTTTGAAAAGACATGCAAGAATGTGTTTGGTTTTCCAATTTGTAAATCAAATAATTTCAAAAGTAATTTGTGCTCCAGAAGAGAAACTCTCTTTAAAAATGCAATGTACACGCACAGCAGATCTCTCCTCAATCTGCAGGCATGCCAAGATTTAAGCAGAAGAAGCAGGAAGGAAACTTTCTGGGTAATATCACATGAATAGGAAGCCTTCCAAAAACCTTGTTTCTTTTACTGGCTAATTAACTGAGCACTTTTGAACACCAAGAAGAAGTAGACGTTTGCTCAACAAGACTGAGGAGTCAGCACAATACCCTCACAGCCTATATAACACCCTAGTGAAAAGCTATCAAGAGGCCATCAATATTGTAGTTATCTGGTCCTGAAGCTTGGAAGATCATCATTCAAGCAGGCAGGTTATTGCCAATACAAGTAAACAATTTTGATACAAGGGGTTTTCTTTGTAAACATATTTTAAAAAATCTCAATGTTAGCAGTGTAAACTAATCAATTTGGGATAAACCGACATGGCTTAGATATGAGGCGCAGTGCAATTTATAGAAATTGCAGGTCAGAGGGAACATCTTCCAGACCTAATAACCACAGAATGCTGACTGTATAAAGGAGTCATGAACTGTAGTCTCTCTTTCATGTGCCCCTGTCAGCACATGGAGGGCAGCTCAATGACAGAAGCCTTGTGAAGCCGAGTTAAAAGCTGACACCAGACAAATTGGTATTTCTGAAGCAAAAATTTAATCACAGTTAAGAATAAAAAGTTCTAACAAAATTTGTGAGATGTAGAGTACACGGGTTTTCTATATCGAACGCCCAAGTTACAAAACACAGACAAGATTTATTTTAAAAAACACTATAGAAACTACATTAGTTGCAGTATAACACATTTCAGATACTTTGGAAATCCTAAAATGCTACTGCCCTTTAAAGTTATTGCTCAAAACTGAATTTAGGTTCCTTATTTATTAAGATGCATTATGTCATTTGCACACCATTAACTCGGCTACTAAAATACATTCCATAAGCAGAATGTTCATTATTTGTTTCTGTACGAAAAGCTTGATTAACTTGCACTGGGCCCTTTTTTAGAGAAGGGAACCAGAGGAGCAAGAGAACAACTGTCTAGATGAGCAATGATTGGTTTTTGCTGGTACATTAGCATTACGGGGGGGGGGGGGAGCCACCTGCAGAGGCAAAAAGGGCAGTGACTGACCAATAGGGCTTAGTTTACCTAAATGGAGCTAAATCCATTTGCTTGAAAGTCGCATTCCAGATTGGGGAATGTCTCCCGCCACTTGTGAATGCGCTCTATCCTTCATCTGTTTTCAAAGCACACTCAGTATTGCTTTCATATCACACTGTAAATAGAAATGTCTCCCGAGAGTGGCGCAAACCCACAAAGAATGCATTCTCTTCCGTAAGAAGGATAAACTCGTCCTGCGGCTGGTACTTCATAAAATCGGTTCAGAATGTTTTCACGCCAAGCTTCTTTGCCTTGGCTTAATCCTTGGGTAGAGCTGGGGAGGGAGAAAGAGAATAAAATAAGCAATTCAAGGTACATAAGACGTGCTTAACAAATCCCGAATACAGGTGACTCTCAACTTATGCTGGGGTTACATTCCAGAGATAGCACATAAAGCCAACATCACATAGAGTCAAAACACATGGAGCTCAATGGTGGGTGGGATTGCCAAAGTCTCTTCCCCCACAAACGCTTCCCAACCCCTTTTAATTTCTCATTGCCAAGCACATAAAGCTGAATGCATACAAGTTAAATGCAGGTTAACTCATGACTATGCAAAAGCCTTTGACTGTGTCGACCACAGCAAACTATGGCAAGTTCTTAAAGAAATGGGAGTGCCTGATCACCTCATCTGTCTCCTGAGAAATCTCTATGTGGGACAAGAAGCTACAGTTAGAACTGGATATGGAACAACTAACGGGTTCAAAATTGGGAAAGGAGTACGGCAAGGCTGTATATTGTCTCCCTGCTTATTTAATTTATATGCAGAATTCATCATGCGAAAGGCTGGGCTGGATAAATCCCAAGCCGGAATTAAGATCGCCAGAAGAAATATCAACAACCTCAGATAAGCAGATGACACAACCTTGATGGCAGAAAGTGAGGAGGAATTAAAGAACCTTTTAATGAGGGTGAAAGAGGAGAGCGCAAAATATGGTCTGAAGCTCAACATCAAAAAAACGAAGATCATGGCCACTGGGCCCATCACCTCCTGGCAAATAGAAGGGGAAGAAATGGAGGCAGTGAGAGATTTTACTTTCTTGGGCTCCATGATCACTGCAGATGGTGACAGCAGTCACGAAATTAAAAGACGCCTGCTCCTTGGGAGAAAGGCGATGGCAAACGTAGACAGCATCTTAAAAAGCAGAGACATCACCTTGCTGACAAAGGTCCGTATGGTTAAAGCCATGGTTTGTATGGAAGCGAGAGCTGGACCATAAAGAAAGCTGATTGCCGAAGAATTGATGCTTTTGAATTATGGTGCTGGAGGAGACTCTTGAGAGTCCCATGGACTGCAAGAAGATCAAACGCATCCATTCTTAAGGAAATTAGCCCTGAGTGCTCACTGGAAGGACAGATTGTGAAGCTAAGGCTCCAATACTTTGGCCACCTCATGAGAAGAGAAGACTCCCTGGAAAAGACCCTGATGTTGGGAAAGATGGAAGGCAAAAGGAGAAGGGGATGACAGAGGACAAGATGGTTGGACAGTGTTCTCGAAGCTACAAAAGCATGAGTCTGACCAAGCTGCGGGAGGCAGTGGAAGACAGGAGTGCCTGGCGTGCTCTGGTCCATGGGGTCACGAAGAGTCGGACACGACTAAACAACAACAACAAAACTCATGAGTTACCTGTGTAAAAAGGAATAGATCAGGAGGATCTGTGCCTATTTTACTGTGCAATTTATATTTTGTAAAAACACATACGTTGCCATAGCAATTCCTACTGAAGCCGACAAAATTGATCTACCAATTCACTTTTTTAAAATTGCTGCCAACTCCAGGGAACCTTCACATTCTACAGGCCTGCATCAATTGCTAGCAGCAGTCAAGTGGGTATGAATGGCAGAAGCAATGCTTCGGATCAGGGTGGTTCAACACACAACATGCGGCCCATGAGGCCTTTTTGGGCGGCCCTTGGCAACTGTGTCTACATCTTAGGCCTGCTACCTCTCGACCACCTTCTTTAGTGACAGAGGAAAAAGAAGGGAGCAGCTGGGCTTGGCAGCGCTCCTGGCTATTTATATTCCTCCACATGAGGATGGAGAGGGAAATCCTCTTTGCTGCAGGGCTGCATACCAAAAAAGTTGCTGTACTGACTTCTGAAACTGCTCTGAATGGAACAGGGTGGCAGGTACAAGGGGAGGCAACATGCATTCTCCCACGGCCCCCTTGGTCTTTACCGACTTTCTTATTTCTTGCAGGGAAGTGGGCGTTAGATTGCCATGCGTCATGCCTTGATCTGACCAGCCTCTTTACGTAGCAGGGCTTGCCCTTCCCTTAAAAAAATTCTTTATTAAGCCACCTCAAGGCAAGAGGTGCTCTGCTAGTGGGAAACTGCATATCATGTGAAGCTAAGCACTTCATCCGCAGAGAATCTGGGAGTCTGGAGTATGTGTTTGCCTTGTAACTGGTTTTTGTAAAAGGTGAAAGCTGATGTCTTTGACAGAAGCCCAAAGGGAAATTTAAGAAGCCATATCTCCTTTGCTTCTCCTATATTCTCCATGCAGAAAAAGTTTCTTCCTCAGGAGCTGAGGTCTGCTGAAACCACAGGAGAAACGCCACAGGCAAAAACAATTAGCTGCAATTACCTTTTACCCTCCATTTGCAGAGAAGGGCATTTCCAGGCATGTCTATTAAGTTGCTCTGATTGTAGGGCATGTTTACCTGGACTCCGGAAATGCGTATCAGCATCAAATGGGAAAGCAGTTATGAGAAAGCCCAAGAAGATACAATAAAACTGCTACCCTCTTGTTGGCTAAGTATCTTGAAATGAATGTCACTCAACATCTCAAGAATGTCAATCATTTCATGGAAATGGCTAGAGCATTACACTAAGAATTCTCAACAGTGAGTGGAAGCACTAAGCAAAGCTGACATTCAAATACCAAACTAGTTTAATATCCTGGAGCTCTACGGCAGGAACCAAAATGTTACAGGGTTGGGCTGGGAGTAGCAAATGTATTGTGCTTAATGCTGTGATGGCAAGTAACTTGGCTGGCAAGCCCTCTAAGAACAGATCATGGGCTAACTGTAAGACTCGAAACTTAGCAGCAATGTGCTTTTTTTAAAAAAAAAAAAAAACCACGAATGGTGCAGCCTGGCACTTCCACTTATCTACAGAGATCTTAAGTGAAGTGTTTTGAGACTTTTAGCCCTGGACAATCATTCTAGAAGCATAAAGTAGTACAACAGCAAGAGACTCATTTGCAGGCCACTTTCAGCCAATACACCAACAGCTGTCAACCACTGCTTTAGTAGACAGTGCATTAAAATGAGCATAACCCATTTCTTATTTTAAAACTTGTTTGTTTTTTGCAGTGGTTCCTTGTGCTTTACTTTGTTTTGGTCTATTGCTATAGCACAGAAAACAGCAGTGCTGCTATGCAAAGATGTATTATCAGGAGGGAAAACTGGGCAGCTCCCCAGGGCAGCCAATGGGGACAGGCAGCAACAAGCGTTCTGAGGCACTGTGCAGATTAGTAGCCTCCTTTCAGATGGTGCAAGAGGACTTTTGCTTTTTGCTGGCACAGAAAATGGAATAAATCTGTATGAGGAGGAGGTAGTGGTGATGGTGAACAGAATCCCCAACTGATTGGCGGTGCTTTTCTGGCCAATGAGCATGCAACAGGGCTCCAGTCTGGGCAGGTTGACATGTGAGTTCGAGTCTCCTTGCCATGTTTGGTTTATTTTACTTTGAGTCACCCCACTGCCACTATTAGGATAGATAGATTCTAGGGTGGTAGGATCTCCTTCCTTGCCCTGAACCAGGGAGAGCAAAAGGCTGCAACCAGCAGTGCAGGGATAGACTGGTAGACTGGCTTGGATGTGAGCGAGATGCCTGGGCAGCAGCTACTGAAGAGACAGCCACAGAATCAGGAGGCAGCCCTGCAATATAGAGCAAACCTTCCCTCACCTGAGCCTTCTCCCTCACCTGTCTTGGCATGGAGAAAAATGGTGGGAGCAGCAGGTCTCTTCTGCCCAGGGGCAACACTGCTATAAATACACCCCTATTTCAATGGCCTTCATCCAGCAGCCATAATTCATTATTATGACGCTTTATGCAGTGTTTGCTTCCCTAATCTAGCAATAACCTCAAAAAACAGTATTACAGGATAATTTCTAACTCTTGATGTGACAGTCAACGCTAAAAGTAGCAGATCACTGTCTGATGTGAAAAGGGCATACTGAATTATTAAATTATCAATCAGTAAGGAGGCAAATAAGGGACGCGGGTGGCGCTGTGGGTAAAAGCCTCAGCGCCTAGGGCTTGCCGATCGAAAGGTCGGCGGTTCGAATCCCCGCGGCGGGGTGCGCTCCCGCTGCTCGGTCCCAGCGCCTGCCAACCTAGCAGTTCGAAAGCACCCCCGGGTGCAAGTAGATAAATAGGTACCGCTTACCAGCGGGAAGGTAAACGGCGTTCCGTGTGCTGCGCTGGCTCGCCAGATGCAGCTTTGTCACGCTGGCCACGTGACCCGGAAGTGTCTCCGGACAGCGCTGGCCCCCTATAGATGTGAGATGGGCGCACAAACCCCAGAGTCTGTCAAGACTGGCCCGTTCGGGCAGGGGTACCTTTACCTTTACTTTAATGAGGCAAAAGGCTTAACCAGGGAGGACTATGGGTTGGAAAAACAAGAATGTCAAAATATTTTATAGAAATACTGTTATCTGCACAATATTAGAAAGAGTTGTTTGAAGGGGGGAAATAGTGTTTGAAGACTGTTCTCAAGAGTTCTAAAGATACGTTTGGTGAAAGTCATTTTAAGCACAGATAAGCACCAGCAGAGCAATATTTTTGACAAATACAAGGATGAGAAGAGATTCAGTTTATAAAGCTGATTTTGAAAGAACAAGGATTCCAATCCTTCAAAGCTGCCTTTGAAGATGTTCAGGTTTGTGAACACATGAATTATCTGTTTTGAGGATATAGCACTGCCAGGAATCAAATATCAATCAGCTGAAACCAAGACAAGTTAAGACCCTACCAGCACTGACGGATTATCTGCCAGACCAGAGATACTAGACATGTATAAAAAGATTAACAAAGAGAGGACTTAGAAATAAAGTGATGCCAAAGTCCATCTGCTACTGTTTTACTGTATTGTGGAGTCACAGAATGATATAAATGGAAAATACAGTCCAAAGAGATTTGCCACATTGCTGCAAGGGCAGCAAATTGAAGAAAAGGGAAGAAAAGAAAAGAACTCAAAACACAGTTCTCCCTGTAAAGAATGGCTTGTAGATTGTTATGAAACTTTTACTTGTCCTCAAAATGATTAGAAAATACCAGGAAGCCACTTTTTTAAAAAAAACAACAACAACTGTATAAACACACAAGCAAAACTCTCCTAAATCTGCAAGCATGCAAAGATTTAAGCAGAAGAAGCAGGAAGGAAACTTTCTAGGTAAGATCACATGACTAGGAAGCCTTCCAAAAGCCCTGTTTCTTTTAGTGGCTAATTACAGAGCACTTTTGCACCACAAGAAGAAATAGACATTTGCTCAAAAAGACTGAGAAGTATACCCTCAGCCTATAACACCCTAGTGAAAAGATATCAAGAGTCCGTCAATACTGAAGTCCTGAAGCTTGGAAGATCATAATTCAAGTGTGTTGCTGTCATTATGGGATACATCCTAACCTACTTCACAGGGTTATTAATGTGGATACAAACAGAGGCAGACGAGTTATAAAGCCAAATGGTGCAAGTAATGGTTACAAATGCTTTGCAATGGTTCTGATGCTACCATTTACTTACCCCAAGTAAATTACGTGGCACATATCCCTCTTTGTCGTTTAGTTGTGCCCACCACCACTCTATTTCTTCTTCATCTTCCCGGCGAAGAACCATCATGCAGTCTCCTCCTTTCATGGACAGTTCATCATCGTTCTGAGCTTCATAATCCCAGAGAGCATACACCACTCCTTTGTTCATTATTCCCATTTTCTCTTGCACTCCTGCAACGGAGAAGAGAGTACTAAGCAACCGAATCGCAACAAAACATTTCTTCATTTTAATACTCCAGTATGGGAACTGCAGTTTGCTGTGGTCTTGCGGAGGGGGGGGGGGTCTCCTATCTGGAAAGCATGTGAAAAGACTTCCTAAAACAGCAACAATTAGCACACCATCTGTGTTGCTATTGCTTCTACAAAGTAAAAAATTGTGTCCAAAAACTGTCCAAAGTAAAAGTAGTAACCTTAAAAAAATAAAGAAGAGACCAATCATTGTTGTCCATGGGAAAGTTATGAGAAAACAAAAGAGGACCAAATAATATTTTGTTTTGAACCAACTAAGGTTATATTTGGTAAACTACATTACTTGGGACTTGACATGCTTGATCGATCCAGAAATCAGAACAGAAGCCATCCTTATTCTTTGGCTTCTAAACCCATGAAGGAAAACCACATAAAAGCAATTCCAGATTGGTGGGAATCTGGAGAAAGGACTTTTCTGTTGTGATGTCCACTATTATGGAACGCTCTCCATAAGAAAAAAGAAAAAAGGCATGCACCTACTTTGGAGTGCTTTCACCAACAGCTGGAAGACCCCTCTGTTTATCTTGACCTTCCCTAAGCCAGTGAACTCCACAGCTGAGTGGGGATTTGAACCCTGGTCTCTGTGGTTCGAATCCCACAGTCTTAACCAGAACACCACACTAGTACATACCATAAAGAAACTGAGAGCACTGCGTGTAGCCTTCTTCCATTTCTTCACACTTGTCTGCCGCAGTCTGCAGGTCACTGTAGGTTGTGGCAAAAACAGCAGCCCCCGATTCCACTAAGAATTTGCACACTTGGACGTTATTGCAAGATGCTGCACAGTGCAGGGGCGTCCTGGGGATTGCGAGGAGGAAGCAAAAGTGACAGAATGTTCTGACTGCCTTCGACTATTAAAATGTGAAAAATAGGGAAATTAAAGCTTGGTGGCGGGGGAGGAATTCCTGATTCTTAGGACAGCTCAGCGTTATGTATGCAGAGGCTCTCCAGGGCTTCAAACATGGCTCTCTCTTTCGCTCAGCCCTACCCGGAGTTGCCAGGATTGAGCCTCGAACCTTCCGCACACAAAGCAGATGCTCTACTAATGAGCTTCATCACTTCCTCTTACCAACAACTACTTCGAGTGTCCAAAATGGCCACCCACTTTCATGCATTCATTCTACAATATCCAATTTCAGCTTGAAGAGACACGCTTTTGCCATCTATAATCCCAAACATCCCTTCACTCAGCTGCCAATATGTCTGACAGTACAGGAAGTGTCTTGTTTGAGACCAGTGTTTCCCCAACCTTGGGTCTCCAGCTGTTTTTGGACTACAACTCCCATCAGCCCTTGCTAGCAAGACCAGCACTCAGGGATGATGGGAATTGCAGTCTGAAAAAACAGCTGGAGACCCAAGGTTGGGGAAACACTGGTTTAGACAGAAGACAAAAGCTTCATTTCAGAGCTGTTCAGACCACCAACTATTCTGTGCGACTAGTGACCACTCCTCCCCTCCAGGAAACGGAACAAAAAAACACAAGAAAAGCAGCAATATTAGTGGGATTGTCATATCTGAATGCTAACCTGAACAGCGTAAGAACCGTCAGGTTAGAATGCTCTGTTAAGAAGCCAAAAATTGTCCTTACCATCCATCGCTATCTGCAGCATTTACGTTGACACCAAACTGGACCAGGAATTTCACGATCTCTGTATGGCCAGCACACACAGCATTGTGAAGCGCAGTGATGCCCTCATCATTGGGCAAGCTGGGATCTTCAACCTGTAGAGAGAGAGAAAAAGAGACACTGGGTGCTAAGTTTAAGATTTCCATTAATCCCAGTGCCTTTTCATACATCCCAGTTTGTTGGTGTAACTCTACTACCACCTGAAAGTGTTCAAATGTGGAGCTCTCCTATACTGTTTCTTGAATGGCTGGTAACCAAGAATTCATGCAGCTATGAATGCAGCTTTAGCCCTCAATATGGGGAAACATGGAACTCATACCTCGTAGATGATCCGCTGAACAAGGTCAAATTCTCCTTCAAGAGAGGAATCAAGAAGCAAAGCAAGGGGGTTGAATTTCACTCGCATTCCATGGGCAATCCTCTCTGAGCCAACTTTGCGCAGATTGGTCCTCTTGCCCTGGAGAGGAAAAGACGGCAAAATAGTTTGTAGGGGCTTTTTGCAATGGAAAAAAAATCCAAAATGATTAAAAACTGATACAATTAGCACAATTCCATCTCCTTGGGAATCTAACAGCTTTGATCTACAATAAACAATAGTAGCATTGTGCTGAAAATCTCAATTAGATAAAAAGAAACGCCTCAGTTGGATAAAAAGAAGTTTGCATACTCCACCCTCAGAAATATTTCCCAAATGTAACCATTCTTATCAGTAAACCATGTCCAAACAGTGCTAGAGTCCCAGACACAAGCGATTTCAAGAAAGGGAGGAGCACAGCAATGTGAACAATAGGGAGTCGCTGCCATAATCATAGAGTTGTAGACCTGGAAGGGACCGTGAGGGTCATCTAGTCCAACCCCCAGCAAATGAAGGAATCTTTTGCCCAACGTGGGGCTTGAACCCACAACCCTGAGATGAGGAGTCTCATGCTCTACTAACCGATATATCCCAGATTATGGCTGGAATGAGGAAAGCAGAAGCAAGGTACAAAGGGTGCCGAGAAGGAGCAGAGGGATAAAAATGTGAATACACACATCAGACGAAGACAAATAAAAAGTTGCCATGTGTGTTTTTCTTTGGCCACAGGGGGTTTCCCATATTCATCAAAATATTTTAGTTTGAAGGGGTGGGGCCAAGAAGAATGACTGTGGTTTGAGGGAAGAGCCAAGGGGTCCATTTAGAGACCATGGGTAGGCAAACTAAGGCCCGGGGGCCGGATCCAGCCCAATCGCCTTCTAAATCTGGCCCATGGACGGTCCAGAAATCAGCATGTTTTTACATGAGTAGAATGTGTCCTTTTATTTAAAATACAGTGGTACCCCGCAAGACGAACGCCTCGCGAGACGAAAAACTCGCAAAACAAAAGGTTTTTTCGTTTTCGAGTTGCCTTGCAAGACGAATTTCCCTATGGGCTTGCTTCGCTAAACGAAGCTTGCCCCGGGGACAGCGGGTCTTCTCTTTTGAAGCAAGGGGCGGTGGGGAGATCACTTCTCCCCACCGCCCCTTGCTTCAAAAGAGGTCCGGGGGCAGCGGGAAGCGAAGCGCTTCTTCCCCGCTGCCCCCGGACATCTTTTGCAGCAAGGGGCTGCGGGGAGATCGCTTCTCCCGGTGCTCCGAAGCCGGGCGGGGGGGCAGGGGACACCTCCCTCCGCCGCGGGGACACCTTTTGAAGGCAGGCGGGGGGGGAGCAAAGACTTTCGCCCCCCGCCCGCCTTCAGAAGAGGTCCAGGACCTCTTCTGAAGGCTGGCGGGGGGCAAAAGTTTTTGTCCCCCCTGCCTGCCTTCCCAGGGGCTTTTAAATCGCCCCGGACAGCAGAGAAGTCCTCCGCTGTCCGGGGCGATTTTAAAATGCCGCCCGCCAGCATTTTAAGATCGCCCGGACAGCGGAGAAGTCCTCCGCTGTCCCGGGGTTTTTTAAAATGCTGGGGGTGGGAAGAAAAGCCCTTGTCCCCCCCCCCAGCCTTCAGAAGAGGTCCGGGGACAGACTGTCCCCGGACCTGTCCTGAAGGTGGTTTCCCTAGGAACGCATTAATTGATTTTCAATGCATTCCTATGGGAAACCGTGCATCGCAAGACGAAAAAACCGCAAGACGAAGAGACTTGCGGAACGAATTAATTTCGTCTTGCGAGGCACCACTGTACACCCCTGGGTTATTTGTGGGGCATAGGAATTTGTTCATTTCCCCCCAAAAAATATAGTCCAGCCCCCACAAGGTCTGAGGGACAGCGGACCGGCCCCCTGCTGAAAAAGTTTGCTGAACCCTGATTTAGACCCTGTGCCCATTGGGACCTGGCTGCTTGAAATACAGCTCAGATCCTGTCACGCTATCACACAACCAAAATGTTGGAAGGGACTCAGGATTTCTGTGTTCAGTGCTTATTTCGTAACCAGATATCCCCAGCTGGTTGAGAAGCAGCAATAAACACTATTCAGAGGCATATGTAAATTTTATTAAATGTCAGGATATAAAAGAACCATGTTTATTTTTGTTCAATTCATACCACAGGAGAGAGGAGGGTGACTCTTCTCTTCTTGGCAGAATCTACTTTCTTGCAAAAACTGGTGTGTGTGTGTGTGTGTGTGTGTTTAAGTACACAATTAATACCAGTCAATACCAATGTTGCTAGACTGGGGGTTACTTATTAACATAATGCTGGCACAGCTCAAATAGCAGTTCCAAGGGGCAGTTATATCCAGTCCCAAAACATGCTAGAGAATTTAAAGCAGCAGGGCAAAAACTGTGGGAGGAATGAATGTTGAAGCTGGCCCAAAAGTGTGGGAGATGCCAAGTGGGGTAAAAAATAAGCAAAGACTTGTGTATGAGCACGACACACACAGACAGGATATGTGACAAAGGCACATTGTGTGAAAAGGGTGGGGCAACAGCTGCCAATGAGCACTGCATGTGCCACCTGAATACATTACAAATCTGACATCAGCGCACAGTGAAAAGGAAGGAGGACGTGACTCACAATGTCGTCTTCTCTTCAACTACTCTAGAATCAACAGAATGCCAAACTTTGAAACATCCTAATGGTTAGAATTCCAACAACCCATGCCTCATTTCGCAAGATACTAGTTGCACAGGCAACTAACTCAAAACTGGCACAAAGCAAAACATGTTCCGGAAGTGCATTATTAATGTCCAGGCCCTGGTAACAAACTAGCCTAGACTATGAAAACTGTGTAGCAAGGTGGAATTTGGAGATCTTTCCCCTATATTCCAAACTAATGGTCTATGACAGGGGTCAGCAAACATTTTCAGCAGGGGGCTGGCCCACTGTCCTTCAGACCTTGTGGGGGGCCGGAGTATATGGGGAGGGGGGAGAACGAATTTGTATGCCCCACAAATAACCCAGAGATGCATTTTAAATAAAAGGACACATTCTACTCAGGTAAAAACACGCTGATTCCAGGACCGTCCGCAGGCCGGATTGAGAAGGCGATTGGGCCAGATCCAGCCCCCGGGCTTTAGTTTGCCTACCCATGGTGTATAACAAATTTTTGTGCTTCAACCTCCTTGTAACACATGAAGGGGCGCCATTAACAAGACTATACCAGAACGAATCTCAAACAGAACATAGTCAAATATTCAGCCAAAGAGACAGAGGTGGCAAAAATAATTGGGGGATGCAGGAGCAAATAAGGTTCTGAGGGAGCAAACTGTCTTGCCATGTGCAAGCTGGAAAGAAAAGGGGCAGGAATGAAGCAGCTCATTTGCATGCTTTCGGGTTCTCGCCTTTATTATTCCCCAGTAGCTTGCATTTCCAACAGGATGATCCAGAAACATCCCTGAGGATATCCAATATTATTAACCTAACACCTGCTTCAAGAGGAGATGCTACATAAACTGGCTTCTACCGTGGATGTATTGAAGAATCACAGCTAAAATGTGTTCTGTAATAAGAAGAGCAATTCACCGGACACAGCGAAGCACATCTTTCCCTTACTTCAGTTGGAACAGGGCTTCCACCAAATGAAACTAAAAGATAATGCATCACGGCAATGCAATCATCAGGCCTGTGTCACCTGGTCTACAGAGAAGCGTCACAATATTCCACCTCAGTGTTAAGTGCCTAAAATGACCAAAATGAACGGTTTTTACTTACAGGTGGCAAAGAGAACTGCCCTGTGACTTCGGGAGGTTGCATGCTGAACGAGTCCTCTCCCAAACTCTCTGGTTCTCCTGACGGGTAGGGAGGTGGTGGGTAGGGGGGGTACTCCTCCATGTACATGTCTATGGGCAAGGGAACGTCCAGACTTGGTTCTTCCATTTCAGGCGGAGCAAGGGCGACGTCGTCAGAAATCCCCTCAGGAACGCTCTCTAGGCCTGACGGAGGAAGAGGCCCTGCGTTCTGACCGGCATTTGGCGTTTCTGCCTCTTCTGAAATAGTTGGCTCAGGTGAAGGAGGAACTACCTCTTTGGCCACTTCTGTGCTTAAATAAGGGTTTGGGATTTCCGCTGAGTTTTCAGCGGCAGCTGCGGAAGTTTGCTTCGATGGGTAGGATGGGGCAGAGATAGTCTCCATAGCAGCCAGAGTTGTTCTCTGGTACAAGAGCTTTTGAATATTGGGGCCATTAGGACCCTCTGGCTCAGTAATAGAGCTACGCTTCTTCAGTGGTCTTGGGGCATTGGATAGCTTCTTCCGAAGGGCTTCCAGATCTGCATCACTTTGATTTCTGTAAGGATTTGACAAGAAAGGCAACAGCTTTGTTGGGCTGAGGGGACGAGGAATACGCTCCGTTTCATTATTTTCACTGGCTGAAGCTATAGTCTCCATTTCAGGTTCTGGACTGCCTGGCTTGCCTTGAGTAGTTGAATAAATATTCTCAGCCTGCTGCTGTTGATTTGGGGGACCGGCTCCAGCAATAACTGGCTTTCCATACACTGAGGAACAAATCAGAAAAAGGAAGCCGTAAATAGTTTGGCAGCAAGAACAGGGAAATGCAAAACCTACGAGCACAAACATTGCACAGGTAAGACTTTTCAACGTGAGACGTATCAACACAAATCTAGCGTGTTTGTATCAAAATTGATAATATGACCAATTTTTTTTCCATATAAGTATGATTAAAAGCATGAAGAAGTAGGGGACCAGCAACAAAAATATGGTGCTCTCCCAGCCTAAGCATTGTACTCTGAGGGGTCACTATTTGGTCAGTCCTAAACCTAGCATTGGGCAACAGTGTTCCAATTCTAGCTGGAGTCATGTTAGGCCTAAAGAGAAGCAATGTAACACTATAGAACGCTACAGAGTACTATAGAATGCTCTTCGACAGAGAGGCTCAAAAGGCAAGAATCCCTGAATCTGAGCAATACAGTGTAGGAAGGGCAGTTATTTCTCCCCCACTGAGCTGCACAGCAGAGTTCTAGGAGAAACGGGGTCACTGAGATCTGCACCTGACAGCACATATCTTTCAAACAAACAAACAAACAAACAAACCACCCCCACTTGAGTATTAAGAGGGAATGACATTTTTTATTTTATATTGTGTAATCAATATGAAATGAATAGTTATTGGGGAGGGGGAGTAAACCCTTCAGGAAGGAAATGTTACGTTACCACTTTACTAGCTTTCCATATTGATCTTCCCAGGAGCTTAAGCACCACTAACTTGTTCTAGAGCCCATCGAAAATATGAGCAAACTGGTGTAACTAGAACAGGTTATTTAAAGACATACCGGCTCTTTGAATTCTCACTTGGGTTCGCAGTGACTTCTCATCCTGTGGCCTCTTCCTCCCCCCCCCCCGCCCAACACCCCTTTAGAGAATCTAAGTTTCCTCGGTAATGCAGGGCATGCTTTGGAAAAGCAAAGTGAAACCAAATGCTCACCACTTGGAAAATGGGGTCCTCTGGTCTGTGCCCTTGTCAGTGCACTCTGCACTGCCTGTTGGAAGTTCTTCCCAGGAGTCTGCTGCTTTGTGTACATGCTATAGATTGAACTTGCGGCAACCGTCTGCGGCTTTCGGAAAGGTGGCGGGGGAGCCTCTTTGGCTGGCTGAGGGGTGAAAGGCCTCACAGCTGCCGCAGGAGGGCTCTCTTGCTTGAGAAGAGTCAGGTCCGGATTAGCAGGAGGGCCACTTGGAGACACACAGATCTTTTGCTGGGCCTGCTGAGATGCTGGTGGAGTTAGCTGGGTTGGTGGCTTCTGCTTGTTTCCTGCAGCAGCAATTGTCAGAGGCAGCTTCTGGATATTACCATCAGGCTTAACATCTGGAGAAGGCAGCTGACCAGCTTGGCCAAAGTAAGGTAAGTTTATCTGTTTTGGTTTGGTGGGAACAGGTGGCGGCACTTTTGCCACATTTTTAGTGCCAGCCTGTAAGAGAAAACAATTGTCAGGAAAATAGAAAATCTATTCTAAGAGTGATGGGGTTAAAGGAGAAGCCAAACTGCTGTAGAACGGCAAATCAAAGACACACGAGTTTGCATGGGTGGCGCTGTGGTCTAAACCACTGAGCCTAGGGCCTGCCGATCAGGAGGTCGGCGGTTCGAATCCCCACGACAAGGTGAGCTCACGTTGTTCGGTCCCAGCTCCTGCCCACCTAGCAGTTCGAAAGCACGTCAAGTGCAAGTAGATAAATAGGTACCGCTCCGGCGGGAAGGTAAATGGCATTTCCGTGCGCTGCTCTGGCTTCGCCAGAAGCGGCTTAGTCATGCTAGAAGCGGCTTAGTCATGCTGGCCACATGACCTGGAAACTGTCTGCGGACAAACGCCAGCTCCCTCGGCCTATAGAGCGAAATGAGCGCACAACCCCAGAGTCGTCTGAGACTGGACCTAACTGTCAGGAGTAACTGTACCTTTACTTACGCCAAGTTATTACTACCTCCTTTTTATTTTTAAATTTTTATTGGAATTTTATTTACAACACAAGCCCCCCACCAATACACAAATCCACCTTCGTTAAACGTGAACATAACATACAACAATACAAACAACAAAATAAAAGACTTCCTTTCTGTATCTGGCCTCCTTATTTACTTCTTATAAACTGTTTCCTTTATGAATAATCATTAAGATTACCAACTTCTAATCCTGAACATGAATTGTATAGCTTATGAAGGTACACTTTCACAGTATAACTTTCCCATTTCCAATATAACTTTTGATAACTTTCCAATTATTTCTCAGTTCTGAAGTTGGTAGCAGATATGTAAGAGGCAGCACCTGACATCAGCTCCACCCAAAGACTAAAATGAGATGCACCAAAACGCCATCAGGGAAGATCTTTTAGCAAATGTCCAGGGCCTTAATGAACAGTAAAAAAAAACAAAAAAAAACCCAGGAGCAACCCCCCCTCAAATGACATGCTTCATTTTGAAGCAGGTCAGATAACACACTGCATGGAGAACTGTGTTATGGGGTATTTGTTAATTAAAATAAATGCACGTTGCCATAAAAAGTGATACACCCAGTGAAGACTATTAAGTCCAGAGACTAAAATTACCTAACTGCACTACTGGGGCTCTCTCATATTTCTACAATCTTCTTTTAAATATTTACTTTCCCTCCCTTGCCCTTGAAGACAGGTGGTACAATTTCCCTTCTTAATCATGTAAGGAACCGCCAGCCTGTAAAGGAGGCTTTTTTGTTGTTGTTATCAATCCCAATTTTTACAGATTGAGAACAGAAGGGAGTGGTTATTACAGTGGTACCCCGCAAGACGAACGCCTCGCGAGACGAAAAACTCGCAAAACGAAAGGTTTTTTCGTTTTCGAGTTGCCTCGCAAGACGAATTTCCCTATGGGCTTGCTTCGCAAAACGAAGCTTGCCCCGGGGACAGCGGGTCTTCTCTTTTGAAGCAAGGGGCTGCGGGGAGATAGCGATCTACCCGCAGCCCCTTGCTGCAAAAGACGTCGGGGGGCAGCGGAGAAGAAGCGCTTCGCTTCCCGCTGCCCCCAGACCTCTTTTGAAGCAAGGGGCTGCGGGGAGATCACGATCTCCCTGCAGCCCCTTGCTGCAAAAGACGTCGGGGGGGGCAGCGGGGAAGAAGCGCTTCGCTTCCCCCGGACGTCTTTTGAAGCAAGGGGCTGCGGGGAGATAGCGATCTCCCCGCAGCCCCTTGCTGCAAAAGACGTCCGGGGGCAGCGGGAAGCGAAGCGCTTCTTCCCCGCTACCCCGGACGTCTTTTGCAGCAAGGGGCTGCGGGGAGATCGCTTCTCCCGGTGCTCTGAAGCCGGGCGGGGGGCAGGGGACACCTCCCGCCGCTGCGGGGACACCTTTTGAAGGCAGGCGGGGGGGAGCAAAGACTTTCGCCCCCCGCCCGCCTTCAGAAGAGGTCCAGGACCTCTTCTGAAGGCTGGCCGGGGGCAAAAGTCTTTGTCCCCCCTGCCTGCCTTCCCAGGGGCTTTTAAATCGCCCCGGACAGCGGAGAAGTCCTCCGCTGTCCGGGGCGATTTTAAAATGCTGGGGGTGGGAAGAAAAGCCCTTGTCCCCCCCCCAGCCTTCAGAAGAGGTCCGGGGACAGACTGTCCCCGGACCTGGTCTGAAAGCGGTTTCCCTAGGAACGCATTAATTGATTTTCAATGCATTCCTATGGGAAACCGTGCATCACAAGACGAAAAAACCGCAAGACGAAGAGACTTGCGGAACGAATTAATTTCGTCTTGTGAGGCACCACTGTATATGCCAAAAAACCCACTGAATCTTTGGCTCATCTAAAATCAAGTTTTTAATTATGCCCAGCAGATCATACTAGCTAGCAAGAGACTGAGACGTTTAGCATAAATTCATGACCGCTGTTCACAGTAGCACATGGATTTAGAGGCTTCTCAAGCTTGCTTGGAGAGCACATTCAGATTGCAACTCAAAAGACACTACACGTCCAAATACCTGGCCGTCTCGCAGGAGGTCCTCGCTGCTCTGGTTTTTTCTCAGTGTACCTGTTGTAGGCACTCCAACAGCTCCATTGGAGTCAACAGAATCAAACATGGAAAAGGGGCGCACTTTTTTCTCCCTTTCTCTAAGGGGAACATCTCCCTCACCAACTAAAAAGACAAAAGGAGGGTCAGATTTGAAGTAAGCATTTATAATACTTTTGAAAAAAACTAAAACTTTTTTTTTAAAAAAAGCACACTTCTCAGCTAAAAAGATCTTCCATGAAGTAACACTGTCTTCTCATAAGAAATGGACCGGGTGTGTGTCACATAATAATATCAGCCACAAATAAAGCAGACCAGTTGGAAGCCAGCGCCATCTGTGCAAGCAGCACTGTTACAACTTTAAGGGTCAAAACATTAAGCTGAAGAGGGATCAACAGAGAACTATCACAGCTCCATTAGGAAATTAGGTTAACCATTCCACCACCTGAGCTACTGAAATGAAGAGAAGCATCTGAGCTGACTCATGGGTAGGCAAACTAAGGCCCGGGGGCTGGAACCGGCCCAATCGCCTTCTCAATCCAGCCCACGGACGGTCCAGGAATCAGTGTGTTTTTACATGAGTAGAATGTGTGCTTTTATTTAAAATGCATCTCTGGGTTATTTGTGGGGCATAGGAATTTATTTATTTATTCATTCATTCATTCAAAATATAGTCGTCGTCCCCCACAAGGTCTGAGGGACAGTGGACCAGCCCCCTGCTGAAAAAGTTTGCTGACCCCTGGACTAAGCACACCAGCAAGATTCTGGGAGAGAGAAGCCACCCCAACCCAGAATAAGAGCAAACAACCCTTGTGACAGGCAGTTAATCATCTTTAAAGTACATTATGTAGCATTAGGGTTACAAAGACATACTCTGCTTATTTTGGAAAGAGGCAGAAACACCCATAAAAACGGACCTACCTTGCACTTCATTGCTACTGTTGGCTTTGGTCACCATGGAAGTTAGCCCTTGGCTGATAACATGGCCAGCGCTCGCATTATTCCAGTCACTGATAGCGAGTGGAGGTTTTGAACCAGCAGGTGTAGTACCTGGAGTAAAAGGGAACAGAGAAAATAAGAAGGAAAATGGGGGGACGGGACCCCTTCTCCAGAATACAAGGCACACTACACATACATGCACATTATCTCTTCATCCAGGCAAGCGAGAGGCATTATCACATATCAATGACCCATTCTACCCAGGCAAAAGCACTCAAGGAGCCAGAAACATGGTTCTGGAGACATGTTTCACTGGACCTATTAGCTTTTGCCCCATTTGCTAATTACGGTTACAGTATTAAATTATTAGCACAATTTGAGTTAGCATTTTCCCCAGAAACAGTGGCAGTAGAGGAAAATAAATAATGCTAGTTCAAGAACAGAAGAATCACATTTATGTTCCACATATAAAAGATATAGACTGAGCTTAGCTGATCCTGACAAATCAGGATTCTCTGGTGTTAACTGGGCTCTGCTGCTGAAAGGAGTATCATTATTAGAAGCGATTCAGGCACAGTGGTGTACAATCAAGAGATTATTTCCAATATCCAAAGAACTGTGAAAACATCAAGGGCTACACTGATTGTGAGGTCTGGTAGAATTACACAGCTTGTAGGGATACTGCCCACAAGTACCCAGATAAAAGAATTAACTTACAGAAATGGAAACTCGGTTTACGTATTGGTAAGCACAACTTGCTTTGAAAAATCAGTACAAATTCTTAACAAGAACTCTGTTGATAACTGATATTTATAATCGGCTATCAACAAATCTGGCGCCTCCATATGATCTCTTAATTTCTGGAGCAGCAACTTTATACAAAAATGCATTGCGTTACAACACTCAGTAGCTATCTATCATCCTTGTAACAATAACTAAGGGAAAGTCATAATTCCTTTTTCTTGCAGATGGAGAAGGCTAAAACAGGCTTAATTCACTGAAGGCCACTCACATGAATTCATAGATAGAGAGGAATGTGAATTAAACCTCCCCTAACGCAAGCCTAACATTCACAAATCTCACAGGCTTAATCACAAGGCAGTTTTCACAGAACACTTAGCACTGCTTGAGCAAATGGACTACGGAGAGAGAGGCAGGGAGAGAATGCACAATTTAAAATTAATGCATCCTATTTCTATGCTATAATTAAAATATGTAACTTTAAAACTAGGATAAAACACCAAACAGCTCAAGCTCACAAAAAATAAGATTTCCAAGACATGTACAGTCTTCTTTTAACAGTTGTACATATTGAGACATGAGTATTTTGTACAACTTTCATAAGCACTTCACAAAAAATAGGTTCTCAAAGTGTTTTTAATAGCAAAATTGAAATCCATAAACACTCTTGCTCACTGAAGACAAAACAAGAGTACCATACGAAGAAGAATTAACTATACAGTGCCTCTTCTTCTGGATAACCAACTTGCTTCTAATATTTACAATTTACAAATACAGCATTATCCAATAAAATCAACACTTAAACACTAATGCCAGAAACATGGGGTATTGCCATATGATATCAATGGAACTAATGCTGAGATAAAAAAAAAATCTTGTTGAGCAGTGAGAGTTTTGAATATATGTCTAAATGATCACTGTTTAGCATTTATTATTTCATTTATTCTTGAAACTACCATATAGAATGCACTGCCCCTCACCTAGTTAAGGTGATTAAAGGAAACAGAGAGAGAAAAGATTAGTTACTTCCAGAAAAATGTTCCTTTCAAACAGCTAAATTAAACATAGATGGCTAATTGCTATACTTCGCAAGTTCTGCATCAGAAGGATTAAAAAAAACTGGACCAGGCGACAACAGGAAATACCAACACACTTTGCATTAATAAAAACCGGAAGAAAAGAATAGTTACCTCCAGGAGCTTTCACTTGTGAAAGAATACCAGCTCTCATGTTTGGGAGAGTCTGCGTTTTCAATAGACCATCAGGGGCTTGCGAGGCTGAAGTCCCATCAGGGTAGACTGGTTTGACTAAAAGTTCATTCCTTGAGGCAACGCGTGGCATGGTGGAAGACTGGATGTAAGGACCAACAGCTGCCACTCGACTTGGAGTAGATACCACTGGCTGTGGCTGATTCCCATCTGGAGACACCTACACAAGATGCATCAAGATTTAAGAAATAATTAAGCAATCCATACAATCCGTCTTTTGGGGAATCCCCCCCCCCCCGCCGGGAACACACACACACACACAGTATAGGCTCTGTATACACAATGTATTTTCTTTTGTGGAATGAAAGCACTAAAGGTGTAGGAACCGCTCTTCCCTTTATAAAGGACTAAATAGGTTAATGCTAATGTATTATTTAAAGCGGTTTTCATGCTACAATGAAAATGTTAGGGATATGGCAGACACAAAGCTTCTCAGCAACTTCTCACCAAATACTTCTCAGCAAATACTTCAGTGTTAAGAGTAGCATTTTGGGAGGGGGTTGGGGGGGTGCCTGGAACTCACCGGGACGTTCTCCTTTTGCTGCAGCGCAGCCTTCTTCTTCCACAGCCGTTCCCTCAGCTCATTAACACGCTTATCCATAACTGCCACCTCTGAGTTGCGTTTGTTTAAAGAGTCCCTCTGTTGCTGCAGCTTGGCATTCTGCTCCTGGTTCAGTTTGTTCCTCAGCTGAATGCATTCAGGAGGGGAAATTAGGAATGCAAAATAAATAACTTCCAGGGTGGTTGCCGTGATGCACAAAACTATTTTTTTTTTATTTTTTAAAAAGCACAAGTTCTGAAAGGGTAGGAGCCCGCATGGAAGTTCTGGGTGGGCTTTGCTTCTGTACACAAGTGCGTCAGGTAGACAATAATCGACACTGAGAATAATACAGAAGACACAAACTATGCTGACTGTTAAGCAGGTTGGACAATTCTGGCTTTGTCAGAGACAAGAGGTGAAAGCAAATTCCTTCACAAGGCAATGTGTGACCTGCCCACCTCCCTTACTCCAGGTCTGTAGAGCAGACTTGCGGTTTACCTGAAGCTCCTTGTACAGTCGGTCAAGCTCAGCGACAGCTGACTGGTTGTCATGGTAACCATCAATCCGGCCATTCTTCAGCATCTCCAACTGCCTAGTAAGTTCCTCTACCTTTGACACAGCCAGTACCAGCTCTCGTTGTTTTTGCTGGAACAAACTGTTCATCTGCTCAATCTCTTCCACTGTAGAGGAAGAAGACAGAATACAATGGCTGTTGCTGAGAAATGACCAAATGTTGGCTGCTTCCAAGGCAGCTGCTAATGGGGCAGATATGACCAGAAGCTCAAAGAAGGTTACACCAATCAGAAGCTAGACAGCTGATCAAGCTATCAAGTTATCAGCTTCAGAATTTATATAGTTTATTTATCAGAAGAAAGGTCTTCTGGACATTATTTTTTCATCAAAAAAATTTTTCACTCTTTTGTGGGGGGGAGAGACAGGTAGATGTGCATTATTTAAGCCCTGAACAAATTGTGAGAGATTTTGTTCTAGGACCTGAAGATAGTTAACCACCGGGTAGTGCCACACAGAGTTTGAATTGAAGCAATTTTCTGCTAGGTAAGGGAGCTATAAAATGATATTGGACTGTATGCCGCTAAATTCATTTACAGTACACTTTTTGCTGCATTGAAACGGCCTGGGGAGGAACAGGAAAAATTCAGAGTTGGGAAGATACACTTGCAAAATGTATCATATCAAAGCAAGGGAGAATATCAGTGTCAATATTATTTGTTTGTTTATTGAAATATTTATAATCTTCACTTTCAAAAAGTTTGTCAAGGTGGCTTACAACATACAAATATAATAAAATCAGTCAAAGTATCAATAAAAATGTCGTTTAAAAACACCGAGAAAACATCAGTGGATACTGGTTGGTTAAAAAGTGGAAATCACACTGAACTGTCTAGACAACAGTTTTCAGATGATGTCTAAAGATAGGCAGGCACAGTTCTTGCCAAACCTCTACAGGTAGGCAGTTCTACAAGGCAGGGTCTGCCACACTGAAAGTTTGTTGTTGGTTTAAAAAACCATGGCTTGTTTTAACTGTTTTAGCATTATGCTTCAATACAAACCTTGCCTAACCATGGTTTGTTTGCCCACCCCACTCTAGATACTCACCAAGCTACAGAGGCATGAGGCAAGAGTAACTGAAAAACAAACCATGCTTTGGAGAAACATGCATGGCTTGTTTGCTTGTCTGTGAGACAACTCATTTGTTGAATAAACCATGACCCAACATTATATGAGAATGCAGCCAATATCTAAACAATTCTATGTAGGAACATCTGAACACTAACTTGAAACAGACATTATAAACCAGTTATCCAAAAAACCTCTAGCAACTCACCTAGCTTCCCATTACTGAGCCGTTTTTGTTCCACGTGACCTTTGAGAGCTCTCACTTTCTTCAACTTGGCTTCCTGATTCTCAGCAATTTCTTTTAATCTTTTGAGTTTTTCCTGCTCTGCAGCTTGTTGTTGCTGCCGCTGGTCCTGCTGTTTCAGAAATTTTAACCGCTGCTCCTACAAGTCAACAGAACAAGCATTATGCTCATTGTGATTAAGCTATTTAATGGTGACATATGATTTCTAGAGCAGACGAAACCTACTTCATCTTATGCATTACAATAGTAAGCACTGCAGTTCACTTAATTACAAAAAATATTTAAAAACCCAACTAAACTAAAGGAAGATGAGTGTACAAAGCTAAACAAATTGTTTAGGGTTCCCATACCTTCCTCCAGCCACAGAAATTTATATAATTAAAAATGGCTTCCAAGGAAAAGGCTGGAGACAAAAACACCTGCAATTCTCTTTTTAAAAAGAGCTTAGGTCTTGAACTTAAATCCTCCAGCATCATTTTATTTGGCCCTCAATTTGGGGAGCAAACCCTCTTTCAGAAACACTTATCTTCAGTAACCAATCTTCCCAGTTCAGAACTCTAGCAAGTTTTCAGGGAACCACAGGATTTCCTAACACATATATGATACATTCAAAAAGAACACATAACATTTGGCACTGAAGGTGGTCATGGCCAAATTAAGGCACAGCTCTCAGTCCACAGTAACTAACTTGTTTGCCCCCAAAACAGGCTATTTTAAGGAATCCAAGGATGCCACTTTTAATATTTAGCACTTTACAAAATTCACATTTTTTAGAAGCTGCTTTTCTCATACCTTTTTATTCATAGGTAATTTTTACAGGGGGAAAACTTATTTCAACAAACCTTGTTAGCCAGCATTTGCTGTTGGGCCTCTATTTGTTGCTGTTGACGTGATGCCATTTCCTGCAATTCAGCTAGAGTCATATCCATCCGAGGAGCATTGACCTTCAGTAATTAAATATATACACATATGTAAGAGTTTGGTATAAGCATACTATTGTGCTGAAGTCTACATTGGCCATCTGGCTTCAGAATTAAAGGCCTGATTGCTGTACTATTTTGGAGGCATGGTGGAAGGTAAAAAGCAAGGACTACTGAAGAAGATGAAAACAAGTTACTGGCATACTTTTGTTCCAGTGCATTCTGGACAATCACCAAACCAGAAGGTACACAGGGGTCATCTATGTTCAACCTCCAACTCAAACTAATAGAATCCAGACATCAATTTGCTCCATCCTGATCCACAGACCACCACAAGTCAGAAGCAGGTGCACTACACCAACAACAGAGTCAAACCACATGCTGTAGGGGGGTTCAGGCAATGAGTCCCTAAGTGACTGTGAAGGCCAATTCTGGATCCACACGTCCTTCCACAGTGGAGACATAGGTTTCCGGGCAGGAGTTGATCATGGTGAGGAAATGCAAGCTACTGGCTTCTTGACAGGCTAGTAAATAATTTGAGGATTGGAGACTTCTATGGGCTTTTTAAAAGGTTGAACTGATACCAGGAATGCCAGGAAGCCTCACACTTTATACTACACAGTGGCTTGGGAGGCTTGGAACATGAAACCTTGGGCAAAACACTCAGCCTGTTTTGCTGAGGCCCCCCCCCAAAAAAAAACAAATACAGAGCAGACTGGTCACATACCGTATTTTTCGCCCTATAGGGCGCACCGGCCCATAGGGCGCACTTATGGGGGGGGAATAAAGGGGGGGAAATATTCCCCCCCAAACAGCAAAGAAGCCATGACAGCGAGTGAGATGGATCCCACTAGCTGTCCTGGCTTCGTTTTTAGCCTCAGGGCTGGGGGTCCGGGAGCGAAGGCGAGGTTGCGCAACCTCGCCATCGCTCCCAAAGCTTGCAGGGCTGGGGAAGCCCAAGCTTCCCCCGACCCCAGCCCCCAGCCCCCAGAACGGGTCCAAGAGCGATGGCAAGGTTGCGCGCAACCTCACCATTGCTCCCGGAGTTTGCCGGGCTGGGGGGATAGCTTCCTGAAGCCTGCATTCACCCCATAGGATGCACACACATTTCCCCTTCATTTTTGGAGGGGGGAAAGTGTGTCCTATAGGGCGAAAAATACGGTATTTCTAACAGGCAAGAGGGCTCCCCACCTCCTGCTTTTTGCAGCCTGTTTGAGATTCCTCAATCTAGACTTCACATAAGTAATAGTAACAAAAATACAGATAGATCTCATCACAAAGTGAAATCCCTTCAGAGACCGGGTAGTATTCTGTGACTGAACCTATTAACTAATATAAGAACTGACCGTGGAAGTCAAATAAATATTTCTAATTTCATAATTAGGTGTTTTGAAGAAAAAATAAATTTGTAAACCGAAAGGAAATTATTTCCTTGATTGCATTTAAGTAGTTTTATGCTAAATACTTACTCCATTCTCTATTCTCCGCTCACCAGGCATTTTTACACCATTTCTCTTCAAGCCTGGATCTTGCACTCTTGGTCCGCTCCCTTTTAAGTATGAAGTGAACAAAAAAAAATGGTAAGTAGTTTTTTAAAAAAGAAGAAGAAGAATGCTTTTAATATAAACTACCTCTCTACAAGGTTGGGAGGAGGAAATGAAGAAACAAGCAGGTTTGCAGTTTCAGACTTGGTCCAAAGTCACCCAACAACACTTGAAAATCAATGTAAGCACAACAGCAGCCCTGCCATACAAAATGCTGCCTGTGCAATAAATGTATTAACCTTGTCAGATATGCAGGGGACAAGAGAAGAGAAACAAGAGGTACCTTTTTCATGAAAATTAAAGTAGACAAGTTATATATATATTTTTAAAAATAGCATCAGGCCAAATAAATGGTTTGCATGAACTCAGCATTTAAGGCACAATTAAGGGACTGGTCTGTGAAACAAGGACCCTTTAGCTTCATTGCACCATAGCTAGCTTGCAATTGTAACAAAGCCAAACACATGTCCTAGCCAACCAAACCAGCCGAAGGGGCTTCCTGATTAATCAGTAAAGACCATGAAGAATAGACATGAATTAAGAAAAAGAAATTGTGGTTTCTGAAATCACTGCATCACTGAATTCAACAAGAAGCAAGTATGGAACGCAACATTTATTCAGCTGGCAAAAGCATTAATGTGCCTCTAAAAGGAGATTTTCATCACACAATCCTGGGAGCTTTACATTCTGCTGTACTTCTGCCTTCCACACAGCTGGGTGTCCAATACATCTAAGCCACCAGTGGGGAGTCTACAGCCAGTAGGCCTAATTAAGGCCAAGAGAGGTCCTAACTATGTCGGGTGTGAGGTAGGTAATTGCATAACTCCCTGTCGAAAGCAGGTTTGCAAGCAACACCCATTAGTAACATCAGCAAAACCTTGCTTCTTTGCCCGGTCAGTGTGATTTCAAACCATCATGGCAAATGCTTCGTCTTGCGTCATGTCCTACCTGTCAAAAGGGCCTATGGAGGTTCAGGAGCCTCAGGATCCTGCACGCCAGTCAAACCCAGTTCCCCACCCCTAATTTAGGTTAAAGGAACTTGCATGAAGAGCCACTGCACCCTCTCCAAAGTTTCACCCTGGGCTTGCACTCAAAAAAGCAGAATTAACACTCACCTGCTTCTCGATTAGGAGACCGCTCATGGCGAAGAAAGAACCTAACTTCATTTCTCTGGACTCCATGGCGCTGCAGAAGATCCAACATGCGCTCGTTGTCAGCTACAGGGCACTCTGAAAGATACAGAGCAAGTCCTCTCTATATTCTCTCTCTTTCAGTAGTAAGGGAACAAACAAAACCTGCCTCTATAGGATACTTTATGTGATGAACCAAAGGTGTATTTGCAGTGTATCCATCGCAGCCTCCTATTCAAAAGTTGCAGAGTTCATCCACACTGAGTATGCCCCTTTTGAATCACGTGAAAGCAGTCTTTAAAAGGGTGGAAGGAGAAACAGGGAAATGCTTTCCTAACAAACCAGAGAACATGATACAGAAGAGCTATGTCATTTTTACCAAGAAATACAGCAACACACATGGGCAAGACGCATCTCAGAAGTCGCCAGTGTAGCAGCTCTGGGTACACATGCAGACGCAGAGGCCTCACCTTCTGCTGAAATCTGGCTTTAAAGAAGCATTCGACTATAGAAAATAGCATGTGGTGTGTGCTTTGTTGCAGCGAGTGTGATGGCAGCTTCTGAAGTTTGCAAATGCGCCCATGTGCCAAATGTCGGCATACTGTGGTACCTCGAGTTACAAACGTCTCAGGTTACAAACTCTGCTAACCTGGAAGCGTCAACTCGAGTTGAGAACTTTGCCCCAGGATAAGAATGGAAATCATGTGCCAGCGGCGCAGCAGCAGCAAGCACACCTCTAGTTAAGAACAGTTTCAGGTTAAGAACGGACCCCGGAATGAATTAAGTTCGTAACTAGAGGTACCACTGTATTCTGTTTTAATATGTCATCCTCTTGAATTCTCGGGGTGTTATTTTTTCATGTAGCTTAACTATTTGTGTACACTTATCATCAACTCAGTGCATCTTGCTTAAAAATGTTCATGTTACAGACACAAAGCTGGAGCGGACTTAAAGGATTAAGCAAAATACTCTTAACAGAATATGCCTCTGCTATGCTTTCTAGGCACTCATTTAGCAATGAACTTCAGGTAACAGAAAGTGTTTGGAGAGAAAAAGGTCCGGCTTATGGAGAGCGATTCACCGATTTCTTTCCCCCAATTTGACCTTTAACTTATCGAAACAGCCTTTTTAGTTCAAATCTTTCTTGAACATTGCTGCCTTGGAGTCCAGTTTCAGGCTCAAAGTAGGCTGCAAGTGAACGCTGCAAACATGTTGCACAAGGCTTCCATTTCTCATTGCTGAAGCCTAAACAGAAGCTTAGCATTTCCAGTTTAGAAATTCCTCGTTACCCATTGCAGTGCAGGAAAGAACAGAACACCAGCTTTGCATGCCAAAGGTCCAAGGTTCAATCTCAAGCACCTCCAGGTAGGGCTGGGAAGGAATTGTGTCAAAAATCCTGGAGAGCAATTGCCAGTCAGTGTAGACAATACAGAGTTAGATGGATTAATGGTCACACGCTGCATAAGGCAACTTCCTATCCTCCTATGCAAGTGAATCCTACTGGATGGAGCCCTAATGGTGCATGGAACCGTGACAGGAATATCCCTTGTCCCAGTTCAGGGGACAGGTTTGAGTAAATCTAATGGATGGTACCATGGTGTCAATTCATTAAGCTTTGTACACATTACATGTTGCTTCGTCTGGTACGGAAGGAAACTTTGGCTTTGTTTAACTCTGGTTTAAGCTGCCAAGCTGACCATGAGCTGTAGAACTAGTTCACTAGGATCCAGTCAATATATTTTTGATAACATGTCTGTCACACAATCCTAATACAGTCGTACCTCAGAAGTCAAACGGAATCCGTTCCGGAAGTCCATTTGACTTCCAAAATGTTTTCAAACCAAGGCATGGCTTCTGATTGGCTGCAGAAACCTCCTGCAGCCTATCGGAAGCCGTGACAGACATTCGGGTTCCAAAGAACATTCGCAAACCAAAACAATCACTTCCGGGTTTGCGGCGTTCGGGAGCCAAAACGTTGCGAGTCACAAGTCGTTTGTCAACCAAGGTACAACTGTACAGCTCTAATTAGTTACATAAATTTAAAAAGTAAGTCTTTTTAATTGTTATTTTAGAAGGGAGGAACTTTTTAGATGAAATGAAACACAGCACTTATTTAGAAAATAATGCCCTGCTGACAGCCCTGGCTGAAATTTTTTTAAAAAAAAATTCTTCCCACCATATGCAATCTAAATTGAAGGCAAAATAAAAAACCTATACTTTTATCATGGTAGCACCCAAATGTCTAATAACAGCAAGCTTCCAATTTTACTGAATGCTCTATAGGGACAAGACGTTAAGAACAAAAGGTAATGAACACAGAAGAGATTATGGTAAAAACTGGTGATAATGATAGGCAATTGCTGGTTTAGTGAGACAATAATGTTTGTCTTCATTCAAGGATAAAGATGGAAGTGTACAAATGATTAATGACATTAGGACACCACACCCTACCCCTGCATGTAAGCCTTTTTAATATTCCAGTAGTTCAATTGTGGTTCTCATTATAAACTTTCATACAAGATGTGTAGGATTTTTATGATGTCCAACAGGTTCTTAGCTTAATTTTTTAAAAAACAAAAGGGTTTTCTTTAAGGAAGGAAAAAACTGCAGCCATGTTGAAACAACCTAAGGAGGAAATTTTCTGGGGTTACTGTCAAAGCTGATTAGTTTTACAGTATAAGCAAGTAGGTCACTGTTACAGAAAAAGCAGCTACCGTGGTTATTTGTCTAGACAGCTAAACAGCTCATCTTGTAAATCACAAAGGAAAGTATCGCTATCATTTAGAATAAGCAGGGTCTGGATGAGGCTAAGCCGATTTGTTTAAGGTAGTTTTAGACAATATTCTAGTAAAAATTAACTAAAAGTTAAGGAAATGCCCTTTTTTTGCTAGGATTCTCAATGCATTGACTCATTCTGGTGTTTATATCTATCTATCTCAAAGCAGTGTACATCATTTTTATATATATTGTTGTACACTGCCTTGATATTTTTAATGATATTACAGTAAGTATTTTTATAAACAAATGTTGCTAATGCATAATCACTTCCACTATTTCTGTGAATGCTGCTACTTATACAGCCAAACATCATTCACATAGAAAGAAGAGGTACCAGCAGGCTTGGGGAAACCCCAAAGTTTGCAAAAGTACAATTTTAAGGAAAAAATGCTAGGAAGAAACACAATATAAGCCAATGTGAACCAAGTGTGCTCCGTGGCCACAGAATACTGACTGTAGGGGGAAATTTGCAGAAATAAGGTATCATGTAGCATGGCTGGCTGGCTGATACACTGAAGGACAGCCCATTTACAGGAAATAAACTGTCAACAACAAGTAGACCAGCTTTCCCATGGAACCAGCAGTCAATATTAAAGGACAGGTTTATGAAAGAGCTGAGAGTCCTGCTGCTTTAATTTTTTTTAAAAAACCCTCTTACTTTTTTTAAGCTCATTTATTCATAAATACAAAGCTACATAATTCAATTTATTTCAAATATAATACTTCCAAAATTCATATTACACTGTTTCACAAAACAGTCACCTCTCAGAAAATTTTGTAGTGGAAAATACCTCCAATAAACCAGATTAGCCAATTCATCATTTTCTGCTAGTTGAAGATTTCAATAGCCAGTCCCGTCTATATGGGGATTGAGAGCCCTTCCATTTTCAGACCTACACTACTCTAGCTACAATCAGCAAAATTTTGACCAAAGGCTTTTTTCCCACAGACACATCATCCTCAATCCAATTAAATATAATCAGCATTGGAGAAAGTCTCGAGTTTGCTCTTATGAATAAGGTTGTATGATACAAAATTTGTTTCTAGAATTTATAAGTATAAAGGCACATGTCTTCAGTGTGCATTTACAACTGAATGCTTCAAACATCTGCAACATATTTCCACATACATTGTATTAAACATAGCAGGGCAAAATCTCTAAAGTACAATCTAAAAAGCAAGCTCCCTATTAGTTGCATTTATGTCATGCCTTTCTTCCTGAAGAAGTCCAGGGTGGCAAACTGATCAATAATACAGTGGTACCCCGCAAGACAAATGCCTCACAAGACGGAAAACCCGCAGGACGAAAGGGTTTTCTGTTTTGGAGGCGCTTTGCAAGATGAATTTCCCTATGGGCTTGCTTCGCAAGACGAAAGCCCATAGGGAAATCTCCGGGGACCTCTTTTAAATGCTGGTGGTGGGGAGCAAAGCCTTTCCCCCCCCCCTCCGGCCTTCAGAAGAGGTCCAGGAAGGCCGGCGGGGGCCGAAAGGCTTTGCTCCCCACCGCCAGCATTTTAAAAGCAGTCCGGGATAGCAGGGAAGAGCTTCCCGCTATCGCGGACGGCTTTTGAAGGCAGGCGGGGGGGAGCAAAGATTTTCGCCCCCCGCCGGCCTTCCTGGACCTCTTCTGAAGGCGGGCAGGGGGCGAAGGTCTTTGCTCCCCCCTGCCTGCCTTCCCGGGAGAGCTTTTGAAGGCAGGCGGGCGGGGGGCGAAAGTCTTTGCTCCCCCCTGCCTGCCTTCCCGGGAGAGCTTTTGAAGGCAGGCGGGCGGGGGGCGAAAGTCTTTGTCCCCCCTGCCTGCCTTCCCAGGGGCTTTTACATCCTCCGCTGTCCCCGGCGATTTTAAAATGCCGCCCGCCAGCATTTTAAGATCGCCCTGGACAGCGGAGGAGTCCTCCGCTGTCCAGGGGTTTTTTAAAATGCTGGGGGTGGGAAGAAAAGCCCTTGTCCCCCCCCCAGCCTTCAGAAGAGGTCGGGGGACAGACTGTCCCCGGACCTGGTCTGAAGGCGGTTTCCATAGGAACGCATTAATTGATTTTCAATGCATTCCTATGGGAAACCGTGCATCGCAAGACGAAAAACTCGCAAGAAGAAAAAACTTGCGGAACGAATTAATTTCGTCTTGCGAGGCACCACTGTAATAATACACAATCTAAAACAGCAATATAAAATCATATAAAGTGAATAGAACAGAAAATCTGAGGATTCAGACATATAATCAGGGTGCACTCTTATGGGTCAGGCAAAGCGAGGAAACTATTAAAAAACTAGAAAAAGAAGAAGAGTTTGGATTTGATATCCCGCCTTTCACTCCCTTTAAGGGGTCTCAAAGCGGCTAACATTCTCCTTTCCCTTCCTCCCCCACAACAAACACTCTGTGAGGTGAGTGGGGCTGAGACTTCAAAGAAGTGTGACTAGCCCAAGGTCACCCAGCAGCTGCATGTGGAGGAGCGGAGACACGAACCCGGTTCCCCAGATTACGTGACTACCGCTCTTAACCACTACACCACACTGGCTCTCAACTAATCTGATGAGTAACGGTATCAGGAAATCAGTGTTTTGGACAATGCAGAATAACTGTACTAATGTCACAACCTGTTCTGTTGCACCCTTTTGGCAAGCTGACCTAGGTAAAGCATGTCAACACAGCATACTTAAAACCAATGCCACTCTATTCAAACAGCCATCACTGCTCAATGTGACAACGAACCATTGTCTAAAGATACTAGATAAGAAAAGTGAGAAGAGCTGGGTAGTAGCCTAACAACTTAATA